>NC_138539.1:70523571-70943571 GCF_964234715.1 Podarcis melisellensis
AAGGTTTGGCAGTGGAAACGGCAGGATTTTTATGGAAAAAATCCCTAAGCCGCGCAGTCACAATTTCATCAAAAATCGGCCGTTTTCCACTTTGCTCAAAAATGGTGCAAAACTGTTGCAAACTCTCCCCTGAAAGGTTTGGCGGTGGAAACGGAAGGCTTTTGATCATAGGCCAAGAAATCAGCCCTCGACTACTTCACCTGCGGAAAAAGATTGTTCTGAAAATATCCCTAAGCCGCGCGCTCACAATTTCATCAAAAATCGGCCGTTTTCCACTTTGCTCAAAAATGGTGCCAAACTGTTGCAAACTCTCCCCTGAAAGGTTTGGCGGTGTAGATGGAAGGCGTTTGATCATAGGCCAAGAAATCAGCCCTCGGCTACTTCACCTATGGAAAAAGATTTTTCTGAAAAAATCCCTAAGCCGCGCGGTCACAATTTCATCAAAAATCGGTCGTTTTCCACTTTGCTCAAAAATGGTGCCAAACTGTTGCAAACTCTCCCATGAAAGGTTTGGCAGTGGAAACGGAAGGATTTTTATGAAAAAAATCCCTAAGCCGCGCGGTCACAATTTCATAAAAATCGGCCGTTTTCCACTTTGCTCAAAAATGATGCCAAACTGTTGCAAACTCTCCCCTGAAAGGTTTGGCGGTGTAGATGGAAGGCGTTTGATCATAGGCCAAGAAATCAGCCCTCGGCTACTTCACCTGCGGAAAAAGATCTTTCTGAAAAAATCCCTAAGCCGCGCGGTCACAATTTCATAAAAAATCGAACGTTTTCCACTTTGCTCAAAAATGGTGCCAAACTGTTGCAAACTCTCCCATGAAAGGTTTGGCAGTGGAAACGGAAGGCTTTTTATGAAAAAAATCCCTAAGCCGCGCGGTCACAATTTCATCAAAAATCGGCTGATTTCCACTTTGCTCAAAAATGATGCCAAACTGTTGCAAAGTCTCCCCTGAAAGGTTTGGCGGTGTACATGGAAGGCGTTTGATCATAGGCCAAGAAATCAGCCCTCGGCTACTTCACCTGCGGAAAAAGATTTTTCTGCAAAAATCCCTAAGCCGCGCGGTCACAATTTCATCAAAAATCGGCCGTTTACCACTTTCCTCAATTATGGTGCCAAACTGTTGCAAACTCTCCCATGAAAGGTTTGGCAGTGGAAATGGCAGGATTTTTATGGAAAAAATCCCTAAGCCGCGTGGTCACAATTTCATCAAAAATCGGCCGTTTTCCACTTTGCTCAAAAATGATGCCAAACTGTTGCAAACTCTCCCCTGAAAGGTTTGGCGGTGTAGATGGAAGGCGTTTGATCATAGGCCAAGAAATCAGCCCTCGGCTACTTCACCTGCGGAAAAAGATTTTTCTGAAAATATCCCTAAGCCGCGCAGTCACAATTTCATCAAAAATCGGCCGTTTTCCACTTTGCTCAAAAATGGTGCAAAACTGTTGCAAACTCTCCCCTGAAAGGTTTGGCGGTGGAAACGGAAGGCTTTTGATCATAGGCCAAGAAATCAGCCCTCGACTACTTCACCTGCGGAAAAAGATTGTTCTGAAAATATCCCTAAGCCGCGCGCTCACAATTTCATCAAAAATCGGCCGTTTTCCACTTTGCTCAAAAATGGTGCCAAACTGTTGCAAACTCTCCCCTGAAAGGTTTGGCGGTGTAGATGGAAGGCGTTTGATCATAGGCCAAGAAATCAGCCCTCGGCTACTTCACCTATGGAAAAAGATTTTTCTGAAAAAATCCCTAAGCCGCGCGGTCACAATTTCATCAAAAATCGGTCGTTTTTCACTTTGCTCAATTATGGTGCCAAACTGTTGCAAACTCTCCCATTAAAGGTTTGGCAGTGGATACGGAAGGATTTTTATGAAAAAAATCCCTAAGCCGTGCGGTCACAATTTCATCAAAAATCGGCCGTTTTCCACTTTGCTCAAAAATGGTGCCAAACTGTTGCAAACTCTCCCCTGAAAGGTTTGGCGGTGGAAACGGAATGTTTTTTATGAAAAAAATCCCTTAGCTGCGCGGTCACAATTTCATCAAAAATAGGCCGTTTTCCACTTTGCTCAAAAATGGTGCAAAACTGTTGCAAACTCTCCCCTGAAAGGTTTGGCGGTGTAGATGGAAGGCATTTGATCATAGGCCAAGAAATCAGCCCTCGGCTGCTTCACCTGCGGAAAAAGATTATTCTGAAAAAATCCCAAAGCCTCGCGGTCACAATTTCATCAAAAATCGGCCATTTTCCAGTTTGCTCAACAATGGTGCCAAACTGTTGCAAACTCTCCCATGAAAGGTTTGGCAGTGGAAACGGAAACCTTTTTATGAAAAAAAATCCCTAAACCGGATGGTCACAATTTCATCAAAAATTGGCCGTTTTCCACTTTGCTCAAAAATGATGCCAAACTGTTGCAAACTCTCCCCTGAAAGGTTTGGCGGTGTAGATGGAAGCTGTTTCATCATAGGCCAAGAAATCAGTCCTCGGCTGCTTCACCTGCGGAAAAAGATTTTTCTCAAAAAATCCCTAAGCCGCGCAGTCGCAATTTCATCAAAAATCCGCCGTTTTCCAGTTTGCTCAAAAATGGTGCCAAACTGTTGCAAACTCTACCATGAAAGGTTTGGCAGTGGAAACGGAAGGGTTTTTATGAAAAAAATCCCTAAGCCGCGCGATCACAATTTCATCAAAAATCGGCCGTTTTCCACTTTGCTCAAAAATGGTGCCAATCTGTTGCAAACTCTCCCCTGAAAGGTTTGGCGGTGGAAACGGAATGTTTTTTATGAAAAAAATCCCAAAGCCACGTGCTCACAATTTCATCAAAAATCGGTCGTTTTCCACTTTTCTCAAAATTGGTGCCAAACTTTCCCCAGATAGGTATGGCGGTGGAAACGGAAGGCTTTTGATCATAGGCCAAGAAATCAGCCCTCAACTACTTTACCTGCGGAAAAAGATTATTCTGAAAAAATCCCTAAGCCGCGCGGTCACAATTTCATCAAAAATCGGCCGTTTTCCACTTTGCTCAAAAATGGTGCCAAACTGTTGCAAACTCTCCAATGAAAGGTTTGGTAGTGGAAACAGAAGGATTTTTATGAAGAAAAACCCCTAAGCCGCGGTGTCAGGGAACTGCCATCGGAAAGAGAGATGGTGCAGAGGCTCCAGCAGACTAGGAGAGATTCTGCAGCGGAGGAGGGAACCAGCAGGGGGAGAGCAGAAGCTCCGGCAGAAGGGGAGTCGGAGGAGGGAGGGCTCTGGGATACTTCTAGTGAGAATAGTGCAGAGGTTACAAGACCCCCGTTGGCAACTCCCACCCTTCGCCGGAAGCTGTCACGCAGAGAGTCACGAAGGCGCATGTCCGTGAAACAACTTTTATGTTGGCGTAAATTTCGTAGACGCCCACTGTCAGATTCTACCAGCGACTAACGGAGTCATGCCTTGGGAGGCTCCGTTAGTGCCTCGGTTTGGTTGACCAGCCAAACACCAGAGGGATCAAGCTTTTACGCACAAGTAGCTCATTATCCCATCACAGCAATCTGACAGTCTTTGAAAGCAGCTTGTGCAAGCAGAGGGCATCATGAGCGAACCAGCCGGAACCACAGGAGCTGGAGCTGGAGCAGGTCCAAGCCTGGAGGAAAGGTACAGGGCGTTGGAGGTCCAGCTCGCGCTGCAAACAGCGAGGCTTGAGGAGAGGAGGGCTCAAGATGCGGATAAGGGGAAAACCGCCCCACTTGCCAGAAAGGTGCCTGGATTGGTGCAGAGATTTGGGGGGGATCCCAGGAACTATCAAGCCTTTAGAACGGAGATGCAATATGCTCTCAATCTACTGTTTGATGACTTCACCGATGAGAGCTCTAGAGTGGCGTACGTAATTAGCCATCTAGAGGGAGGGGCGAAGGACTGGGTTCGACCCCTGATGGCAGCCAATAATGATATCTTAAAGGACACGAGGAAGTTTTTTCGCGCCATGGACTTGATGTTTTCCAGCGAGATTGAGCAGGGGGTGGTGCGGAGGCAGTTGATGGCGTGCAAACAGGGGAGCCGATCTGTACGTGAGTACTGGACTGAGTTCACTATGCTTATTCATATACTGGGGTGGGATCTAGCAAGTGAACCTATTCAAATGTTATTTGAAGAAGGGCTCTCTCCGACAGTGAAAGATGAACTTTCCCGGGCGCCCAGGGCGGAGTCTATGGATCAGCTGACTAAATCTGCGCTGTCCATAGGAGCGCGCCAAGAAGCAAGAGCTTTGGAAAAGCGGGAAGGAAAGGGGGAACGTTGGAAGGACTTCCGCATTCCAGAGATTCCGGAGCAGTCTTTCCCGCCCGCAGAGCCGATGGAACTGGGAACAGCGCGCGCGCGCGCAGTTTCAAACACCAGTGAAGGGCGGAAGAAGGAGGGAAAGAGTGCCAAGAGATGTTATCTCTGCCAACAGCCAGGGCACTTTGCCAGAGTTTGTCCGCAAAGGAAGGAATGGCAGGGCATGGCGGGAACTGTTGGGGGAAAGGAGGAAGGAGAAATAGAGGAGCAAGTAAAAGCCAACGCCTGGTTGCCAACATCAGGGCACAGCAGCCAGGCCAGGGAGTAGTGAATGTGCCCACGCCGGAACCTCCAAGACCAGCGCTTGTGGTAGAGGTGTTGCTGGAACTGTCAAACGGACACCCACTAAAGATAAAAGCGCTATTGGATTCAGGCAGCTCCTGTAATTTCATGAGTAAGGAGTTTGCTGCTGAACACCAGATACAAACTCTCCCATTAAGTAAGCCTTTGCAAGTAACCACGATTGATGGGAGGGAACTGTTGGGGGGAGAAGTGAGCCAACAGACTGTACCAATGATTATGAGGGTGGCAAGACACACAGAACTGACAGCGTTTAATGTAGCCACCTTGGGAGGAGCTCCCATCATTCTGGGAATGAGCTGGCTGGCACTACACGATCCGCTAGTAGGCTGGCATCAGAGGGTGGTTTCCTTTGGATCAGCACATTGCCTAGAACACTGCAAGGAGGGAGAGGGTCAGGCAGGGGCCAGAGCCACTCTAGCAGGGATGGAAGTGACTGACAAGGGGAAGGTGCCACCACAATACGCTGATTTGATTGACGTCTTCAGTGAAAAGGAAGCAGATAAACTGCCCCCGCACAGACCCTTTGACTGTCAAATCACCTTACTCCCAGGAGCACAATTGCCAGTGGGCAAGCTGTATGCCATGTCAGACCGTGAGATGCAGGAGTTAAGGGAGTTCATTGACAAGAACCTCAAGCGAGGTTTCATCAGAGAGTCACGAGCGGTGGGGGGCAGCCCAGTGTTCTTTGTGGACAAAAAAAAACACGGGCAA
The DNA here is from genome assembly GCF_964234715.1 of Podarcis melisellensis. Taxonomy (NCBI): domain Eukaryota; kingdom Metazoa; phylum Chordata; class Lepidosauria; order Squamata; family Lacertidae; genus Podarcis; species Podarcis melisellensis. The sequence continues at coordinate 70,528,890 of NC_138539.1, forward strand.
ACCCAGGCTTGTGTGTGATTTCAGGGCTCTAAATGCTGTGTCAGAACCAGTGACTTTCCCTATGCCCAGAATTGATGACATTCTGACACGGGTGAGAAAAGGGAAGATTTTTACCAAGCTGGACCTTAGGGGGGCATATAACTTGATACGTGTGAGGAAGGGGGATGAGTGGAAGACCACTATGTTCACCCCCTTGGGGGCGTTTGAGTACCTAGTTATGCCTTTCGGATTACAAGGGGGCTCCGCCTGCTTTCAATCATTCATGAATCACGTCCTGGGGCCATTGCTCTACAAGAACTGCGTGGCGTTCTTAGATGACGTCCTGGTGTACTCAGAGAATGAGGAGCAGCATGTGCGAGATGTTAGAGAAGTACTGAGCAAACTGCGAGAAAATCGGCTGTGGGTGAAACTGGAGAAATGCCAGTTTCATAGCAGGGAGGTGGAATTCCTGGGGTACCGGTTGTCTGACAAGGGGTTGGCTATGGATCCCAGCAAGGTTCAAGCGGTACTGGAATGGAAAACACCAAAGACCAAGAAGGACGTGCAAAGGTTCCTGGGCTTCGGAAACTTCTATAGGAAGTTAATCAAGAACTTTGCCCATTTAACCGCGCCCATCACGGATTGTCTTAGCAGCAAGAAAAAATTTGCTTGGACGGAAGAAGCGCAACGGGCATTCGAACGCTTAAAGGCAGCGTTTGCGTCGGAGGAGCAACTTTTGCACGTGGATCTACAGCAACCAATGCGAGTGGAGACTGACGCGTCAGACCGAGCGGTAGGGGCCGTGCTTCTCCAGCCGGGGAAAGATACGTCTGAATGGAGACCGTGTGCATTCTTCTCGCGGAAGTTGAACAAATCCGAGAGGAACTACACAGTATACGACCGAGAACTGCTCGCCATTCATGAAGCATTCCGGAGATGGCGGCACTTGCTGATTGGGGCGCAGCACAAGGTTCACGTCTGGACTGACCACAAAAATCTGGAGTACTGGAGAACAGCCCGAGTGCTGAACCAGAGACAAGTGAGATGGGCCCAGGAGTTCTCCAAATTCAATTTTGAGATTCGTTACGTGCCAGGGTCCGAGAACGTAAGGGCGGACGCTCTTTCCAGAAAGCCTGAGTACTTAGAGGGGGAGGGCGCGCCGGAAGCAAGGCATGTAATCCCTGAAGACCGCTGGGTGTGTGGGGCGGCTTTGGTGGGGCAGAAAGAACTGTTAGAGGGTACGGAGAACGACGAATACGCCCAAGAGAAACTCAGAGAACTCAGGAGGACAGAGGAGAACACAGGGGGGTTTGAAGAAAAGAGTGGAGCGTTGTATTACAAAGGGGCACTGTACATACCCGATGGGGAACTGAGGGGCAGAGTACTCAAGCAGTTGCATGATAGCCCCACAGCGGGGCATTTTGGACAGCACAAAACCATGTGGTTGGTTACCAGGGAGTTTTGGTGGCCCAAGGTGAGGGAGGACGTACGGGAATATGTCAGGGGTTGCGACAGGTGCCAGCGAGCGAAAGGGGAGAGGGTGGCGCCAGCGGGGCTCTTACAACCCTTACCCACACCAGAAAGGCCATGGGAGGCAGTCTCCATAGATTTTATGACGGACCTGCCAAAATCCAAGGGCAAAACGGCGGTCATGGTAGTGGTAGATCTATTAACTAAGATGTGTCATTTTATAGCCTGTTCACATGCGGTCACAGCGGAGGAAACCGCCAAGTTGTTCGTAGAGCATATTTTCCGGTTGCATGGCGCCCCCTTGAGGGTGGTCAGCGACAGAGTGAAACAGTTTACTTCCAGGTTCTGGAGGAGACTTATGAGCTTACTGCACGTGGAAATCAATTTCTCCACTGCCCGGCACCCGGAAACAAATGGGCAAGCGGAAAGGGCAAACGGGATTTTACAACAGTACCTGAGGTGTTATGTAAAGGACCGAGAAAATGATTGGGTAGATAAGTTACCTCTGGCAGAATTTGCCTACAACAACGCTGAGAACGTGTCCACAGGGATGAGTCCCTTTCTGGCAAATTATGGGTGTCATCCCAGGGCATTTCCAGGAGAAGGAGGGGAGAGGTGGAGCGTGCCGGCGGCGGAACATTTTGTTGAAGAGATGGAAGCCATCCACCGTCAGCTACAACTTAACTTAGAGAGAGCCAAGGAAGAATATAAAAAGCAAGCAGACAGAAATAGGAGGGAAGGTGAAACTATAAGGGTGGGAGACCGGGTGTGGCTATCCACCCAGGGACTACCTTTCAAGGGGGGTTGTAAGAAACTGAAACCCAAAAGATTGGGACCCTTTGAGGTCATACAGCAGGTGAACCCAGTAGCATTCAAACTCAGACTGCCCAGTCACATGAAATTGCACCCAGTATTTCACAGGTCATTACTGTCGCCGTACCGAGAGGGACGTGAATGGGGGGGGGAGCGTGAGAGAGAGGTCTCCCGAACGCCCGTGATAGAAGAGAGAGAACGCGACATGAACGTGGCAGGAATCATTGATTCCAGGTGGAAGGGGAATCAGGGGGAATATCTGGTAGAATGGGAGGGGGAAGTAGAGTCGGAAAACACTTGGGTACCCGCTGAGGTAGTCAATGACGAGGTTTTAATAGAAACATTTCATCGGCGTTTCCCAAAAAAACCGCAACCCGTGGCACGATTTAGAAGGGAACACTTTGGGACCACCGATGAGGAAGGAGAGTTTGGAGGGTTCCCAGAGTCAGGGGTGGGTGAGGAAGCCGACTCCGACGAAGAAGAGGAAGACGGGGAGAGAGACGGTACGCCATGGTTAGAAGTGTTTGAATCCTCGGACGACGAGGAGAGTTCCTTTAGGGGCTTTCCTCCCTCACCGCCAGTGGGAGAGAAAGCGGGGGGTGAAGGGGGCCCTGAGGGGGAGGTGGATGTCAGGGAACTGCCATCGGAAAGAGAGATGGTGCAGAGGCTCCAGCAGACTCGGAGAGATTCTGCAGCGGAGGAGGGAACCAGCAGGGGGAGAGCAGAAGCTCCGGCAGAAGGGGAGTCGGAGGAGGGAGGGCTCTGGGATACTTCTAGTGAGAATAGTGCAGAGGTAACAAGACCCCCGTTGGCAACTCCCACCCTTCGCCGGAAGCTGTCACGCAGAGAGTCACGAAGGCGCATGTCCGTGAAACAACTTTTATGTTGGCGTAAATTTCATAGACGCCCACTGTCAGATTCTACCAGCGACTAACGGAGTCATGCCTTGGGAGGCTCCGTTAGTGCCTCGGTTTGGTTGACCAGCCAAACACCAGAGGGATCAAGCTTTTACGCACAAGTAGCTCATTATCCCATCACTCGCGGGGTCACAATTTCATCAAAAATCGGCCATTTTCCACTTTGCTCTAAAATGGTACCAAACTGTTGCAAAGTCTCCCCTGAAAGGTTAGGCGGTGGAAACGGACGGCTTTCGATCATTGACCAAGAAATCAGGCCTCGACTACTTCACCTGCAGAACAAGATTTTTCTGAAAAAATTCCTAAGCCGCACATTCACAATTTCATCAAAAATCGGCCGTTTTCCACTTTGCTCAAAAATGTGGCAAACTGTTGCAAACTCATCCCTGAAAGGATTGGCGGTGAAAACAGAAGGATTTTGATCATAGGCCAAGAAATCAGCCCTCGAATACTTCACCTGTGGAAAAAGATTTTTCTGAAAAAATCCCTAAGCCGTCCGGTCACAATTTCATCAAAAATCGGCCGTTTTCCACTTTGCTCAAAAATGGTGCCAAACTGTTGCAAACTCTCCCATGAAAGGTTGGGCAGTGAAAACGGAAGGATTTTTATGAGAAAAAAAACCCGAAGCCGCGCGGTCACAATCTCATCAAAAATGGGCCGTTTTCCACTTTGCTCAAAAATGATGCCAAACTGTTGCAAACTCTCCTCTGAAAGGTTTGGCGGTGTAGATGGAAGGCGTTTGATCATAGGCCAAGAAATCAGCCCTCGGCTACTTCACCTGCGGAAAATGATTTTTCTCAGAAAATCCCTAAGCCGCGCGGTCACAATTTCATCAAAAATCGGCCGTTTTCCACTTTGCTCAAAAATGGTGCAAAACTGTTGCAAGCTCTCCCTTGAAAGGTTTGGCAGTGGAAACGGAAGGATTTTTACGAAAAAAAACACCGAAGCCGCGCGGTCACAATTTCATCAAAAATCGGCCGTTTTCCACTTTGCTCAAAAATTATGCCAAACTGTTGCAAACTCTCCCCTGAAAGGTTTGGCGGTGGAAACGGAAGGCTTTTGATCATAGGCCAAGAAATCAGCCCTTGGCTACTTCACCTGCGGAAAAAGATTTTTCTGAAAAAATCCCTAAGCCGCGCGGTCACAATTTCATCAAAAACTGGCCGTTTTCCACTTTCCTCAAAAATGGTTCCAAACTGTTGCAAACTCTCCCCTGAAAGGCTTGGCGGTGGAAACGGAAGGATTTTTATGAAAAAAATCCCTAAGCCGCACAGTCACAATTTCATCAAAAATCGGCCGTTTTCCACTTTGCTCAAAAATTATGCCAAACTGTTGCAAACTCTCCCCTGAAAGGTTTGGCGGTGGAAACGGAAGGCTTTTGATCATAGACCAAGAAATCAGCCCTCGGCTACTTCACCTGCGGAAAAATAGTTTTTTGAGAAAATCCCTAAGCCGCGCGGTCACAATTTCAACAAAAATTGGCCGTTTTCCTCTTTGCTCAATTATGGTGCCAAACTGTTGCAAACTCTCCCAGGAAAGGTTTGGCAGTGGAAACGGCAGGATTTTTATGGAAAAAATCCCTAAGCCGCGTGGTCACAATTTCATAAAAAATCGGCCGTTTTCCACTTTGCTCAAAAATGATGCCAAACTGTTGCAAACTCTCCCCTGAAAGGTTTGGCGGTGGAAACGGAAGGCTTTTGATCATAGACCAAGAAATCAGCCCTCGGCTACTTCACCTGCGGAAAAAGATTTTTTTGAGAAAATCCCTAAGCCGCGCGGTCACAATTTCAACAAAAATTGGCCGTTTTCCACTTTGCTCAATTATGGTGCTAAACTGTTGCAAACTCTCCCATGAAAGGTTTGGCAGTGGAAACGGCAGGATTTTTATGGAAAAAATCCCTAAGCCGCGTGGTCACAATTTCATCAAAAATCGGCCGTTTTCCACTTTGCTCAAAAATGATGCCAAACTGTTGCAAACTCTCCCCTGAAAGGTTTGGCGGTGTAGATGGAAGGCCTTTGATCATAGGCCAAGAAATCACCCCTCGGCTACTTCACCTGCGGAAAAATCTTTTTTTGAGAAAATCCCTAAGCCGTGCGGTCACAATTTCATCAAAAATCGGCCGTTTTCCACTTTGCTTAAAAATGGTGCCAAACTTGCAAACTCTCCCCTGAAAGGTTTGGCGGTGGAAACGGAAGGCTTTTGATCATAGGCCAAGAAATCAGTCCACGGCTGCTTCACCTGCGGAAAAAGATTTTTCTGAAAATATCCCTAAGCCGCGCAGTCAAAATTTCATCAAAAATCGGCCGTTTTCCACTTTGCTCAAAAATGGTGCCAAACTGTTGCAAACTCTCCCATGAAAGGTTTGGCAGTGGAAACGGAAGGCTTTTTATGAAAAAAATCCCTAAGCCGCGCGGTCACAATTTCATCAAAAATCGGCCGTTTTCCACTTTGCTCAAAAATGGTGCCAAACTGTTGCAAACTCTCCCCTGAAAGGTTTGGCGGTGTAGATGGAAGGCGTTTGATCATAGGCCAAGAAATCAGCCCTCGGCTACTTCACCTGCGGAAAAAGATTTTTCTGAAAAAATCCCTAAGCCGTGCGGTCACAATTTCATCAAATATCGGCCGTTTTCCACTTTGCTCAAAAATGGTGCCAAAATGTTGCAAACTCTCCCCTGAAAGGATTGTTGGTGGAAACGGAAGGCGTTTGATCATAGGCCAAGAAATCAGCCCTCGAATACTTCACCTGCGGAAAAAGATCTTTATGAAAAAATCCCTAAGCCGCGCAGTCACAATTTCATCAAAAATCGGCCGTTTTCCACTTTGCTCAAAAATGGTGCCAAACTGTTGCAAACTCTCCCCTGAAAGGATTGGTGGTGGAAACGGAAGGCTTTTGATCATAAGCCAAGAAATCAGCCCTCGAATACTTTACCTGCGGAAAAAGATTATTCTGAAAAAATCCCTAAGCCGCGCGGTCACAATTTCATCAAAAATCGGCCGTTTCCCAATTTGCTTAAAAAATGGTGCCAAACTGTTGCAAACTCTCCCCTGAAAGGTTTGGCGGTGGAAACGGAAGGCTTTTGATCATAGGCCAAGAAATCAGCCCTCGACTACTTCACCTGCGAAATTTTTTTTTTTTGAGAAAATCCCTAAGCCGTGCGGTCACAATTTCATCAAAAATCGGCCGTTTTCCACTTTGCTTAAAAATGGTGCCAAACTGTTGCAAACTCTCCCCTGAAAGGTTTGGCGGTGGAAACGGAAGGCTTTTGATCATAGGCCAAGAAATCAGTCCACGGCTGCTTCACCTGCGGAAAAAGATTATTCTGAAAATATCCCTAAGCCGCGCAGGCAAAATTTCATCAAAAATCGGCCGTTTTCCACTTTGCTCAAAAATGGTGCCAAACTGTTGCAAACTCTCCCATGAAAGGTTTGGCAGTGGAAACGGAAGGATTTTTATGAAAAATATCCCTAAGCCGCACGGTCACAATCTCATCAAAAATCGGCCGTTTTACACTTTGCTCAAAAATGGTGCCAAACTGTTGCAAACTCTCCCCTGAAAGGTTTGGCGGTGTAGATGGAAGGATTTTTATGAAAAAAATCCCTAAGCCGCACGGTCACAATCTCATCAAAAATCGGTAGTTTTCCACTTTGCTCAATTATGGTGCCAAAGTGTTGCAAACTCTCCCATGAAAGGTTTGGCAGTGGAAACGGAAGGATTTTTATGAAAAAAATCCCTAAGCCGTGCGGTCACAATTTCATCAAAAATCGGCCGTTTTCCACTTTGCTCAAAAATGATGCCAAACTGTTGCAAACTCTCCCCTGAAAGGATTGGAGGTGGAAACGGAAGGCGTTTGATCATAGGCCAAGAAATCAGCCCTCGGCTACTTCACCTGCGGAAAAAGATCTTTATGAAAAAATCCCTATGCTGCGCGGTCACAATTTCATCAAAAATCGGCCACTTTGCTCAAAAATGGTGCCAAACTGTTGCAAACTCTCCCATGAAAGGTTTGGCAGTGGAAACGGAAGGATTTTTATGAAAAAAATCCCTAAGCCGCGCGGTCACAATTTCATCAAAAATCGGCCGTTTTCCACTTTGCTCAAAAATGATGCCAAACTGTTGCAAACTCTCCCCTGAAAGGTTTGGCGGTGTAGATGGAAGACGTTTGATCATAGGCCAAGTAATCAGCCCTCGGCTACTTCACCTGCGGAAAAAGATTTTTTTGAGAAAATCCCTAAGCTGCGCGGTCGCAATTTCATCAAAAATCGGCCGCTTTCCACTTTGCTCAAAAATGATGCCAAACTGTTGCAAACTCTCCTCTGAAAGGTTTGGCGGTGTAGATGGAAGGCGTTTGATCATAGGCCAAGAAATCAGCCCGCGGCTACTTCACCTGCGGAAAAAGTTTATTCTGAAAAAATCCCTAACAAAAATCGGCCGTTTTCCACTTTGCTCAATTATGGTGCCAAACTGTTGCTAACTCTCCCATGAAAGGTTTGGCAGTGGAAATGGAAGGATTTTAATGAAAAAAATCCCTAAGCCGCGCGGTCACAATTTCATCAAAATTCGGCCGTTTTCCACTTTGCTCAAAAATGATGCCAAACTGTTGCAAACTCTCCTCTGAAAGGTTTGGTGGTGTAGATGGAAGGCGTTTGATCATAGGCCAATTAATCAGCCCTCGGCTACTTCACCTGCGGAAAAAGATTTTTCTGAAAAAATCCCTAAGCCGCGCGGTCACAATTTCATAAAAAATTGGACGTTTTCCACTTTGCTCAAAAATGGTGCCAAACTGTTGCAAACTCTCCCATGAAAGGTTCGCCAGTGGAAATGGAAAGCTTTTTATGAAAAAAATCCCTAAACCGAACGGTCACAATTTCATCAAAAATCGGCCGTTTTCCACTTTGCTCAAAAATGATGCCAAACTGTTGCAAACTCTCCCCTGAAAGGTTTGGCGGTGTAGATGGAAGGCATGTGATCATAGGCTAAGAAATCAGTCCTGGGCTGCTTCACCTGCGGAAAATGATTTTTCTGAAAATATCCCTAAGCCGCGCGGTCATAATTTCATCAAAAAACGGCCGTTTTCCACTTTGCTCAAAAATGGTGCCAAACTGTTGCAAACTCTCCCATGAAAGGTTTGGCAGTGGAAACGGAAGGCTTTTTATGAAAAAAAATCCCTAAGCCGCGCGGTCACAATTTCATCAAAAATCGGCCCTTTTTCCACTTTGCTCAAAAATGGTGCCAAACTGTTGCAAACTCTCCCCTGAAAGGTTTGGCGGTGTAGATGGAAGGCACTTGATCATAGGCCAAGAAATCAGCCCTCGGCTACTTCACCTGCGGAAAAAGATTTTTTTGAAAAAATCCCTAAGGCGCGCCGTCACAATTTCATCAAAAATCAGCCGTTTTCCACTTTGCTCAAAAATGGTGCCAAACTGTTGCAAACTCTCCCATGAAAGGTTTGGCAGTGGAAACGGAAGGCTTTTGATCATAGGCCGAGAAATCAGCCCTCGACTACTTCACCTGCGGAAAAAGATTTTTCTGAAAAAATCCCTAAGCCGCGTGGTCACAATTTCAACAGAAATCGGCCGTTTTCCACTTTGCTCAATTATGGTGCCAAACTGTTGCAAACTCTCCCATGAAAGGTTTGGCAGTGGAATCGGAAGGATTTTTATGAAAAAAATCCCTAAGCCGCGCGGTCACAATTTCAACAGAAATCGGCCGTTTTCCACTTTGCTCAAAATTGATGCCAAACTGTTGCAAACTCTCCCCTGAAAGGTTTGACGGTGTAGATGGAAGGCATTTGATCATAGGCCAAGAAATCAGCCCTCAGCTACTTCACCTGCGGAAAAAGATTTTTTTGAGAAAATCCCTAAGCCGCGCGGTCACAATTTCAACAAAAATCGGCCGTTTTCCACTTTGCTCAAAAATGATGCCAAACTGTTGCAAACTCTCCCCTGAATGGTTTGGCGTTGTAGATGGAAGGCGTTTGATCATAGTCCAAGAAATCAGCCCTCGGCTACTTCACCTGCGGAAAAAGATTTTTCTGAAAAAATCCCTAAGCCGCGCGGTCACAATTTCATCAAAAATCGGCCCATATCCACTTTGCTCAAAAATGTTGCCAAACTGTTGCAAACTCTCCCCTGAAAGGATTGGCGGAGGAAACGGAGGGCTTTTGATCATATGCCAAGAAATCAGCCCTCGAATACTTCACCTGCGGAAAAAGATTATTCTGAAAAAATCCCTAAGCCGCGCGGTCACAATTTCATAAAAAATCGGATATTTTCCACTTTGCTCAAAAATGGTGCCAAACTGTTGCAAACTCTCCCATGAAAGGTTCGGCAGTGGAAATGGAAAGCTTCTTATGAAAAAAAATCCCTAAACCGGACGGTCACAATTTCATCAAAAATCGGCCGTTTTCCACTTTGCTCAAAAATGATGCCAAACTGTTGCAAACTCTCCCCTGAAAGGTTTGGCGGTGTAAATGGAAGGCATTTGATCATAGGCTAAGAAATCAGTCCTGGGCTGCTTCACCTGCGGAAAATTATTTTTCTGAAAATATCCCTAATTTCATCAAAAAACGGCCGTTTTACACTTTGCTCAAAAATGGTGCCAAACTGTTGCAAACTCTCCCATGAAAGGTTTGGCAGTGGAAACGGAAGGCTTTTAATGAAAAAAATCCCTAAGTCGCGCGGTCACAATTTCATCAAAAATCGGCCGTTTTCCACTTTGCTCAAAAATGGTGCCAAACTGTTGCAAACTCTCCCATGAAAGGTTTGGCAGTGGAAATGGAAGGATTTTAATGAAAAAAATCCCTAAGCCGTGCGGTCAAAATTTCATTAAAAATCGGCCGTTTTCCACTTTGCTCAAAAATGATGCCAAACTGTTGCAAACTCTCCCCTGAAAGGTTTGGCGGTGTAGATGGAAGGCGTTTGATCATAGGCCAAGAAATCAGCCCTCGGCTACTTCACTTGCGGAAAAAGATTATTCTGAAAAAATCCCTAAGGCGCGCCGTCACAATTTCATCAAAAATCAGCCGTTTTCCACTTTGCTCAAAAATGGTGCCAAACTGTTGCAAACTCTCCCATGAAAGGTTTGGCAGTGGAAACGGAAGGCTTTTGATCATAGGCCGAGAAATCAGCCCTCGACTACTTCACCTGCGGAAAAAGATTTTTCTGAAAAAATCCCTAAGCCGCGCGGTCACAATTTCAACAGAAATCGGCCGTTTTCCACTTTGCTCAATTATGGTGCCAAACTGCTGCAAACTCTCCCATGAAAGGTTTGGCAGTGGAATCGGAAGGATTTTTATGAAAAAAATCCCTAAGCCGCGCGGTCACAATTTCAACAGAAATCGGCCGTTTTCCACTTTGCTCAAAAATGATGCCAAACTGTTGCAAACTCTCCCCTGAAAGGTTTGACGGTGTAGATGGAAGGCGTTTGATCATAGGCCAAGAAATCAGCCCTCAGCTACTTCACCTGCGGAAAAAGATTTTTTTGAGAAAATCCCTAAGCCGCGCGGTCACAATTTCAACAAAAATCGGCCGTTTTCCACTTTGCTCAAAAATGATGCCAAACTGTTGCAAACTCTCCCCTGAATGGTTTGGCGTTGTAGATGGAAGGCGTTTGATCATAGTCCAAGAAATCAGCCCTCGGCTACTTCACCTGCGGAAAAAGATTTTTCTGAAAAAATCCCTAAGCCGCGCGGTCACAATTTCATCAAAAATCGGCCCATATCCACTTTGCTCAAAAATGTTGCCAAACTGTTGCAAACTCTCCCCTGAAAGGATTGGCGGAGGAAACGGAGGGCTTTTGATCATATGCCAAGAAATCAGCCCTCGAATACTTCACCTGCGGAAAAAGATTATTCTGAAAAAATCCCTAAGCCGCGCGGTCACAATTTCATAAAAAATCGGATATTTTCCACTTTGCTCAAAAATGGTGCCAAACTGTTGCAAACTCTCCCATGAAAGGTTCGGCAGTGGAAATGGAAAGCTTCTTATGAAAAAAAATCCCTAAACCGGACGGTCACAATTTCATCAAAAATCGGCCGTTTTCCACTTTGCTCAAAAATGATGCCAAACTGTTGCAAACTCTCCCCTGAAAGGTTTGGCGGTGTAAATGGAAGGCATTTGATCATAGGCTAAGAAATCAGTCCTGGGCTGCTTCACCTGCGGAAAATTATTTTTCTGAAAATATCCCTAATTTCATCAAAAAACGGCCGTTTTACACTTTGCTCAAAAATGGTGCCAAACTGTTGCAAACTCTCCCATGAAAGGTTTGGCAGTGGAAACGGAAGGCTTTTAATGAAAAAAATCCCTAAGTCGCGCGGTCACAATTTCATCAAAAATCGGCCGTTTTCCACTTTGCTCAAAAATGGTGCCAAACTGTTGCAAACTCTCCCATGAAAGGTTTGGCAGTGGAAATGGAAGGATTTTAATGAAAAAAATCCCTAAGCCGTGCGGTCAAAATTTCATTAAAAATCGGCCGTTTTCCACTTTGCTCAAAAATGATGCCAAACTGTTGCAAACTCTCCCCTGAAAGGTTTGGCGGTGTAGATGGAAGGCGTTTGATCATAGGCCAAGAAATCAGCCCTCGGCTACTTCACTTGCGGAAAAAGATTATTCTGAAAAAATCCCTAAGGCGCGCCGTCACAATTTCATCAAAAATCAGCCGTTTTCCACTTTGCTCAAAAATGGTGCCAAACTGTTGCAAACTCTCCCATGAAAGGTTTGGCAGTGGAAACGGAAGGCTTTTGATCATAGGCCGAGAAATCAGCCCTCGACTACTTCACCTGCGGAAAAAGATTTTTCTGAAAAAATCCCTAAGCCGCGCGGTCACAATTTCAACAGAAATCGGCCGTTTTCCACTTTGCTCAATTATGGTGCCAAACTGTTGCAAACTCTCCCATGAAAGGTTTGGCAGTGGAATCGGAAGGATTTTTATGAAAAAAATCCCTAAGCCGCGCGGTCACAATTTCAACAGAAATCGGCCGTTTTCCACTTTGCTCAAAAATGATGCCAAACTGTTGCAAACTCTCCCCTGAAAGGTTTGACGGTGTAGATGGAAGGCGTTTGATCATAGGCCAAGAAATCAGCCCTCAGCTACTTCACCTGCGGAAAAAGATTTTTTTGAGAAAATCCCTAAGCCGCGCGGTCACAATTTCAACAAAAATCGGCCGTTTTCCACTTTGCTCAAAAATGATGCCAAACTGTTGCAAACTCTCCCCTGAATGGTTTGGCGTTGTAGATGGAAGGCGTTTGATCATAGTCCAAGAAATCAGCCCTCGGCTACTTCACCTGCGGAAAAAGATTTTTCTGAAAAAATCCCTAAGCCGCGCGGTCACAATTTCATCAAAAATCGGCCCATATCCACTTTGCTCAAAAATGTTGCCAAACTGTTGCAAACTCTCCCCTGAAAGGATTGGCGGAGGAAACGGAGGGCTTTTGATCATATGCCAAGAAATCAGCCCTCGAATACTTCACCTGCGGAAAAAGATTATTCTGAAAAAATCCCTAAGCCGCGCGGTCACAATTTCATAAAAAATCGGATATTTTCCACTTTGCTCAAAAATGGTGCCAAACTGTTGCAAACTCTCCCATGAAAGGTTCGGCAGTGGAAATGGAAAGCTTCTTATGAAAAAAAATCCCTAAACCGGACGGTCACAATTTCATCAAAAATCGGCCGTTTTCCACTTTGCTCAAAAATGATGCCAAACTGTTGCAAACTCTCCCCTGAAAGGTTTGGCGGTGTAAATGGAAGGCATTTGATCATAGGCTAAGAAATCAGTCCTGGGCTGCTTCACCTGCGGAAAATTATTTTTCTGAAAATATCCCTAAGCCGCGCAGTCATAATTTCATCAAAAAACGGCCGTTTTACACTTTGCTCAAAAATGGTGCCAAACTGTTGCAAACTCTCCCATGAAAGGTTTGGCAGTGGAAACGGAAGGCTTTTTATGAAAAAAATCCCTAAGTCGCGCGGTCACAATTTCATCAAAAATCGGCCGTTTTCCACTTTGCTCAAAAATGGTGCCAAACTGTTGCAAACTCTCCCATGAAAGGTTTGGCAGTGGAAATGGAAGGATTTTAATGAAAAAAATCCCTAAGCCGCGCGGTCAAAATTTCATTAAAAATCGGCCGCTTTCCACTTTGCTCAAAAATGATGCCAAACTGTTGCAAACTCTCCTCTGAAAGGTTTGAAGGTGTAGATGGAAGGCGTTTGATCATAGGCCAAGAAATCAGCCCGCGGCTACTTCACCTGCGGAAAAAGTTTATTCTGAAAAAATCCCTAACAAAAATCGGCCGTTTTCCACTTTGCTCAATTATGGTGCCAAACTGTTGCTAACTCTCCCATGAAAGGTTTGGCAGTGGAAATGGAAGGATTTTAATGAAAAAAATCCCTAAGCCGCTCGGTCACAATTTCATCAAAAATCGGCCGTTTTCCACTTTGCTCAAAAATGGTGCAAAACTGTTGCAAGCTCTCCCTTGAAAGGTTTGGCAGTGGAAACGGAAGGATTTTTACGAAAAAAAACACCGAAGCCGCGCGGTCACAATTTCATCAAAAATCGGCCGTTTTCCACTTTGCTCAAAAATTATGCCAAACTGTTGCAAACTCTCCCCTGAAAGGTTTGGCGGTGGAAACGGAAGGCTTTTGATCATAGGCCAAGAAATCAGCCCTTGGCTACTTCACCTGCGGAAAAAGATTTTTCTGAAAAAATCCCTAAGCCGCGCGGTCACAATTTCATCAAAAACTGGCCGTTTTCCACTTTCCTCAAAAATGGTTCCAAACTGTTGCAAACTCTCCCCTGAAAGGCTTGGCGGTGGAAACGGAAGGATTTTTATGAAAAAAATCCCTAAGCCGCACAGTCACAATTTCATCAAAAATCGGCCGTTTTCCACTTTGCTCAAAAATTATGCCAAACTGTTGCAAACTCTCCCCTGAAAGGTTTGGCGGTGGAAACGGAAGGCTTTTGATCATAGACCAAGAAATCAGCCCTCGGCTACTTCACCTGCGGAAAAATATTTTTTTGAGAAAATCCCTAAGCCGCGCGGTCACAATTTCAACAAAAATTGGCCGTTTTCCTCTTTGCTCAATTATGGTGCCAAACTGTTGCAAACTCTCCCAGGAAAGGTTTGGCAGTGGAAACGGCAGGATTTTTATGGAAAAAATCCCTAAACCGGACGGTCACAATTTCATAAAAAATCGGCCGTTTTCCACTTTGCTCAAAAATGATGCCAAACTGTTGCAAACTCTCCCCTGAAAGGTTTGGCGGTGGAAACGGAAGGCTTTTGATCATAGACCAAGAAATCAGCCCTCGGCTACTTCACCTGCGGAAAAAGATTTTTTTGAGAAAATCCCTAAGCCGCGCGGTCACAATTTCAACAAAAATTGGCCGTTTTCCACTTTGCTCAATTATGGTGCTAAACTGTTGCAAACTCTCCCATGAAAGGTTTGGCAGTGGAAACGGCAGGATTTTTATGGAAAAAATCCCTAAGCCGCGTGGTCACAATTTCATCAAAAATCGGCCGTTTTCCACTTTGCTCAAAAATGATGCCAAACTGTTGCAAACTCTCCCCTGAAAGGTTTGGCGGTGTAGATGGAAGGCCTTTGATCATAGGCCAAGAAATCACCCCTCGGCTACTTCACCTGCGGAAAAATCTTTTTTTGAGAAAATCCCTAAGCCGTGCGGTCACAATTTCATCAAAAATCGGCCGTTTTCCACTTTGCTTAAAAATGGTGCCAAACTTGCAAACTCTCCCCTGAAAGGTTTGGCGGTGGAAACGGAAGGCTTTTGATCATAGGCCAAGAAATCAGTCCACGGCTGCTTCACCTGCGGAAAAAGATTTTTCTGAAAATATCCCTAAGCCGCGCAGTCAAAATTTCATCAAAAATCGGCCGTTTTCCACTTTGCTCAAAAATGGTGCCAAACTGTTGCAAACTCTCCCATGAAAGGTTTGGCAGTGGAAACGGAAGGCTTTTTATGAAAAAAATCCCTAAGCCGCGCGGTCACAATTTCATCAAAAATCGGCCGTTTTCCACTTTGCTCAAAAATGGTGCCAAACTGTTGCAAACTCTCCCCTGAAAGGTTTGGCGGTGTAGATGGAAGGCGTTTGATCATAGGCCAAGAAATCAGCCCTCGGCTACTTCACCTGCGGAAAAAGATTTTTCTGAAAAAATCCCTAAGCCGTGCGGTCACAATTTCATCAAATATCGGCCGTTTTCCACTTTGCTCAAAAATGGTGCCAAAATGTTGCAAACTCTCCCCTGAAAGGATTGGTGGTGGAAACGGAAGGCGTTTGATCATAGGCCAAGAAATCAGCCCTCGAATACTTCACCTGCGGAAAAAGATCTTTATGAAAAAATCCCTAAGCCGCGCAGTCACAATTTCATCAAAAATCGGCCCTTTTCCACTTTGCTCAAAAATGGTGCCAAACTGTTGCAAACTCTCCCCTGAAAGGATTGGTGGTGGAAACGGAAGGCTTTTGATCATAAGCCAAGAAATCAGCCCTCGAATACTTTACCTGCGGAAAAAGATTATTCTGAAAAAATCCCTAAGCCGCGCGGTCACAATTTCATCAAAAATCGGCCGTTTCCCAATTTGCTTAAAAAATGGTGCCAAACTGTTGCAAACTCTCCCCTGAAAGGTTTGGCGGTGGAAACGGAAGGCTTTTGATCATAGGCCAAGAAATCAGCCCTCGACTACTTCACCTGCGAAATTTTTTTTTTTTGAGAAAATCCCTAAGCCGTGCGGTCACAATTTCATCAAAAATCGGCCGTTTTCCACTTTGCTTAAAAATGGTGCCAAACTGTTGCAAACTCTCCCCTGAAAGGTTTGGCGGTGGAAACGGAAGGCTTTTGATCATAGGCCAAGAAATCAGTCCACGGCTGCTTCACCTGCGGAAAAAGATTATTCTGAAAATATCCCTAAGCCGCGCAGGCAAAATTTCATCAAAAATCGGCCGTTTTCCACTTTGCTCAAAAATGGTGCCAAACTGTTGCAAACTCTCCCATGAAAGGTTTGGCAGTGGAAACGGAAGGATTTTTATGAAAAATATCCCTAAGCCGCACGGTCACAATCTCATCAAAAATCGGCCGTTTTACACTTTGCTCAAAAATGGTGCCAAACTGTTGCAAACTCTCCCCTGAAAGGTTTGGCGGTGTAGATGGAAGGATTTTTATGAAAAAAATCCCTAAGCCGCACGGTCACAATCTCATCAAAAATCGGTAGTTTTCCACTTTGCTCAATTATGGTGCCAAAGTGTTGCAAACTCTCCCATGAAAGGTTTGGCAGTGGAAACGGAAGGATTTTTATGAAAAAAATCCCTAAGCCGTGCGGTCACAATTTCATCAAAAATCGGCCGTTTTCCACTTTGCTCAAAAATGATGCCAAACTGTTGCAAACTCTCCCCTGAAAGGATTGGAGGTGGAAACGGAAGGCGTTTGATCATAGGCCAAGAAATCAGCCCTCGGCTACTTCACCTGCGGAAAAAGATCTTTATGAAAAAATCCCTATGCTGCGCGGTCACAATTTCATCAAAAATCGGCCACTTTGCTCAAAAATGGTGCCAAACTGTTGCAAACTCTCCCATGAAAGGTTTGGCAGTGGAAACGGAAGGATTTTTATGAAAAAAATCCCTAAGCCGCGCGGTCACAATTTCATCAAAAATCGGCCGTTTTCCACTTTGCTCAAAAATGATGCCAAACTGTTGCAAACTCTCCCCTGAAAGGTTTGGCGGTGTAGATGGAAGACGTTTGATCATAGGCCAAGTAATCAGCCCTCGGCTACTTCACCTGCGGAAAAAGATTTTTTTGAGAAAATCCCTAAGCTGCGCGGTCGCAATTTCATCAAAAATCGGCCGCTTTCCACTTTGCTCAAAAATGATGCCAAACTGTTGCAAACTCTCCTCTGAAAGGTTTGGCGGTGTAGATGGAAGGCGTTTGATCATAGGCCAAGAAATCAGCCCGCGGCTACTTCACCTGCGGAAAAAGTTTATTCTGAAAAAATCCCTAACAAAAATCGGCCGTTTTCCACTTTGCTCAATTATGGTGCCAAACTGTTGCTAACTCTCCCATGAAAGGTTTGGCAGTGGAAATGGAAGGATTTTAATGAAAAAAATCCCTAAGCCGCGCGGTCACAATTTCATCAAAATTCGGCCGTTTTCCACTTTGCTCAAAAATGATGCCAAACTGTTGCAAACTCTCCTCTGAAAGGTTTGGTGGTGTAGATGGAAGGCGTTTGATCATAGGCCAAGAAATCAGCCCTCGGCTACTTCACCTGCGGAAAAAGATTTTTCTGAAAAAATCCCTAAGCCGCGCGGTCACAATTTCATAAAAAATTGGACGTTTTCCACTTTGCTCAAAAATGGTGCCAAACTGTTGCAAACTCTCCCATGAAAGGTTCGCCAGTGGAAATGGAAAGCTTTTTATGAAAAAAATCCCTAAACCGAACGGTCACAATTTCATCAAAAATCGGCCGTTTTCCACTTTGCTCAAAAATGATGCCAAACTGTTGCAAACTCTCCCCTGAAAGGTTTGGCGGTGTAGATGGAAGGCATGTGATCATAGGCTAAGAAATCAGTCCTGGGCTGCTTCACCTGCGGAAAATGATTTTTCTGAAAATATCCCTAAGCCGCGCGGTCATAATTTCATCAAAAAACGGCCGTTTTCCACTTTGCTCAAAAATGGTGCCACACTGTTGCAAACTCTCCCATGAAAGGTTTGGCAGTGGAAACGGAAGGCTTTTTATGAAAAAAATCCCTAAGCCGCGCGGTCACAATTTCATCAAAAATCGGCCCTTTTTCCACTTTGCTCAAAAATGGTGCCAAACTGTTGCAAACTCTCCCATGAAAGGTTTGGCAGTGGAAACGGAAGGATTTTTATGAAAAAAATCGCTAAGCCGCGCGGTCACAATTTCATCAAAATTCAGCCGTTTTCCACTTTGCTCAAAAATGATGCCAAACTGTTGCAAACTCTCCCCTGAAAGGTTTGGCGGTGTAGATGGAAGGCACTTGATCATAGGCCAAGAAATCAGCCCTCGGCTACTTCACCTGCGGAAAAAGATTTTTTTGAAAAAATCCCTAAGGCGCGCCGTCACAATTTCATCAAAAATCAGCCGTTTTCCACTTTGCTCAAAAATGGTGCCAAACTGTTGCAAACTCTCCCATGAAAGGTTTGGCAGTGGAAACGGAAGGCTTTTGATCATAGGCCGAGAAATCAGCCCTCGACTACTTCACCTGCGGAAAAAGATTTTTCTGAAAAAATCCCTAAGCCGCGTGGTCACAATTTCAACAGAAATCGGCCGTTTTCCACTTTGCTCAATTATGGTGCCAAACTGTTGCAAACTCTCCCATGAAAGGTTTGGCAGTGGAATCGGAAGGATTTTTATGAAAAAAATCCCTAAGCCGCGCGGTCACAATTTCAACAGAAATCGGCCGTTTTCCACTTTGCTCAAAAATGATGCCAAACTGTTGCAAACTCTCCCCTGAAAGGTTTGACGGTGTAGATGGAAGGCATTTGATCATAGGCCAAGAAATCAGCCCTCAGCTACTTCACCTGCGGAAAAAGATTTTTTTGAGAAAATCCCTAAGCCGCGCGGTCACAATTTCAACAAAAATCGGCCGTTTTCCACTTTGCTCAAAAATGATGCCAAACTGTTGCAAACTCTCCCCTGAATGGTTTGGCGTTGTAGATGGAAGGCGTTTGATCATAGTCCAAGAAATCAGCCCTCGGCTACTTCACCTGCGGAAAAAGATTTTTCTGAAAAAATCCCTAAGCCGCGCGGTCACAATTTCATCAAAAATCGGCCCATATCCACTTTGCTCAAAAATGTTGCCAAACTGTTGCAAACTCTCCCCTGAAAGGATTGGCGGAGGAAACGGAGGGCTTTTGATCATATGCCAAGAAATCAGCCCTCGAATACTTCACCTGCGGAAAAAGATTATTCTGAAAAAATCCCTAAGCCGCGCGGTCACAATTTCATAAAAAATCGGATATTTTCCACTTTGCTCAAAAATGGTGCCAAACTGTTGCAAACTCTCCCATGAAAGGTTCGGCAGTGGAAATGGAAAGCTTCTTATGAAAAAAAATCCCTAAACCGGACGGTCACAATTTCATCAAAAATCGGCCGTTTTCCACTTTGCTCAAAAATGATGCCAAACTGTTGCAAACTCTCCCCTGAAAGGTTTGGCGGTGTAAATGGAAGGCATTTGATCATAGGCTAAGAAATCAGTCCTGGGCTGCTTCACCTGCGGAAAATTATTTTTCTGAAAATATCCCTAATTTCATCAAAAAACGGCCGTTTTACACTTTGCTCAAAAATGGTGCCAAACTGTTGCAAACTCTCCCATGAAAGGTTTGGCAGTGGAAACGGAAGGCTTTTAATGAAAAAAATCCCTAAGTCGCGCGGTCACAATTTCATCAAAAATCGGCCGTTTTCCACTTTGCTCAAAAATGGTGCCAAACTGTTGCAAACTCTCCCATGAAAGGTTTGGCAGTGGAAATGGAAGGATTTTAATGAAAAAAATCCCTAAGCCGTGCGGTCAAAATTTCATTAAAAATCGGCCGTTTTCCACTTTGCTCAAAAATGATGCCAAACTGTTGCAAACTCTCCCCTGAAAGGTTTGGCGGTGTAGATGGAAGGCGTTTGATCATAGGCCAAGAAATCAGCCCTCGGCTACTTCACTTGCGGAAAAAGATTATTCTGAAAAAATCCCTAAGGCGCGCCGTCACAATTTCATCAAAAATCAGCCGTTTTCCACTTTGCTCAAAAATGGTGCCAAACTGTTGCAAACTCTCCCATGAAAGGTTTGGCAGTGGAAACGGAAGGCTTTTGATCATAGGCCGAGAAATCAGCCCTCGACTACTTCACCTGCGGAAAAAGATTTTTCTGAAAAAATCCCTAAGCCGCGCGGTCACAATTTCAACAGAAATCGGCCGTTTTCCACTTTGCTCAATTATGGTGCCAAACTGTTGCAAACTCTCCCATGAAAGGTTTGGCAGTGGAATCGGAAGGATTTTTATGAAAAAAATCCCTAAGCCGCGCGGTCACAATTTCAACAGAAATCGGCCGTTTTCCACTTTGCTCAAAAATGATGCCAAACTGTTGCAAACTCTCCCCTGAAAGGTTTGACGGTGTAGATGGAAGGCGTTTGATCATAGGCCAAGAAATCAGCCCTCAGCTACTTCACCTGCGGAAAAAGATTTTTTTGAGAAAATCCCTAAGCCGCGCGGTCACAATTTCAACAAAAATCGGCCGTTTTCCACTTTGCTCAAAAATGATGCCAAACTGTTGCAAACTCTCCCCTGAATGGTTTGGCGTTGTAGATGGAAGGCGTTTGATCATAGTCCAAGAAATCAGCCCTCGGCTACTTCACCTGCGGAAAAAGATTTTTCTGAAAAAATCCCTAAGCCGCGCGGTCACAATTTCATCAAAAATCGGCCCATATCCACTTTGCTCAAAAATGTTGCCAAACTGTTGCAAACTCTCCCCTGAAAGGATTGGCGGAGGAAACGGAGGGCTTTTGATCATATGCCAAGAAATCAGCCCTCGAATACTTCACCTGCGGAAAAAGATTATTCTGAAAAAATCCCTAAGCCGCGCGGTCACAATTTCATAAAAAATCGGATATTTTCCACTTTGCTCAAAAATGGTGCCAAACTGTTGCAAACTCTCCCATGAAAGGTTCGGCAGTGGAAATGGAAAGCTTCTTATGAAAAAAAATCCCTAAACCGGACGGTCACAATTTCATCAAAAATCGGCCGTTTTCCACTTTGCTCAAAAATGATGCCAAACTGTTGCAAACTCTCCCCTGAAAGGTTTGGCGGTGTAAATGGAAGGCATTTGATCATAGGCTAAGAAATCAGTCCTGGGCTGCTTCACCTGCGGAAAATTATTTTTCTGAAAATATCCCTAAGCCGCGCAGTCATAATTTCATCAAAAAACGGCCGTTTTACACTTTGCTCAAAAATGGTGCCAAACTGTTGCAAACTCTCCCATGAAAGGTTTGGCAGTGGAAACGGAAGGCTTTTTATGAAAAAAATCCCTAAGTCGCGCGGTCACAATTTCATCAAAAATCGGCCGTTTTCCACTTTGCTCAAAAATGGTGCCAAACTGTTGCAAACTCTCCCATGAAAGGTTTGGCAGTGGAAATGGAAGGATTTTAATGAAAAAAATCCCTAAGCCGCGCGGTCAAAATTTCATTAAAAATCGGCCGTTTTCCACTTTGCTCAAAAATGATGCCAAACTGTTGCAAACTCTCCCCTGAAAGGTTTGGCGGTGTAGATGGAAGGCGTTTGATCATAGGCCAAGAAATCAGCCCTCGGCTACTTCACTTGCGGAAAAAGATTATTCTGAAAAAATCCCTAAGCCGCGCGGTCACAATTTCAACAAAAATCGGCCGTTTTCCACTTTGCTCAATTATGGTGCCAAACTGTTGCAAACTCTCCCATGAAAGGTTTGGCAGTGGAAACGGAAGGATTTTTATGAAGAAAAATCCCTAAGCCGTGCGGTCACAATTTCATCAAAAATCGGCCGTTTTCCACTTTGCTTAAAAATGGTGCCAAACTGTTGCAAACTCTCCCCTGAAAGGTTTGGCGGTGGAAACGGAATGCTTTTGATCATAGGCCAAGAAATCAGCCCTCGACTACATCACCTGCGGAAAAAGATTTTTCTGAAAAAATCCCTAAGCCGCGCGGTCACAATTTCATCAAAAATCAGCCGTTTTCCACTTTGCTCAAAAATGATGCCAAACTGTTGCAAAATCTCCCCTGAAAGATTTGGCGGTTCAGATGGAAGGCGTTTCATCATAGGCCAAGAAATCATCCCTCGGCTACTTCACCTGCGGAAAAAAAAATTTCTGAAAAAATCCCTAAGCCGCGCGGTCACAATTTCATCAAAAATCGGCCGTTTTCCACTTTCCTCAAAAATGGTTCCAAACTGTTGCAAACTCTCCCCTGAAAGGATTGGCGGTGGAAACAGAAGGCTTTTGATCATAGGCCAAGAAATCAGCCCTCGGCTACTTCAACTGCGGAAAAAGATTTTTCTGAAAAAATCCCTAAGCCGCGCGGTCTCAATTTCATCAAAAATCGGCCGTTTTCCACTTTGCTCAATTATGGTGCCAAACTGTTGCAAACTCTCCCATGAAAGGTTTGGCAGTGGAAACGGAAGGATTTTTATGGAAAAAAATCCCTAAGCCGCGCGGTCACAATTTCATCAAAAATAGGCCGTTTTCCACTTTGCTCAAAAATGATGCCAAACTGTTGCAAACTCTCCCCTGAAAGGTTTGGCGGTGTAGATGGAAGGCGTTTGATCATAGGCCAAGAAATCAGCCCTCGGCTACTTCACCTGCGGAAAAAATTTTTTTTGAGAAAATCCCTAAGCCGCGCGGTCTCAATTTCATCAAAAATCGGCCGTTTTCCACTTTGCTCAATTATGGTGCCAAACTGTTGCAAACTCTCCCCTGAAAGGTTCGGCGGTGTAGATGGAAGGCGTTTGATCATAGGCCAAGAAATCAGCCCTCGGCTACTTCACCTGCGGAAAAAGATTTTTTTGAGAAAATCCCTAAGCCGCGCGGTCATAATTTCATCAAAAATCGGCCATTTTCCACTTTGCTTAAAAATGGTGCCAAACTGTTGCAAACTCTCCCCTGAAAGGTTTGGCGGTGGAAACGGAAGGCTTTTGATCATAGGCCAAGAAATCAGCCATCGACTACTTCACCTGCGGAAAAAGATTATTTTGAAAAAATCCCTAAGCCGCGCGGTCACAATTTCAACAAAAATCGACCATTTTCCACTTTGCTTAAAAATGGTGCCAAACTGTTGCAAACTCTCCCCTGAAAGGTTTGGCGGTGGAAACGGAAGGCTTTTGATCATAGGCCAAGAAATCAGCCCTCGACTACTTCACCTGCGGAAAAAGATTATTTTGAGAAAATCCCTAAGCCGCGCGGTCACAATTTCATCAAAAATCGGCCATTTTCCACTTTGCTTAAAAATGGTGCCAAACTGTTGCAAACTCTCCCCTGAAAGGTTTGGCGGTGGAAACGGAAGGCTTTTGATCATAGGCCAAGAAATCAGCCCTCGGCTACTTCACCTTCGGAAAAAGATTATTTTGAAAAAATCCCTAAGCCGCGCGGTCACAATTTCAACAAAAATCGGCCGTTTTCCACTTTGCTCAATTATGGTGCAAAACTGTTGCAAACTCTCCCATGAAAGGTTTGGCAGTGGAAACGGAAGGATTTTTATGAAAAAAAATCCCTAAGCCGCGGTCACAATTTCATCAACAATCGGCCGTTTTCCACTTTGCTCAAAAATGATGCCAAACTGTTGCAAACTCTCCCCTGAAAGGTTTGGCGGTGTAGATGGAAGGCGTTTGATCATAGGCCAAGAAATCAGCCCTCGGCTACTTCACCTGCGGAAAAAGATTTTTTTGAGAAAATCCCTAAGCCGCACGGTCACAATTTCATGAAAAATCGGCCGTTTTCCACTTTGCTTAAAAATGGTGCCAAACTGTTGCAAACTCTCCCCTGAAAGGTTTGGCGGTGGAAACGGAATGCTTTTGATCATAGGCCAAGAAATCAGCCCTCGACTACATCACCTGCGGAAAAAGATTTTTCTGAAAAAATCCCTAAGCCGCGCGGTCACAATTTCATCAAAAATCAGCCGTTTTCCACTTTGCTCAAAAATGATGCCAAACTGTTGCAAAATCTCCCCTGAAAGATTTGGCGGTGCAGATGGAAGGCGTTTCATCATAGGCCAAGAAATCATCCCTCGGCTACTTCACCTGCGGAAAAAAAAATTTCTGAAAAAATCCCTAAGCCGCGCGGTCACAATTTCATCAAAAATCGGCCGTTTTCCACTTTCCTCAAAAATGGTTCCAAACTGTTGCAAACTCTCCCCTGAAAGGATTGGCGGTGGAAACAGAAGGCTTTTGATCATAGGCCAAGAAATCAGCCCTCGGCTACTTCAACTGCGGAAAAAGATTTTTCTGAAAAAATCCCTAAGCCGCGCGGTCTCAATTTCATCAAAAATCGGCCGTTTTCCACTTTGCTCAATTATGGTGCCAAACTGTTGCAAACTCTCCCATGAAAGGTTTGGCAGTGGAAACGGAAGGATTTTTATGGAAAAAAATCCCTAAGCCGCGCGGTCACAATTTCATCAAAAATCGGCCGTTTTCCACTTTGCTCAAAAATGATGCCAAACTGTTGCAAACTCTCCCCTGAAAGGTTTGGCGGTGTAGATGGAAGGCGTTTGATCATAGGCCAAGAAATCAGCCCTCGGCTACTTCACCTGCGGAAAAAGATTTTTCTGAAAAAATCCCTAAGCCGCACGGTCACAATTTCATCAAATATCGGCTGTTTTCCACTTTGCTCAAAAATGATGCCAAACTGTTGCAAACTCTCCCCTGAAAGGTTTGGCGGTGTAGATGGAAGGCGTTTGATCATAGGCAAAGAAAACAGCCCTCGGCTACTTCACCTGCGGAAAAAGATTTTTTTGAGAAAATCCCTAAGCCGCACGGTCTCAATTTCATCAAAAATCGGCCGTTTTCCACTTTGCTCAAAAATGATGCCAAACTGTTGCAAACTCTCCCCTGAAAGTTTTGGCGGTGTAGATGGAAGGCGTTTGATCATAGGCCAAGAAATCAGCCCTCGGCTACTTCACCTGCGGAAAAATTTTTTTTTGAGAAAATCCCTAAGCCGCGCGGTCACAATTTCAACAAAAATCGGCCGTTTTCCACTTTGCTCAATTATGGTGCCAAACTGTTGCAAACTCTCCCCTGAAAGGTTCGGCGGTGTAGATGGAAGGCGTTTGATCATAGGCCAAGAAATCAGCCCTCGGCTACTTCACCTGCGGAAAAAGATTTTTTTGAGAAAATCCCTAAGCCGCGCGGTCACAATTTCATCAAAAATCGGCCATTTTCCACTTTGCTTAAAAATGGTGCCAAACTGTTGCAAACTCTCCCCTGAAAGGTTTGGCGGTGGAAACGGAAGGCTTTTGATCATAGGCCAAGAAATCAGCCCTCGACTACTTCACTGGCGGAAAAAGATTTTTCTGAAAAAATACCTAACAAAAATCGGCCGTTTTCCACTTTGCTCAATTATGGTGCCAAACTGTTGCAAACTCTCCCATGAAAGGTTTGGCAGTGGAAATGGAAGGATTTTTATGAAAAAAATCCCTAAGCCGCGCGGTCACAATTTCAACAAAAATCGGCCGTTTTCCACTTTGCTCAATTATGGTGCAAAACTGGTTCAAACTCTCCCATGAAAGGTTTGGCAGTGGAAACGGAAGGATTTTGATCATAGGCCAAGAAATCAGCCCTCGACTACATCACCTGCGGAAAAAGATTTTTCTGAAAAAATCCCTAAGCCGCGCGGTCACAATTTCATCAAAAATCAGCCGTTTTCCACTTTGCTCAAAAATGATGCCAAACTGTTGCAAAATCTCCCCTGAAAGATTTGGCGGTGCAGATGGAAGGCGTTTCATCATAGGCCAAGAAATCATCCCTCGGCTACTTCACCTGCGGAAAAAAAAATTTCTGAAAAAATCCCTAAGCCGCGCGGTCACAATTTCATCAAAAATCGGCCGTTTTCCACTTTCCTCAAAAATGGTTCCAAACTGTTGCAAACTCTCCCCTGAAAGGATTGGCGGTGGAAACAGAAGGCTTTTGATCATAGGCCAAGAAATCAGCCCTCGGCTACTTCAACTGCGGAAAAAGATTTTTCTGAAAAAATCCCTAAGCCGCGCGGTCTCAATTTCATCAAAAATCGGCCGTTTTCCACTTTGCTCAATTATGGTGCCAAACTGTTGCAAACTCTCCCATGAAAGGTTTGGCAGTGGAAACGGAAGGATTTTTATGGAAAAAAATCCCTAAGCCGCGCGGTCACAATTTCATCAAAAATAGGCCGTTTTCCACTTTGCTCAAAAATGATGCCAAACTGTTGCAAACTCTCCCCTGAAAGGTTTGGCGGTGTAGATGGAAGGCGTTTGATCATAGGCCAAGAAATCAGCCCTCGGCTACTTCACCTGCGGAAAAATTTTTTTTTGAGAAAATCCCTAAGCCGCGCGGTCTCAATTTCATCAAAAATCGGCCGTTTTCCACTTTGCTCAATTATGGTGCCAAACTGTTGCAAACTCTCCCCTGAAAGGTTCGGCGGTGTAGATGGAAGGCGTTTGATCATAGGCCAAGAAATCAGCCCTCGGCTACTTCACCTGCGGAAAAAGATTTTTTTGAGAAAATCCCTAAGCCGCGCGGTCATAATTTCATCAAAAATCGGCCATTTTCCACTTTGCTTAAAAATGGTGCCAAACTGTTGCAAACTCTCCCCTGAAAGGTTTGGCGGTGGAAACGGAAGGCTTTTGATCATAGGCCAAGAAATCAGCCCTCGACTACTTCACCTGCGGAAAAAGATTATTTTGAAAAAATCCCTAAGCCGCGTGGTCACAATTTCAACAAAAATCGGCCATTTTCCACTTTGCTTAAAAATGGTGCCAAACTGTTGCAAACTCTCCCCTGAAAGGTTTGGCGGTGGAAACGGAAGGCTTTTGATCATAGGCCAAGAAATCAGCCCTCGACTACTTCACCTGCGGAAAAAGATTATTTTGAGAAAATCCCTAAGCCGCGCGGTCACAATTTCATCAAAAATCGGCCATTTTCCACTTTGCTTAAAAATGGTGCCAAACTGTTGCAAACTCTCCCCTGAAAGGTTTGGCGGTGGAAACGGAAGGCTTTTGATCATAGGCCAAGAAATCAGCCCTCGGCTACTTCACCTGCGGAAAAAGATTATTTTGAAAAAATCCCTAAGCCGCGCGGTCACAATTTCAACAAAAATCGGCCGTTTTCCACTTTGCTCAATTATGGTGCAAAACTGTTGCAAACTCTCCCATGAAAGGTTTGGCAGTGGAAACGGAAGGATTTTTATGAAAAAAAATCCCTAAGCCGCGGTCACAATTTCATCAACAATCGGCCGTTTTCCACTTTGCTCAAAAATGATGCCAAACTGTTGCAAACTCTCCCCTGAAAGGTTTGGCGGTGTAGATGGAAGGCGTTTGATCATAGGCCAAGAAATCAGCCCTCGGCTACTTCACCTGCGGAAAAAGATTTTTTTGAGAAAATCCCTAAGCCGCACGGTCACAATTTCATGAAAAATCGGCCGTTTTCCACTTTGCTTAAAAATGGTGCCAAACTGTTGCAAACTCTCCCCTGAAAGGTTTGGCGGTGGAAACGGAATGCTTTTGATCATAGGCCAAGAAATCAGCCCTCGACTACATCACCTGCGGAAAAAGATTTTTCTGAAAAAATCCCTAAGCCGCGCGGTCACAATTTCATCAAAAATCAGCCGTTTTCCACTTTGCTCAAAAATGATGCCAAACTGTTGCAAAATCTCCCCTGAAAGATTTGGCGGTGCAGATGGAAGGCGTTTCATCATAGGCCAAGAAATCATCCCTCGGCTACTTCACCTGCGGAAAAAAATTTTTCTGAAAAAATCCCTAAGCCGCGCGGTCACAATTTCATCAAAAATCGGCCGTTTTCCACTTTCCTCAAAAATGGTTCCAAACTGTTGCAAACTCTCCCCTGAAAGGATTGGCGGTGGAAACAGAAGGCTTTTGATCATAGGCCAAGAAATCAGCCCTCGGCTACTTCAACTGCGGAAAATGATTTTTCTGAAAAAATCCCTAAGCCGCGTGGTCTCAATTTCATCAAAAATCGGCCGTTTTCCACTTTGCTCAATTATGGTGCCAAACTGTTGCAAACTCTCCCATGAAAGGTTTGGCAGTGGAAACGGAAGGATTTTTATGGAAAAAAATCCCTAAGCCGCGCGGTCACAATTTCATCAAAAATCGGCCGTTTTCCACTTTGCTCAAAAATGATGCCAAACTGTTGCAATCTCTCCCCTGAAAGGTTTGGCGGTGTAGATGGAAGGCGTTTGATCATAGGCCAAGAAATCAGCCCTCGGCTACTTCACCTGCGGAAAAAGATTTTTCTGAAAAAATCCCTAAGCCGCACGGTCACAATTTCATCAAATATCGGCTGTTTTCCACTTTGCTCAAAAATGATGCCAAACTGTTGCAAACTCTCCCCTGAAAGGTTTGGCGGTGTAGATGGAAGGCGTTTGATCATAGGCAAAGAAAACAGCCCTCGGCTACTTCACCTGCGGAAAAAGATTTTTTTGAGAAAATCCCTAAGCCGCACGGTCTCAATTTCATCAAAAATCGGCCGTTTTCCACTTTGCTCAAAAATGATGCCAAACTGTTGCAAACTCTCCCCTGAAAGTTTTGGCGGTGTAGAAGGAAGGCGTTTGATCATAGGCCAAGATATCAGCCCTCGGCTACTTCACCTGCGGAAAATTTTTTTTTTGAGAAAATCCCTAAGCCGCGCGGTCACAATTTCAACAAAAATCGGCCGTTTTCCACTTTGCTCAATTATGGTGCCAAACTGTTGCAAACTCTCCCCTGAAAGGTTCGGCGGTGTAGATGGAAGGCGTTTGATCATAGGCCAAGAAATCAGCCCTCGGCTACTTCACCTGCGGAAAAAGATTTTTTTGAGAAAATCCCTAAGCCGCGCGGTCACAATTTCATCAAAAATCGGCCATTTTCCACTTTGCTTAAAAATGGTGCCAAACTGTTTCAAACTCTCCCCTGAAAGGTTTGGCGGTGGAAACGGAAGGCTTTTGATCATAGGCCAAGAAATCAGCCCTCGACTACTTCACTGGCGGAAAAAGATTTTTCTGAAAAAATACCTAACAAAAATCGGCCGTTTTCCACTTTGCTCAATTATGGTGCCAAACTGTTGCAAACTCTCCCATGAAAGGTTTGGCAGTGGAAATGGAAGGATTTTTATGAAAAAAATCCCTAAGCCGCGCGGTCACAATTTCATCAAAAATCGGCCCTTTTCCACTTTGCTCAAAAATGATGCCAAACTGTTGCAAACTCTCCCCTGAAAGGTTTGGCGGTGTAGATGGAAGGCGTTTGATCATAGGCCAAGAAATCAGCCCTCGGTTACTTCTCCTGCGGAAAAAGATTTTTCTGAAAAAATCCCTAAGCCGCGCGGTCTCAATTTCATCAAAAATCGGCCGTTTTCCACATTGCTCAATTATGGTGCCAAACTCTTGCAAACTCTCCCATGAAAGGTTTGGCAGTGGAAACGGAAGGATTTTTATGAAGAAAAATCCCTAAGCCGTGCGGTCACAATTTCATCAAAAATCGACCGTTTTCAACTTTGCTCAAAAATGATGCCAAACTGTTGCAAACTCTCCCCTGAAAGGTTTGGCAGTGGAAACGGAAGGATTTTTATGGAAAAAAATCCCTAAGCCGCGCGGTCACAATTTCATCAAAAATCGGCCGTTTTCCACTTTGCTCAAAAATGATGCCAAACTGTTGCAAACTCTCCCCTGAAAGGTTTGGCGGTGTAGATGGAAGGCGTTTGATCATAGGCCAAGAAATCAGCCCTCGGCTACTTCACCTGCGGAAAAAGATTTTTCTGAAAAAATCCCTAAGCCGCATGGTCACAATTTCATCAAATATCGGCTGTTTTCCACTTTGCTCAAAAATGATGCCAAACTGTTGCAAACTCTCCCCTGAAAGGTTTGGCGGTGTAGATGGAAGGCGTTTGATCATAGGCAAAGAAAACAGCCCTCGGCTACTTCACCTGCGGAAAAAGATTTTTTTGAGAAAATCCCTAAGCCGCACGGTCTCAATTTCATCAAAAATCGGCCGTTTTCCACTTTGCTCAAAAATGATGCCAAACTGTTGCAAACTCTCCCCTGAAAGTTTTGGCGGTGTAGAAGGAAGGCGTTTGATCATAGGCCAAGAAATCAGCCCTCGGCTACTTCACCTGCGGAAAAATTTTTTTTTGAGAAAATCCCTAAGCCGCGCGGTCACAATTTCAACAAAAATCGGCCGTTTTCCACTTTGCTCAATTATGGTGCAAAACTGTTGCAAACTCTCCCCTGAAAGGTTCAGCGGTGTAGATGGAAGGCGTTTGATCATAGGCCAAGAAATCAGCCCTCGGCTACTTCACCTGCGGAAAAAGATTTTTTTGAGAAAATCCCTAAGCCGCGCGGTCACAATTTCATCAAAAATCGGCCATTTTCCACTTTGCTTAAAAATGGTGCCAAACTGTTTCAAACTCTCCCCTGAAAGGTTTGGCGGTGGAAACGGAAGGCTTTTGATCATAGGCCAAGAAATCAGCCCTCGACTACTTCACCGGCGGAAAAAGATTTTTCTGAAAAAATACCTAACAAAAATCGGCCATTTTCCACTTTGCTCAATTATGGTGCCAAACTGTTGCAAACTCTCCCATGAAAGGTTTGGCAGTGGAAATGGAAGGATTTTTATGAAAAAAATCCCTAAGCCGCGCGGTCACAATTTCATCAAAAATCGGCCCTTTTCCACTTTGCTCAAAAATGATGCCAAACTGTTGCAAACTCTCCCCTGAAAGGTTTGGCGGTGTAGATGGAAGGCGTTTGATCATAGGCCAAGAAATCAGCCCTCGGCTACTTCTCCTGCGGAAAAAGATTTTTCTGAAAAAATCCCTAAGCCGCGCGGTCTCAATTTCATCAAAAATCGGCCGTTTTCCACATTGCTCAATTATGGTGCCAAACTGTTGCAAACTCTCCCATGAAAGGTTTGGCAGTGGAAACGGAAGGATTTTTATGAAGAAAAATCCCTAAGCCGTGCGGTCACAATTTCATCAAAAATCGACCGTTTTCAACTTTGCTCAAAAATGATGCCAAACTGTTGCAAACTCTCCCCTGAAAGGTTTGGTGGTGTAGATGGAAGGCGTTTGATCATAGGCCAAGAAATCAGCCCTCGGCTACTTCACCTGCGGAAAAAGATTTTTCTGAAAAAATCCCTAAGCCGCGCGGTCACAATTTCATCAAAAATCGGCCGTTTTCCACTTTGCTTAATAATGGTGCCAAACTGTTGAAAACTCTCCCCTGAAAGGTTTGGCGGTGGAAACGGAAGGCTTTTGATCATAGGCCAAGAAATCAGCCCTCGACTACTTCACCTGCGGAAAAAGATTTTTCTGAAAAAATCCCTAACAAAAATCGGCCGTTTTCCACTTTGCTCAATTATGGTGCCAAACTGTTGCAAACTCTCGCTTGAAAGGTTTGGCAGTGGAAATGGAAGGATTTTAATGAAAAAAATCCCTAAGACGCGCGGTCACAATTTCATCAAAATTCGGCCGTTTTCCACTTTGCTCAAAAATGATGCCAAACTGTTGCAAACTCTCCCCTGAAAGGTTTGGCGGTGTAGATGGAAGGCGTTTGATCATAGGCCAAGAAATCAGCCCTCGGCTACTTCACCTGCGGAAAAAGATCATTTTGAAAAAATCCCTAAGCCGCGCGGTCACAATTTCAACAAAAATCGGCCGTTTTCCACTTTGCTCAATTATGGTGCAAAACTGTTGCAAACTCTCCCATGAAAGGTTTGGCAGTGGAAACGGAAGGATTTTTATGAAAAAAAATCCCTAAGCCGCGCGGTCACAATTTCATCAACAATCGGCCGTTTTCCACTTTGCTCAAAAATGATGCCAAACTGTTGCAAACTCTCCCCTGAAAGGTTTGGCGGTGTAGATGGAAGGCGTTTGATCATAGGCCAAGAAATCAGCCCTCGGCTACTTCACCTGCGGAAAAAGATTTTTTTGAGAAAATCCCTAAGCCGCACGGTCACAATTTCATGAAAAATCGGCCGTTTTCCACTTTGCTTAAAAATGGTGCCAAACTGTTGCAAACTCTCCCCTGAAAGGTTTGGCGGTGGAAACGGAATGCTTTTGATCATAGGCCAAGAAATCAGCCCTCGACTACATCACCTGCGGAAAAAGATTTTTCTGAAAAAATCCCTAAGCCGCGCGGTCACAATTTCATCAAAAATCAGCCGTTTTCCACTTTGCTCAAAAATGATGCCAAACTGTTGCAAACTCTCCCCTGAAAGTTTTGGCGGTGTAGATGGAAGGCGTTTGATTATAGGCCAAGAAATCAGCCCTCGGCTACTTCACCTGCGGAAAAAATTTTTTTTGAGAAAATCCCTAAGCCGCGCGGTCTCAATTTCATCAAAAATCGGCCGTTTTCCACTTTGCTCAATTATGGTGCCAAACTGTTGCAAACTCTCCCCTGAAAGGTTCGGCGGTGTAGATGGAAGGCGTTTGATCATAGGCCAAGAAATCAGCTTTCGGCTACTTCACCTGCGGAAAAAGATTTTTTTGAGAAAATCCCTAAGCCGCGCGGTCACAATTTCATCAAAAATCGGCCATTTTCCACTTTGCTTAAAAATGGTGCCAAACTGTTGCAAACTCTCCCCTGAAAGGTTTGGCGGTGGAAACGGAAGGCTTTTGATCATAGGCCAAGAAATCAGCCCTCGACTACTTCACCTGCGGAAAAAGATTATTTTGAAAAAATCCCTAAGCCGCGCGGTCACAATTTCAACAAAAATCGGCCATTTCCCACTTTGCTTAAAAATGGTGCCAAACTGTTGCAAACTCTCCCCTGAAAGGTTTGGCGGTGGAAACGGAAGGCTTTTGATCATAGGCCAAGAAATCAGCCCTCGACTACTTCACCTGCGGAAAAAGATTATTTTGAGAAAATCCCTAAGCCGCGCGGTCACAATTTCATCAAAAATCGGCCATTTTCCACTTTGCTTAAAAATGGTGCCAAACTGTTGCAAACTCTCCCCTGAAAGGTTTGGCGGTGGAAACGGAAGGCTTTTGATCATAGGCCAAGAAATCAGCCCTCGGCTACTTCACCTGCGGAAAAAGATTTTTTTGAGAAAATCCCTAAGCCGCACGGTCACAATTTCATGAAAAATCGGCCGTTTTCCACTTTGCTTAAAAATGGTGCCAAACTGTTGCAAACTCTCCCCTGAAAGGTTTGGCGGTGGAAACGGAATGCTTTTGATCATAGGCCAAGAAATCAGCCCTCGACTACATCACCTGCGGAAAAAGATTTTTCTGAAAAAATCCCTAAGCCGCGCGGTCACAATTTCATCAAAAATCAGCCGTTTTCCACTTTGCTCAAAAATGATGCCAAACTGTTGCAAACTCTCCCCTGAAAGTTTTGGCGGTGTAGATGGAAGGCGTTTGATCATAGGCCAAGAAATCAGCCCTCGGCTACTTCACCTGCGGAAAAATTTTTTTTTGAGAAAATCCCTAAGCCGCACGGTCTCAATTTCATCAAAAATCGGCCGTTTTCCACTTTGCTCAATTATGGTGCCAAACTGTTGCAAACTCTCCCCTGAAAGGTTTGGCGGTGTAGATGGAAGGCGTTTGATCATAGGCCAAGAAATCAGCTTTCGGCTACTTCACCTGCGGAAAAAGATTTTTTTGAGAAAATCCCTAAGCCGCGCGGTCACAATTTCATCAAAAATCGGCCATTTTCCACTTTGCTTAAAAATGGTGCCAAACTGTTGCAAACTCTCCCCTGAAAGGTTTGGCGGTGGAAACGGAAGGCTTTTGATCATAGGCCAAGAAATCAGCCCTCGACTACTTCACCTGCGGAAAAAGATTATTTTGAAAAAATCCCTAAGCCGCGCGGTCACAATTTCAACAAAAATCGGCCATTTCCCACTTTGCTTAAAAATGGTGCCAAACTGTTGCAAACTCTCCCCTGAAAGGTTTGGCGGTGGAAACGGAAGGCTTTTGATCATAGGCCAAGAAATCAGCCCTCGACTACTTCACCTGCGGAAAAAGATTATTTTGAGAAAATCCCTAAGCCGCGCGGTCACAATTTCATCAAAAATCGGCCATTTTCCACTTTGCTTAAAAATGGTGCCAAACTGTTGCAAACTCTCCCCTGAAAGGTTTGGCGGTGGAAACGGAAGGCTTTTGATCATAGGCCAAGAAATCAGCCCTCGGCTACTTCACCTGCGGAAAAAGATTATTTTGAAAAAATCCCTAAGCCGCACGGTCACAATTTCAACAAAAATCGGCCGTTTTCCACTTTGCTCAATTATGGTGCAAAACTGTTGCAAACTCTCCCATGAAAGGTTTGGCAGTGGAAACGGAAGGATTTTTATGAAAAAAAATCCCTAAGCCGCGGTCACAATTTCATCAACAATCGGCCGTTTTCCACTTTGCTCAAAAATGATGCCAAACTGTTGCAAACTCTCCCCTGAAAGGTTTGGCGGTGTAGATGGAAGGCGTTTGATCATAGGCCAAGAAATCAGCCCTCGGCTACTTCACCTGCGGAAAAAGATTTTTTTGAGAAAATCCCTAAGCCGCACGGTCACAATTTCATGAAAAATCGGCCGTTTTCCACTTTGCTTAAAAATGGTGCCAAACTGTTGCAAACTCTCCCCTGAAAGGTTTGGCGGTGGAAACGGAATTCTTTTGATCATAGGCCAAGAAATCAGCCCTCGACTACATCACCTGCGGAAAAAGATTTTTCTGAAAAAATCCCTAAGCCGCGCGGTCACAATTTCATCAAAAATCAGCCGTTTTCCACTTTGCTCAAAAATGATGCCAAACTGTTGCAAAATCTCCCCTGAAAGATTTGGCGGTGCAGATGGAAGGCGTTTCATCATAGGCCAAGAAATCATCCCTCGGCTACTTCACCTGCGGAAAAAAAAATTTCTGAAAAAATCCCTAAGCCGCGCGGTCACAATTTCATCAAAAATCGGCCGTTTTCCACTTTCCTCAAAAATGGTTCCAAACTGTTGCAAACTCTCCCCTGAAAGGATTGGCGGTGGAAACAGAAGGCTTTTGATCATAGGCCAAGAAATCAGCCCTCGGCTACTTCAACTGCGGAAAAAGATTTTTCTGAAAAAATCCCTAAGCCGCGCGGTCTCAATTTCATCAAAAATCGGCCGTTTTCCACTTTGCTCAATTATGGTGCCAAACTGTTGCAAACTCTCCCATGAAAGGTTTGGCAGTGGAAACGGAAGGATTTTTATGGAAAAAAATCCCTAAGCCGCGCGGTCACAATTTCATCAAAAATCGGCCGTTTTCCACTTTGCTCAAAAATGATGCCAAACTGTTGCAAACTCTCCCCTGAAAGGTTTGGCGGTGTAGATGGAAGGCGTTTGATCATAGGCCAAGAAATCAGCCCTCGGCTACTTCACCTGCGGAAAAAATTTTTTTTGAGAAAATCCCTAAGCCGCGCGGTCTCAATTTCATCAAAAATCGGCCGTTTTCCACTTTGCTCAATTATGGTGCCAAACTGTTGCAAACTCTCCCCTGAAAGGTTTGGCGGTGTAGATGGAAGGCGTTTGATCATAGGCCAAGAAATCAGCCCTCGGCTACTTCACCTGCGGAAAAAGATTTTTTTGAGAAAATCCCTAAGCCGCGCGGTCACAATTTCATCAAAAATCGGCCATTTTCCACTTTGCTTAAAAATGGTGCCAAACTGTTGCAAACTCTCCCCTGAAAGGTTTGGCGGTGGAAACGGAAGGCTTTTGATCATAGGCCAAGAAATCAGCCCTCGACTACTTCACCTGCGGAAAAAGATTATTTTGAAAAAATCCCTAAGCCGCGCGGTCACAATTTCAACAAAAATCGGCCATTTTCCACTTTGCTTAAAAATGGTGCCAAACTGTTGCAAACTCTCCCCTGAAAGGTTTGGCGGTGGAAACGGAAGGCTTTTGATCATAGGCCAAGAAATAAGCCCTCGACTACTTCACCTGCGGAAAAAGATTATTTTGAGAAAATCCCTAAGCCGCGCGGTCACAATTTCATCAAAAATCGGCCATTTTCCACTTTGCTTAAAAATGGTGCCAAACTGTTGCAAACTCTCCCCTGAAAGGTTTGGCGGTGGAAACGGAAGGCTTTTGATCATAGGCCAAGAAATCAGCCCTCGGCTACTTCACCTGCGGAAAAAGATTATTTTGAAAAAATCCCTAAGCCGCGCGGTCACAATTTCAACAAAAATCGGCCGTTTTCCACTTTGCTCAATTATGGTGCAAAACTGTTGCAAACTCTCCCATGAAAGGTTTGGCAGTGGAAACGGAAGGATTTTTATGAAAAAAAATCCCTAAGCCGCGGTCACAATTTCATCAACAATCGGCCGTTTTCCACTTTGCTCAAAAATGATGCCAAACTGTTGCAAACTCTCCCCTGAAAGGTTTGGCGGTGTAGATGGAAGGCGTTTGATCATAGGCCAAGAAATCAGCCCTCGGCTACTTCACCTGCGGAAAAAGATTTTTTTGAGAAAATCCCTAAGCCGCACGGTCACAATTTCATGAAAAATCGGCCGTTTTCCACTTTGCTTAAAAATGGTGCCAAACTGTTGCAAACTCTCCCCTGAAAGGTTTGGCGGTGGAAACGGAATGCTTTTGATCATAGGCCAAGAAATCAGCCCTCGACTACATCACCTGCGGAAAAAGATTTTTCTGAAAAAATCCCTAAGCCGCGCGGTCACAATTTCATCAAAAATCAGCCGTTTTCCACTTTGCTCAAAAATGATGCCAAACTGTTGCAAAATCTCCCCTGAAAGATTTGGCGGTGCAGATGGAAGGCGTTTCATCATAGGCCAAGAAATCAGCCCTCGACTACTTCACCTGCGGAAAAAGATTATTTTGAAAAAATCCCTAAGCCGCGCGGTCACAATTTCAACAAAAATCGGCCATTTTCCACTTTGCTTAAAAATGGTGCCAAACTGTTGCAAACTCTCCCCTGAAAGGTTTGGCGGTGGAAACGGAAGGCTTTTGATCATAGGCCAAGAAATAAGCCCTCGACTACTTCACCTGCGGAAAAAGATTATTTTGAGAAAATCCCTAAGCCGCGCGGTCACAATTTCATCAAAAATCGGCCATTTTCCACTTTGCTTAAAAATGGTGCCAAACTGTTGCAAACTCTCCCCTGAAAGGTTTGGCGGTGGAAACGGAAGGCTTTTGATCATAGGCCAAGAAATCAGCCCTCGGCTACTTCACCTGCGGAAAAAGATTATTTTGAAAAAATCCCTAAGCCGCGCGGTCACAATTTCAACAAAAATCGGCCGTTTTCCACTTTGCTCAATTATGGTGCAAAACTGTTGCAAACTCTCCCATGAAAGGTTTGGCAGTGGAAACGGAAGGATTTTTATGAAAAAAAATCCCTAAGCCGCGGTCACAATTTCATCAACAATCGGCCGTTTTCCACTTTGCTCAAAAATGATGCCAAACTGTTGCAAACTCTCCCCTGAAAGGTTTGGCGGTGTAGATGGAAGGCGTTTGATCATAGGCCAAGAAATCAGCCCTCGGCTACTTCACCTGCGGAAAAAGATTTTTTTGAGAAAATCCCTAAGCCGCACGGTCACAATTTCATGAAAAATCGGCCGTTTTCCACTTTGCTTAAAAATGGTGCCAAACTGTTGCAAACTCTCCCCTGAAAGGTTTGGCGGTGGAAACGGAATGCTTTTGATCATAGGCCAAGAAATCAGCCCTCGACTACATCACCTGCGGAAAAAGATTTTTCTGAAAAAATCCCTAAGCCGCGCGGTCACAATTTCATCAAAAATCAGCCGTTTTCCACTTTGCTCAAAAATGATGCCAAACTGTTGCAAAATCTCCCCTGAAAGATTTGGCGGTGCAGATGGAAGGCGTTTCATCATAGGCCAAGAAATCAGCCCTCGACTACTTCACCTGCGGAAAAAGATTATTTTGAAAAAATCCCTAAGCCGCGCGGTCACAATTTCAACAAAAATCGGCCATTTTCCACTTTGCTTAAAAATGGTGCCAAACTGTTGCAAACTCTCCCCTGAAAGGTTTGGCGGTGGAAACGGAAGGCTTTTGATCATAGGCCAAGAAATAAGCCCTCGACTACTTCACCTGCGGAAAAAGATTATTTTGAGAAAATCCCTAAGCCGCGCGGTCACAATTTCATCAAAAATCGGCCATTTTCCACTTTGCTTAAAAATGGTGCCAAACTGTTGCAAACTCTCCCCTGAAAGGTTTGGCGGTGGAAACGGAAGGCTTTTGATCATAGGCCAAGAAATCAGCCCTCGGCTACTTCACCTGCGGAAAAAGATTATTTTGAAAAAATCCCTAAGCCGCGCGGTCACAATTTCAACAAAAATCGGCCGTTTTCCACTTTGCTCAATTATGGTGCAAAACTGTTGCAAACTCTCCCATGAAAGGTTTGGCAGTGGAAACGGAAGGATTTTTATGAAAAAAAATCCCTAAGCTGCGGTCACAATTTCATCAACAATCGGCCGTTTTCCACTTTGCTCAAAAATGATGCCAAACTGTTGCAAACTCTCCCCTGAAAGGTTTGGCGGTGTAGATGGAAGGCGTTTGATCATAGGCCAAGAAATCAGCCCTCGGCTACTTCACCTGCGGAAAAAGATTTTTTTGAGAAAATCCCTAAGCCGCACGGTCACAATTTCATGAAAAATCGGCCGTTTTCCACTTTGCTTAAAAATGGTGCCAAACTGTTGCAAACTCTCCCCTGAAAGGTTTGGCGGTGGAAACGGAATGCTTTTGATCATAGGCCAAGAAATCAGCCCTCGACTACATCACCTGCGGAAAAAGATTTTTCTGAAAAAATCCCTAAGCCGCGCGGTCACAATTTCATCAAAAATCAGCCGTTTTCCACTTTGCTCAAAAATGATGCCAAACTGTTGCAAAATCTCCCCTGAAAGATTTGGCGGTGCAGATGGAAGGCGTTTCATCATAGGCCAAGAAATCATCCCTCGGCTACTTCACCTGCGGAAAAAAAAATTTCTGAAAAAATCCCTAAGCCGCGCGGTCACAATTTCATCAAAAATCGGCCGTTTTCCACTTTCCTCAAACATGGTTCCAAACTGTTGCAAACTCTCCCCTGAAAGGATTGGCGGTGGAAACAGAAGGCTTTTGATCATAGGCCAAGAAATCAGCCCTCGGCTACTTCAACTGCGGAAAAAGATTTTTCTGAAAAAATCCCTAAGCCGCGCGGTCTCAATTTCATCAAAAATCGGCCGTTTTCCACTTTGCTCAATTATGGTGCCAAACTGTTGCAAACTCTCCCATGAAAGGTTTGGCAGTGGAAACGGAAGGATTTTTATGGAAAAAAATCCCTAAGCCGCGCGGTCACAATTTCATCAAAAATAGGCCGTTTTCCACTTTGCTCAAAAATGATGCCAAACTGTTGCAAACTCTCCCCTGAAAGGTTTGGCGGTGTAGATGGAAGGCGTTTGATCATAGGCCAAGAAATCAGCCCTCGGCTACTTCACCTGCGGAAAAATTTTTTTCTGAAAAAATCCCTAAGCCGCGCGGTCTCAATTTCATCAAAAATCGGCCGTTTTCCACTTTGCTCAATTATGGTGCCAAACTGTTGCAAACTCTCCCATGAAAGGTTTGGCAGTGGAAACGGAAGGATTTTTATGGAAAAAAATCCCTAAGCCGCGCGGTCACAATTTCATCAAAAATCGGCCGTTTTCCACTTTGCTCAAAAATGATGCCAAACTGTTGCAAACTCTCCCCTGAAAGGTTTGGCGGTGTAGATGGAAGGCGTTTGATCATAGGCCAAGAAATCAGCCCTCGGCTACTTCACCTGCGGAAAAAGATTTTTCTGAAAAAATCCCTAAGCCGCACGGTCACAATTTCATCAAATATCGGCTGTTTTCCACTTTGCTCAAAAATGATGCCAAACTGTTGCAAACTCTCCCCTGAAAGGTTTGGCGGTGTAGATGGAAGGCGTTTGATCATAGGCAAAGAAAACAGCCCTCGGCTACTTCACCTGCGGAAAAAGATTTTTTTGAGAAAATCCCTAAGCCGCACGGTCTCAATTTCATCAAAAATCGGCCGTTTTCCACTTTGCTCAAAAATGATGCCAAACTGTTGCAAACTCTCCCCTGAAAGTTTTGGCGGTGTAGATGGAAGGCGTTTGATCATAGGCCAAGAAATCAGCCCTCGGCTACTTCACCTGCGGAAAAATTTTTTTTTGAGAAAATCCCTAAGCCGCGCGGTCACAATTTCAACAAAAATCGGCCGTTTTCCACTTTGCTCAATTATGGTGCCAAACTGTTGCAAACTCTCCCCTGAAAGGTTCGGCGGTGTAGATGGAAGGCGTTTGATCATAGGCCAAGAAATCAGCCCTCGGCTACTTCACCTGCGGAAAAAGATTTTTTTGAGAAAATCCCTAAGCCGCGCGGTCACAATTTCATCAAAAATCGGCCATTTTCCACTTTGCTTAAAAATGGTGCCAAACTGTTGCAAACTCTCCCCTGAAAGGTTTGGCGGTGGAAACGGAAGGCTTTTGATCATAGGCCAAGAAATCAGCCCTCGACTACTTCACCGGCGGAAAAAGATTTTTCTGAAAAAATACCTAACAAAAATCGGCCGTTTTCCACTTTGCTCAATTATGGTGCCAAACTGTTGCAAACTCTCCCATGAAAGGTTTGGCAGTGGAAATGGAAGGATTTTTATGAAAAAAATCCCTAAGCCGCGCGGTCACAATTTCATCAAAAATCGGCCCTTTTCCACTTTGCTCAAAAATGATGCCAAACTGTTGCAAACTCTCCCCTGAAAGGTTTGGCGGTGTAGATGGAAGGCGTTTGATCATAGGCCAAGAAATCAGCCCTCGGCTACTTCTCCTGCGGAAAAAGATTTTTCTGAAAAAATCCCTAAGCCGCGCGGTCTCAATTTCATCAAAAATCGGCCGTTTTCCACATTGCTCAATTATGGTGCCAAACTGTTGCAAACTCTCCCATGAAAGGTTTGGCAGTGGAAACGGAAGGATTTTTATGAAGAAAAATCCCTAAGCCGTGCGTCACAATTTCATCAAAAATCGACCGTTTTCAACTTTGCTCAAAAATGATGCCAAACTGTTGCAAACTCTCCCCTGAAAGGTTTGGTGGTGTAGATGGAAGGCGTTTGATCATAGGCCAAGAAATCAGCCCTCGGCTACTTCACCTGCGGAAAAAGATTTTTCTGAAAAAATCCCTAAGCCGCGCGGTCACAATTTCATCAAAAATCGGCCGTTTTCCACTTTGCTTAATAATGGTGCCAAACTGTTGAAAACTCTCCCCTGAAAGGTTTGGCGGTGGAAACGGAAGGCTTTTGATCATAGTCCAAGAAATCAGCCCTCGACTACTTCACCTGCGGAAAAAGATTTTTCTGAAAAAATCCCTAACAAAAATCGGCCGTTTTCCACTTTGCTCAATTATGGTGCCAAACTGTTGCAAACTCTCGCTTGAAAGGTTTGGCAGTGGAAATGGAAGGATTTTAATGAAAAAAATCCCTAAGACGCGCGGTCACAATTTCATCAAAATTCGGCCGTTTTCCACTTTGCTCAAAAATGATGCCAAACTGTTGCAAACTCTCCCCTGAAAGGTTTGGCGGTGTAGATGGAAGGCGTTTGATCATAGGCCAAGAAATCAGCCCTCGGCTACTTCACCTGCGGAAAAAGATTATTTTGAAAAAATCCCTAAGCCGCGCGGTCACAATTTCAACAAAAATCGGCCGTTTTCCACTTTGCTCAATTATGGTGCAAAACTGTTGCAAACTCTCCCATGAAAGGTTTGGCAGTGGAAACGGAAGGATTTTTATGAAAAAAAATCCCTAAGCCGCGCGGTCACAATTTCATCAACAATCGGCCGTTTTCCACTTTGCTCAGAAATGATGCCAAACTGTTGCAAACTCTCCCCTGAAAGGTTTGGCGGTGTAGATGGAAGGCGTTTGATCATAGGCCAAGAAATCAGCCCTCGGCTACTTCACCTGCGGAAAAAGATTTTTTTGAGAAAATCCCTAAGCCGCACGGTCACAATTTCATGAAAAATCGGCCGTTTTCCACTTTGCTTAAAAATGGTGCCAAACTGTTGCAAACTCTCCCCTGAAAGGTTTGGCGGTGGAAACGGAATGCTTTTGATCATAGGCCAAGAAATCAGCCCTCGACTACATCACCTGCGGAAAAAGATTTTTCTGAAAAAATCCCTAAGCCGCGCGGTCACAATTTCATCAAAAATCAGCCGTTTTCCACTTTGCTCAAAAATGATGCCAAACTGTTGCAAACTCTCCCCTGAAAGTTTTGGCGGTGTTGATGGAAGGCGTTTGTTCATAGGCCAAGAAATCAGCCCTCGGCTACTTCACCTGCGGAAAAATTTTTTTTTGAGAAAATCCCTAAGCCGCGCGGTCTCAATTTCATCAAAAATCGGCCGTTTTCCACTTTGCTCAATTATGGTGCCAAACTGTTGCAAACTCTCCCCTGAAAGGTTCGGCGGTGTAGATGGAAGGCGTTTGATCATAGGCCAAGAAATCAGCTTTCGGCTACTTCACCTGCGGAAAAAGATTTTTTTGAGAAAATCCCTGAGCCGCGCGGTCACAATTTCATCAAAAATCGGCCATTTTCCACTTTGCTTAAAAATGGTGCCAAACTGTTGCAAACTCTCCCCTGAAAGGTTTGGCGGTGGAAACGGAAGGCGTTTGATCATAGGCCAAGAAATCAGCCCTCGGCTACTTCACCTGCGGAAAAAGATTTTTTTGAGAAAATCCCTAAGCCGCACGGTCACAATTTCATGAAAAATCGGCCGTTTTCCACTTTGCTTAAAAATGGTGCCAAACTGTTGCAAACTCTCCCCTGAAAGGTTTGGCGGTGGAAACGGAATGCTTTTGATCATAGGCCAAGAAATCAGCCCTCGACTACATCACCTGCGGAAAAAGATTTTTCTGAAAAAATCCCTAAGCCGCGCGGTCACAATTTCATCAAAAATCAGCCGTTTTCCACTTTGCTCAAAAATGATGCCAAACTGTTGCAAAATCTCCCCTGAAAGATTTGGCGGTGCAGATGGAAGGCGTTTCATCATAGGCCAAGAAATCATCCCTCGGCTACTTCACCTGCGGAAAAAAAAATTTCTGAAAAAATCCCTAAGCCGCGCGGTCACAATTTCATCAAAAATCGGCCGTTTTCCACTTTCCTCAAAAATGGTTCCAAACTGTTGCAAACTCTCCCCTGAAAGGATTGGCGGTGGAAACAGAAGGCTTTTGATCATAGGCCAAGAAATCAGCCCTCGGCTACTTCAACTGCGGAAAAAGATTTTTCTGAAAAAATCCCTAAGCCGCGCGGTCTCAATTTCATCAAAAATCGGCCGTTTTCCACTTTGCTCAATTATGGTGCCAAACTGTTGCAAACTCTCCCATGAAAGGTTTGGCAGTGGAAACGGAAGGATTTTTATGGAAAAAAATCCCTAAGCCGCGCGGTCACAATTTCATCAAAAATCGGCCGTTTTCCACTTTGCTCAAAAATGATGCCAAACTGTTGCAAACTCTCCCCTGAAAGGTTTGGCGGTGTAGATGGAAGGCGTTTGATCATAGGCCAAGAAATCAGCCCTCGGCTACTTCACCTGCGGAAAAAGATTTTTCTGAAAAAATCCCTAAGCCGCACGGTCACAATTTCATCAAATATCGGCTGTTTTCCACTTTGCTCAAAAATGATGCCAAACTGTTGCAAACTCTCCCCTGAAAGGTTTGGCGGTGTAGATGGAAGGCGTTTGATCATAGGCAAAGAAAACAGCCCTCGGCTACTTCACCTGCGGAAAAAGATTTTTTTGAGAAAATCCCTAAGCCGCACGGTCTCAATTTCATCAAAAATCGGCCGTTTTCCACTTTGCTCAAAAATGATGCCAAACTGTTGCAAACTCTCCCCTGAAAGTTTTGGCGGTGTAGATGGAAGGCGTTTGATCATAGGCCAAGAAATCAGCCCTCGGCTACTTCACCTGCGGAAAAAGATTATTTTGAAAAAATCCCTAAGCCGCGCGGTCACAATTTCAACAAAAATCGGCCATTTTCCACTTTGCTTAAAAATGGTGCCAAACTGTTGCAAACTCTCCCCTGAAAGGTTTGGCGGTGGAAACGGAAGGCTTTTGATCATAGGCCAAGAAATCAGCCCTCGACTACTTCACCTGCGGAAAAAGATTATTTTGAGAAAATCCCTAAGCCGCGCGGTCACAATTTCATCAAAAATCGGCCATTTTCCACTTTGCTTAAAAATGGTGCCAAACTGTTGCAAACTCTCCCCTGAAAGGTTTGGCGGTGGAAACGGAAGGCTTTTGATCATAGGCCAAGAAATCAGCCCTCGGCTACTTCACCTGCGGAAAAAGATTATTTTGAAAAAATCCCTAAGCCGCGCGGTCACAATTTCAACAAAAATCGGCCGTTTTCCACTTTGCTCAATTATGGTGCAAAACTGTTGCAAACTCTCCCATGAAAGGTTTGGCAGTGGAAACGGAAGGATTTTTATGAAAAAAAATCCCTAAGCCGCGGTCACAATTTCATCAACAATCGGCCGTTTTCCACTTTGCTCAAAAATGATGCCAAACTGTTGCAAACTCTCCCCTGAAA
Organism: Podarcis melisellensis; assembly: GCF_964234715.1. NCBI lineage: Eukaryota > Metazoa > Chordata > Lepidosauria > Squamata > Lacertidae > Podarcis > Podarcis melisellensis. The sequence goes on from NC_138539.1 coordinate 70,573,267, forward strand.
GGTTTGGCGGTGTAGATGGAAGGCGTTTGATCATAGGCCAAGAAATCAGCCCTCGACTACATCACCTGCGGAAAAAGATTTTTTTGAGAAAATCCCTAAGCCGCACGGTCACAATTTCATGAAAAATCGGCCGTTTTCCACTTTGCTTAAAAATGGTGCCAAACTGTTGCAAACTCTCCCCTGAAAGGTTTGGCGGTGGAAACGGAATGCTTTTGATCATAGGCCAAGAAATCAGCCCTCGACTACATCACCTGCGGAAAAAGATTTTTCTGAAAAAATCCCTAAGCCGCGCGGTCACAATTTCATCAAAAATCAGCCGTTTTCCACTTTGCTCAAAAATGATGCCAAACTGTTGCAAAATCTCCCCTGAAAGATTTGGCGGTGCAGATGGAAGGCGTTTCATCATAGGCCAAGAAATCATCCCTCGGCTACTTCACCTGCGGAAAAAAAAATTTCTGAAAAAATCCCTAAGCCGCGCGGTCACAATTTCATCAAAAATCGGCCGTTTTCCACTTTCCTCAAAAATGGTTCCAAACTGTTGCAAACTCTCCCCTGAAAGGATTGGCGGTGGAAACAGAAGGCTTTTGATCATAGGCCAAGAAATCAGCCCTCGGCTACTTCAACTGCGGAAAAAGATTTTTCTGAAAAAATCCCTAAGCCGCGCGGTCTCAATTTCATCAAAAATCGGCCGTTTTCCACTTTGCTCAATTATGGTGCCAAACTGTTGCAAACTCTCCCATGAAAGGTTTGGCAGTGGAAACGGAAGGATTTTTATGGAAAAAAATCCCTAAGCCGCGCGGTCACAATTTCATCAAAAATCGGCCGTTTTCCACTTTGCTCAAAAATGATGCCAAACTGTTGCAAACTCTCCCCTGAAAGGTTTGGCGGTGTAGATGGAAGGCGTTTGATCATAGGCCAAGAAATCAGCCCTCGGCTACTTCACCTGCGGAAAAAGATTTTTCTGAAAAAATCCCTAAGCCGCACGGTCACAATTTCATCAAATATCGGCTGTTTTCCACTTTGCTCAAAAATGATGCCAAACTGTTGCAAACTCTCCCCTGAAAGGTTTGGCGGTGTAGATGGAAGGCGTTTGATCATAGGCAAAGAAAACAGCCCTCGGCTACTTCACCTGCGGAAAAAGATTTTTTTGAGAAAATCCCTAAGCCGCACGGTCTCAATTTCATCAAAAATCGGCCGTTTTCCACTTTGCTCAAAAATGATGCCAAACTGTTGCAAACTCTCCCCTGAAAGTTTTGGCGGTGTAGATGGAAGGCGTTTGATCATAGGCCAAGAAATCAGCCCTCGGCTACTTCACCTGCGGAAAAAGATTATTTTGAAAAAATCCCTAAGCCGCGCGGTCACAATTTCAACAAAAATCGGCCATTTTCCACTTTGCTTAAAAATGGTGCCAAACTGTTGCAAACTCTCCCCTGAAAGGTTTGGCGGTGGAAACGGAAGGCTTTTGATCATAGGCCAAGAAATCAGCCCTCGACTACTTCACCTGCGGAAAAAGATTATTTTGAGAAAATCCCTAAGCCGCGCGGTCACAATTTCATCAAAAATCGGCCATTTTCCACTTTGCTTAAAAATGGTGCCAAACTGTTGCAAACTCTCCCCTGAAAGGTTTGGCGGTGGAAACGGAAGGCTTTTGATCATAGGCCAAGAAATCAGCCCTCGGCTACTTCACCTGCGGAAAAAGATTATTTTGAAAAAATCCCTAAGCCGCGCGGTCACAATTTCAACAAAAATCGGCCGTTTTCCACTTTGCTCAATTATGGTGCAAAACTGTTGCAAACTCTCCCATGAAAGGTTTGGCAGTGGAAACGGAAGGATTTTTATGAAAAAAAATCCCTAAGCCGCGGTCACAATTTCATCAACAATCGGCCGTTTTCCACTTTGCTCAAAAATGATGCCAAACTGTTGCAAACTCTCCCCTGAAAGGTTTGGCGGTGTAGATGGAAGGCGTTTGATCATAGGCCAAGAAATCAGCCCTCGGCTACTTCACCTGCGGAAAAAGATTTTTTTGAGAAAATCCCTAAGCCGCACGGTCACAATTTCATGAAAAATCGGCCGTTTTCCACTTTGCTTAAAAATGGTGCCAAACTGTTGCAAACTCTCCCCTGAAAGGTTTGGCGGTGGAAACGGAATGCTTTTGATCATAGGCCAAGAAATCAGCCCTCGACTACATCACCTGCGGAAAAAGATTTTTCTGAAAAAATCCCTAAGCCGCGCGGTCACAATTTCATCAAAAATCAGCCGTTTTCCACTTTGCTCAAAAATGATGCCAAACTGTTGCAAAATCTCCCCTGAAAGATTTGGCGGTGCAGATGGAAGGCGTTTCATCATAGGCCAAGAAATCATCCCTCGGCTACTTCACCTGCGGAAAAAAAAATTTCTGAAAAAATCCCTAAGCCGCGCGGTCACAATTTCATCAAAAATCGGCCGTTTTCCACTTTCCTCAAAAATGGTTCCAAACTGTTGCAAACTCTCCCCTGAAAGGATTGGCGGTGGAAACAGAAGGCTTTTGATCATAGGCCAAGAAATCAGCCCTCGGCTACTTCAACTGCGGAAAAAGATTTTTCTGAAAAAATCCCTAAGCCGCGCGGTCTCAATTTCATCAAAAATCGGCCGTTTTCCACTTTGCTCAATTATGGTGCCAAACTGTTGCAAACTCTCCCATGAAAGGTTTGGCAGTGGAAACGGAAGGATTTTTATGGAAAAAAATCCCTAAGCCGCGCGGTCACAATTTCATCAAAAATCGGCCGTTTTCCACTTTGCTCAAAAATGATGCCAAACTGTTGCAAACTCTCCCCTGAAAGGTTTGGCGGTGTAGATGGAAGGCGTTTGATCATAGGCCAAGAAATCAGCCCTCGGCTACTTCACCTGCGGAAAAAGATTTTTCTGAAAAAATCCCTAAGCCGCACGGTCACAATTTCATCAAATATCGGCTGTTTTCCACTTTGCTCAAAAATGATGCCAAACTGTTGCAAACTCTCCCCTGAAAGGTTTGGCGGTGTAGATGGAAGGCGTTTGATCATAGGCAAAGAAAACAGCCCTCGGCTACTTCACCTGCGGAAAAAGATTTTTTTGAGAAAATCCCTAAGCCGCACGGTCTCAATTTCATCAAAAATCGGCCGTTTTCCACTTTGCTCAAAAATGATGCCAAACTGTTGCAAACTCTCCCCTGAAAGTTTTGGCGGTGTAGATGGAAGGCGTTTGATCATAGGCCAAGAAATCAGCCCTCGGCTACTTCACCTGCGGAAAAATTTTTTTTTGAGAAAATCCCTAAGCCGCGCGGTCTCAATTTCATCAAAAATCGGCCGTTTTCCACTTTGCTCAATTATGGTGCCAAACTGTTGCAAACTCTCCCATGAAAGGTTTGGCAGTGGAAACGGAAGGATTTTTATGAAGAAAAATCCCTAAGCCGTGCGATCACAATTTCATCAAAAATCGACCGTTTTCAACTTTGCTCAAAAATGATGCCAAACTGTTGCAAACTCTCCCCTGAAAGGTTTGGTGGTGTAGATGGAAGGCGTTTGATCATAGGCCTAGAAATCAGCCCTCGGCTACTTCACCTGCGGAAAAAGATTTTTCTGAAAAAATCCCTAAGCCGCGCGGTCACAATTTCATCAAAAATCGGCCGTTTTCCACTTTGCTTAATAATGGTGCCAAACTGTTGAAAACTCTCCCCTGAAAGGTTTGGCGGTGGAAACGGAAGGCTTTTGATCATAGGCCAAGAAATCAGCCCTCGACTACTTCACCTGCGGAAAAAGATTTTTCGGAAAAAATCCCTAACAAAAATCGGCCGTTTTCCACTTTGCTCAATTATGGTGCCAAACTGTTGCAAACTCTCGCTTGAAAGGTTTGGCAGTGGAAATGGAAGGATTTTAATGAAAAAAATCCCTAAGACGCGCGGTCACAATTTCATCAAAATTCGGCCGTTTTCCACTTTGCTCAAAAATGATGCCAAACTGTTGCAAACTCTCCCCTGAAAGGTTTGGCGGTGTAGATGGAAGGCGTTTGATCATAGGCCAAGAAATCAGCCCTCGGCTACTTCACCTGCGGAAAAAGATTATTTTGAAAAAATCCCTAAGCCGCGCGGTCACAATTTCAACAAAAATCGGCCGTTTTCCACTTTGCTCAATTATGGTGCAAAACTGTTGCAAACTCTCCCATGAAAGGTTTGGCAGTGGAAACGGAAGGATTTTTATGAAAAAAAATCCCTAAGCCGCGCGGTCACAATTTCATCAACAATCGGCCGTTTTCCACTTTGCTTAAAAATGGTGCCAAACTGTTGCAAACTCTCCCCTGAAAGGTTTGGCGGTGGAAACGGAATGCTTTTGATCATAGGCCAAGAAATCAGCCCTCGACTACATCACCTGCGGAAAAAGATTTTTCTGAAAAAATCCCTAAGCCGCGCGGTCACAATTTCATCAAAAATCAGCCGTTTTCCACTTTGCTCAAAAATGATGCCAAACTGTTGCAAAATCTCCCCTGAAAGATTTGGCGGTGCAGATGGAAGGCGTTTCATCATAGGCCAAGAAATCATCCCTCGGCTACTTCACCTGCGGAAAAAAAAATTTCTGAAAAAATTTCTAAGCCGCGCGGTCACAATTTCATCAAAAATCGGCCGTTTTCCACTTTGCTCAATTATGGTGCCAAACTGTTGCAAACTCTCCCATGAAAGGTTTGGCAGTGGAAACGGAAGGATTTTTATGGAAAAAAATCCCTAAGCCGCGCGGTCACAATTTCATCAAAAATCGGCCGTTTTCCACTTTGCTCAAAAATGATGCCAAACTGTTGCAAACTCTCCCCTGAAAGGTTTGGCGGTGTAGATGGAAGGCGTTTGATCATAGGCCAAGAAATCAGCCCTCGGCTACTTCACCTGCGGAAAAAGATTTTTCTGAAAAAATCCCTAAGCCGCACGGTCTCAATTTCACCAAATATCGGCTGTTTTCCACTTTGCTCAAAAATGATGCCAAACTGTTGCAAACTCTCCCCTGAAAGGTTTGGCGGTGTAGATGGAAGGCGTTTGATCATAGGCAAAGAAAACAGCCCTCGGCTACTTCACCTGCGGAAAAAGATTTTTTTGAGAAAATCCCTAAGCCGCACGGTCTCAATTTCATCAAAAATCGGCCGTTTTCCACTTTGCTCAAAAATGATGCCAAACTGTTGCAAACTCTACCCTGAAAGTTTTGGCGGTGTAGATGGAAGGCGTTTGATCATAGGCCAAGAAATCAGCCCTCGGCTACTTCACCTGCGGAAAAATTTTTTTTTGAGAAAATCCCTAAGCCGCGCGGTCTCAATTTCATCAAAAATCGGCCGTTTTCCACTTTGCTCAATTATGGTGCCAAACTGTTGCAAACTCTCCCCTGAAAGGTTCGGCGGTGTAGATGGAAGGCGTTTGATCATAGGCCAAGAAATCAGCCCTCGGCTACTTCACCTGCGGAAAAAGATTTTTTTGAGAAAATCCCTAAGCCGCGCGGTCACAATTTCATCAAAAATCGGCCATTTTCCACTTTGCTTAAAAATGGTGCCAAACTGTTGCAAACTCTCCCCTGAAAGGTTTGGCGGTGGAAACGGAAGGCTTTTGATCATAGGCCAAGAAATCAGCCCTCGACTACTTCACCGGCGGAAAAAGATTTTTCTGAAAAAATACCTAACAAAAATCGGCCGTTTTCCACTTTGCTCAATTATGGTGCCAAACTGTTGCAAACTCTCCCATGAAAGGTTTGGCAGTGGAAATGGAAGGATTTTTATGAAAAAAATCCCTAAGCCGTGCGGTCACAATTTCATCAAAAATCAGCCCTTTTCCACTTTGCTCAAAAATGATGCCAAACTGTTGCAAACTCTCCCCTGAAAGGTTTGGCGGTGTAGATGGAAGGCGTTTGATCATAGGCCAAGAAATCAGCCCTCGGCTACTTCACCTGCGGTAAAAGATTTTTCTGGAAAAAACCCTAAGCCGCGCGGTCACAATTTCATAAAAAATCGACCGTTTTCCACATTGCTCAATTATGGTGCCAAACTGTTGCAAACTCTCCCATGAAAGGTTTGGCAGTGGAAAACGGAAGGATTTTTATGAAAAAAAATCCCTAAGCCGTGCGGTCACAATTTCATCAAAAATCGGCCGTTTTCCACTTTGCTCAAAAATGATGCCAAACTGCTGCAAACTCTCCCCTGAGAGGTTTGGCGGTGGAAACGGAAGGCTTTTGATCATAGGCCAAGAAATCAGCCCTCGACTACTTCACCTGTGGAAAAAGATTATTCTGAAAAAATCCCTAAGCCACGCGGTCACAATTTCATCAAAAATCGACCGTTTTCCAGTTTGCTCAAAAATGGTGCCAAACTGTTGCAAACAACTCCCATGAAAGGTTTGGCAGTGGAAACGGAAGGTTTTTTATGAAAAAAATCCCTAAGCCGGGCGGTCACAATTTCATCAAAAATCGGCCGTTTTCCACTTTGCTCAAAAATGGTGCCAAACTGTTGCAAACTCTCCCCTGAAAGATTTGGCGGTGTAGATGGAAGGCGTTTGCTCATATGTCAAGAAATCAGCACTTGGCTACTTCACCTGCGGAAAAAGATTTTTCTGAAAAATTCCCTTAGCCGCACGGCCACAATTTCATCAAAAATTGGCCGTTTTCCACTTTGCTCAATTATGGTGCCAAACTGTTGCAAACTCTCCCATGAAAGGTTTGGCAATGGAAACGGAAGGATTTTGATCATAGGCCAAGAAATCAGCCCTCAGCTACTTCACCTGCAGTAAAAGATTTTTCTGGAAAAAACCCTAAGCCGCGCGGTCACAATTTCATAAAAAATCGACCGTTTTCCAGTTTGCTCAAAAATGGTGCCAAACTGTTGCAAACAACTCCCATGAAAGGTTTGGCAGTGGAAACGGAAGGTTTTTTATGAAAAAAATCCCTAAGCCGGGCGGTCACAATTTCATCAAAAATCGGCCGTTTTCCACTGTGCTCAAAAATGGTGCCAAACTGTTGCAAACTATCCGAGGAAAGGTTTGGCAGTGGAACGGAAGGTTTTTTATGAAAAAAATCCCTAAGCCGGGCGGTCACAATTTCATCAAAAATCGGCCGTTTTCCAGTTTGCTCAAAAATGGTGCCAAACTGCTGCAAACTCTCCTCTGAAAGGTTTGGCGGTTTAAACGGAAGGGTTTTCATCATAGACCAAGAAATCAGCCCTCCACTACTTCACCTGCGGAAAAAGATTTTTCTGAAAAAATCCCTAAGCCGCGCGGTCACAACTTCATCAAAAATCGAGCGTTTTCCACATTGCTCAAAAATGGCGATAAACTGTTGCAAACTCTCCCATGAAAGGTTTGGCAGTGGAAACGGAAGGTTTTTTATGAAAAAAATCCCTAAACCGGACGGTCACAATTTCATCAAAAATCAGCCGCTTTCCACTTTGCTCAAAAATGGTGCCAAACTGTTGCAAACTCTCCCCTGAAAGGTTTGGCGGTGGAAACGGAAGGCTTTTGATCATAGGCCAAGAAATCAGCCCTCGACTACTTCACCTGTGGAAAAAGATTATTCTGAAAAAATCCCTAAGCCACGCGGTCACAATTTCATCAAAAATCGGCCGTTTTCCACTTTGCTCAATTATGAAGCCAAACTGTTGCAAACTCTCCCATGAAAGGTTTGGCAGTGGAAACGGAAAGCTTTTTATGAAAAAAATCCCTAAACCGGACGGTCACAATTTCATCCAAAATCGGCCCTTTTCCACTTTGCTCAAAAATGATGTCAAACTGTTGCAAACTCTCCCCTGAAAGGTTTGGCGGTGTAGATGGAAGGCGTTTGCTCATATGCCAAGAAATCAACACTCGGCTACTTCACCGGCGGAAAAAGATGTTTCTGAAAAAATCCCTTAGCCGCACGGTCACAATTTCATCAAAAATTGGCCGTTTTCCACTTTGCTCAATTATGGTGCCAAACTGTTGCAAACTCCCCGCTGAAAGGTTTGGCAGTGGAAACGGAAGGATTTTGATCATAGGCCAAGAAATCAGCCCTCGGCTACTTCACCTGCGGAAAAAGATGTTTCTGATAAAATCCCTTAGCCGCACGGTCACAATTTCATCAAAAATCGGCCGTTTTCCACTTTGCTCAAAAATGGTGCCAAACTGTTGCAAACTATCCGAGGAAAGGTTTGGCAGTGGAAACGGAAGGTTTTTTATGAAAAAAATCCCTAAGCCGCGCGGTCACAATTTCATCAAAAATCGGCCGTTTTCCACTTTGCTCAAAAATGATGCCAAACAGTTACAAACTCTCCCCTGAAAGGTTTGGCGGTGGAAACGGAAGGCTTTTGATCATAGGCCAAGAAATCAGCCCTCGGCTACTTCACCTGCGGAAAAAGATTTTTCTGGAAAAATCCCTAAGCCGCGCGGTCACAATTTCATCAAAAATCGACCGTTTTCCAGTTTGCTCAAAAATGGTGCCAAACTGTTGCAAACAACTCCCATGAAAGGTTTGGCAGTGGAAATGGAAGTTTTTTTATGAAAAAAATCCCTAAGCCGGGCGGTCACAATTTCATCAAAAATCGGCCGTTTTCCACTTTGCTCAAAAATGGTGCCAAACTGTTGCAAACTATCCGAGGAAAGGTTTGGCAGTGGAAACGGAAGGATTTTTATGAAAAAAAAACCTAAGCCGGGCGGTAACAATTTCATAAAAAATCGTCCCTTTTCCACTTTGCTCAAAAATGATGCCAAACTGTTGCAAACTCTCCCCTGAAAGGTTTGGCGGTGTAGATGGAAGGTGTTTGATCATAGGCCAAGGATTCAGTCCTCGGCTACTTCACCTGCAGAAAGAATTTTTTTCTGAAAAAATCCCTAAGCCGCGCGGTCACAATTTCATCAAAAATCGGCCGTTTTCCAGTTTGCTCAAAAATGGTGCCACACTGTTGCAAACTCTCCCATGAAAGGTTTGGTAGTGGAAACGGAAGGTTTTTTATGAAAAAAATCCCTAAGCCGCGCGGTCACAATTTCATCAAAAATCGGCCGTTTTCCACTTTTGCTCAAAAATGGTGCCAAACTGTTGCAAACTATCCGAGGAAAGGTTTGGCAGTGGAAACGGAAGGATTTTTATGGGGAAAAAACCTAAGCCGCGCGGTCACAATTTCATCAAATATCGGCCGTTTTCCACTTTGCTCAAAAATGGTGCCAAACTGTTGCAAACTCTCCCCTGAAAGGTTTGGCGGTGTAGATGGAATGCGTTTGATCATAGGCCAAGAAATCAGCCCTCGACTACTTCACCTGTGGAAAAAGATTATTCTGAAAAAATCCCTAAGCCACGCGGTCACAATTTCATCAAAAATCGGCCGTTTTCCACTTTGCTCAATTATGAAGCCAAACTGTTGCAAACTCTCCCATGAAAGGTTTGGCAGTGGAAACGGAAAGCTTTTTATGAAAAAAATCCCTAAACCGGACGGTCACAATTTCATCCAAAATCGGCCCTTTTCCACTTTGCTCAAAAATGATGTCAAACTGTTGCAAACTCTCCCCTGAAAGGTTTGGCGGTGTAGATGGAAGGCGTTTGCTCATATGCCAAGAAATCAGCACTCGGCTACTTCACCGGCGGAAAAAGATGTTTCTGAAAAAATCCCTTAGCCGCACGGTCACAATTTCATCAAAAATTGGCCGTTTTCCACTTTGCTCAATTATGGTGCCAAACTGTTGCAAACTCCCCGCTGAAAGGTTTGGCAGTGGAAACGGAAGGATTTTGATCATAGGCCAAGAAATCAGCCCTCGGCTACTTCACCTGCGGAAAAAGATGTTTCTGATAAAATCCCTTAGCCGCACGGTCACAATTTCATCAAAAATCGGCCGTTTTCCACTTTGCTCAAAAATGGTGCCAAACTGTTGCAAACTATCCGAGGAAAGGTTTGGCAGTGGAAACGGAAGGTTTTTTATGAAAAAAATCCCTAAGCCGCGCGGTCACAATTTCATCAAAAATCGGCCGTTTTCCACTTTGCTCAAAAATGATGCCAAACAGTTACAAACTCTCCCCTGAAAGGTTTGGCGGTGGAAACGGAAGGCTTTTGATCATAGGCCAAGAAATCAGCCCTCGGCTACTTCACCTGCGGAAAAAGATTTTTCTGGAAAAATCCCTAAGCCGCGCGGTCACAATTTCATCAAAAATCGACCGTTTTCCAGTTTGCTCAAAAATGGTGCCAAACTGTTGCAAACAACTCCCATGAAAGGTTTGGCAGTGGAAATGGAAGTTTTTTTATGAAAAAAATCCCTAAGCCGGGCGGTCACAATTTCATCAAAAATCGGCCGTTTTCCACTTTGCTCAAAAATGGTGCCAAACTGTTGCAAACTATCCGAGGAAAGGTTTGGCAGTGGAAACGGAAGGATTTTTATGAAAAAAAAACCTAAGCCGGGCGGTAACAATTTCATAAAAAATCGTCCCTTTTCCACTTTGCTCAAAAATGATGCCAAACTGTTGCAAACTCTCCCCTGAAAGGTTTGGCGGTGTAGATGGAAGGTGTTTGATCATAGGCCAAGGATTCAGTCCTCGGCTACTTCACCTGCAGAAAGAATTTTTTTCTGAAAAAATCCCTAAGCCGCGCGGTCACAATTTCATCAAAAATCGGCCGTTTTCCAGTTTGCTCAAAAATGGTGCCACACTGTTGCAAACTCTCCCATGAAAGGTTTGGTAGTGGAAACGGAAGGTTTTTTATGAAAAAAATCCCTAAGCCGCGCGGTCACAATTTCATCAAAAATCGGCCGTTTTCCACTTTTGCTCAAAAATGGTGCCAAACTGTTGCAAACTATCCGAGGAAAGGTTTGGCAGTGGAAACGGAAGGATTTTTATGGGGAAAAAACCTAAGCCGCGCGGTCACAATTTCATCAAATATCGGCCGTTTTCCACTTTGCTCAAAAATGGTGCCAAACTGTTGCAAACTCTCCCCTGAAAGGTTTGGCGGTGTAGATGGAATGCGTTTGATCATAGGCCAAGAAATCAGCCCTCGACTACTTCACCTGTGGAAAAAGATTATTCTGAAAAAATCCCTAAGCCACGCGGTCACAATTTCATCAAAAATCGGCCGTTTTCCACTTTGCTCAATTATGAAGCCAAACTGTTGCAAACTCTCCCATGAAAGGTTTGGCAGTGGAAACGGAAAGCTTTTTATGAAAAAAATCCCTAAACCGGACGGTCACAATTTCATCCAAAATCGGCCCTTTTCCACTTTGCTCAAAAATGATGTCAAACTGTTGCAAACTCTCCCCTGAAAGGTTTGGCGGTGTAGATGGAAGGCGTTTGCTCATATGCCAAGAAATCAGCACTCGGCTACTTCACCGGCGGAAAAAGATGTTTCTGAAAAAATCCCTTAGCCGCACGGTCACAATTTCATCAAAAATTGGCCGTTTTCCACTTTGCTCAATTATGGTGCCAAACTGTTGCAAACTCCCCGCTGAAAGGTTTGGCAGTGGAAACGGAAGGATTTTGATCATAGGCCAAGAAATCAGCCCTCGGCTACTTCACCTGCGGAAAAAGATGTTTCTGATAAAATCCCTTAGCCGCACGGTCACAATTTCATCAAAAATCGGCCGTTTTCCACTTTGCTCAAAAATGGTGCCAAACTGTTGCAAACTATCCGAGGAAAGGTTTGGCAGTGGAAACGGAAGGTTTTTTATGAAAAAAATCCCTAAGCCGCGCGGTCACAATTTCATCAAAAATCGGCCGTTTTCCACTTTGCTCAAAAATGATGCCAAACAGTTACAAACTCTCCCCTGAAAGGTTTGGCGGTGGAAACGGAAGGCTTTTGATCATAGGCCAAGAAATCAGCCCTCGGCTACTTCACCTGCGGAAAAAGATTTTTCTGGAAAAATCCCTAAGCCGCGCGGTCACAATTTCATCAAAAATCGACCGTTTTCCAGTTTGCTCAAAAATGGTGCCAAACTGTTGCAAACAACTCCCATGAAAGGTTTGGCAGTGGAAATGGAAGTTTTTTTATGAAAAAAATCCCTAAGCCGGGCGGTCACAATTTCATCAAAAATCGGCCGTTTTCCACTTTGCTCAAAAATGGTGCCAAACTGTTGCAAACTATCCGAGGAAAGGTTTGGCAGTGGAAACGGAAGGATTTTTATGGAAAAAAAACCTAAGCCGGGCGGTAACAATTTCATAAAAAATCGTCCCTTTTCCACTTTGCTCAAAAATGATGCCAAACTGTTGCAAACTCTCCCCTGAAAGGTTTGGCGGTGTAGATGGAAGGTGTTTGATCATAGGCCAAGGATTCAGTCCTCGGCTACTTCACCTGCAGAAAGAATTTTTTTCTGAAAAAATCCCTAAGCCGCGCGGTCACAATTTCATCAAAAATCGGCCGTTTTCCAGTTTGCTCAAAAATGGTGCCACACTGTTGCAAACTCTCCCATGAAAGGTTTGGTAGTGGAAACGGAAGGTTTTTTATGAAAAAAATCCCTAAGCCGCGCGGTCACAATTTCATCAAAAATCGGCCGTTTTCCACTTTTGCTCAAAAATGGTGCCAAACTGTTGCAAACTATCCGAGGAAAGGTTTGGCAGTGGAAACGGAAGGATTTTTATGGGGAAAAAACCTAAGCCGCGCGGTCACAATTTCATCAAATATCGGCCGTTTTCCACTTTGCTCAAAAATGGTGCCAAACTGTTGCAAACTCTCCCCTGAAAGGTTTGGCGGTGTAGATGGAATGCGTTTGATCATAGGCCAAGAAATCAGCCCTCGACTACTTCACCTGTGGAAAAAGATTATTCTGAAAAAATCCCTAAGCCACGCGGTCACAATTTCATCAAAAATCGGCCGTTTTCCACTTTGCTCAATTATGAAGCCAAACTGTTGCAAACTCTCCCATGAAAGGTTTGGCAGTGGAAACGGAAAGCTTTTTATGAAAAAAATCCCTAAACCGGACGGTCACAATTTCATCCAAAATCGGCCCTTTTCCACTTTGCTCAAAAATGATGTCAAACTGTTGCAAACTCTCCCCTGAAAGGTTTGGCGGTGTAGATGGAAGGCGTTTGCTCATATGCCAAGAAATCAGCACTCGGCTACTTCACCGGCGGAAAAAGATGTTTCTGAAAAAATCCCTTAGCCGCACGGTCACAATTTCATCAAAAATTGGCCGTTTTCCACTTTGCTCAATTATGGTGCCAAACTGTTGCAAACTCCCCGCTGAAAGGTTTGGCAGTGGAAACGGAAGGATTTTGATCATAGGCCAAGAAATCAGCCCTCGGCTACTTCACCTGCGGAAAAAGATGTTTCTGATAAAATCCCTTAGCCGCACGGTCACAATTTCATCAAAAATCGGCCGTTTTCCACTTTGCTCAAAAATGGTGCCAAACTGTTGCAAACTATCCGAGGAAAGGTTTGGCAGTGGAAACGGAAGGTTTTTTATGAAAAAAATCCCTAAGCCGCGCGGTCACAATTTCATCAAAAATCGGCCGTTTTCCACTTTGCTCAAAAATGATGCCAAACAGTTACAAACTCTCCCCTGAAAGGTTTGGCGGTGGAAACGGAAGGCTTTTGATCATAGGCCAAGAAATCAGCCCTCGGCTACTTCACCTGCGGAAAAAGATTTTTCTGGAAAAATCCCTAAGCCGCGCGGTCACAATTTCATCAAAAATCGACCGTTTTCCAGTTTGCTCAAAAATGGTGCCAAACTGTTGCAAACAACTCCCATGAAAGGTTTGGCAGTGGAAATGGAAGTTTTTTTATGAAAAAAATCCCTAAGCCGGGCGGTCACAATTTCATCAAAAATCGGCCGTTTTCCACTTTGCTCAAAAATGGTGCCAAACTGTTGCAAACTATCCGAGGAAAGGTTTGGCAGTGGAAACGGAAGGATTTTTATGAAAAAAAAACCTAAGCCGGGCGGTAACAATTTCATAAAAAATCGTCCCTTTTCCACTTTGCTCAAAAATGATGCCAAACTGTTGCAAACTCTCCCCTGAAAGGTTTGGCGGTGTAGATGGAAGGTGTTTGATCATAGGCCAAGGATTCAGTCCTCGGCTACTTCACCTGCAGAAAGAATTTTTTTCTGAAAAAATCCCTAATCCGCGCGGTCACAATTTCATCAAAAATCGGCCGTTTTCCAGTTTGCTCAAAAATGGTGCCACACTGTTGCAAACTCTCCCATGAAAGGTTTGGTAGTGGAAACGGAAGGTTTTTTATGAAAAAAATCCCTAAGCCGCGCGGTCACAATTTCATCAAAAATCGGCCGTTTTCCACTTTTGCTCAAAAATGGTGCCAAACTGTTGCAAACTATCCGAGGAAAGGTTTGGCAGTGGAAACGGAAGGATTTTTATGGGGAAAAAACCTAAGCCGCGCGGTCACAATTTCATCAAATATCGGCCGTTTTCCACTTTGCTCAAAAATGGTGCCAAACTGTTGCAAACTCTCCCCTGAAAGGTTTGGCGGTGTAGATGGAATGCGTTTGATCATAGGCCAAGAAATCAGCCCTCGGCTACTTCACCTGCGGAAAAAGATTTTTTTGAGAAAATCCCTAAGCCGCGCGGTCACAATTTCATCAAAAATCGGCCGTTTTCCACTTTGCTCAAAAATGATGCCAAACTTTTGCAAACTCTCCCCTGAAAGGTTTGGCGGTGGAAACGGAAGGCTTTTGATCATAGGCCAAGAAATCAGCCCTCGGCTACTTCACCTGCGGAAAAAGATTTTTTTGAGAAAATCCCTAAGCCGCGCGGTCACAATTTCTAGAAAAATTGGCCGTTTTCCACTTTGCTCAAAAATGGTGCCAAACGGTTGCAAACAACTCCCATGAAAGGTTTGGCAGTGGAAACGGAAGGTTTTTTATGAAAAATATCCCTAAGCCGGGCGGTCACAATTTCATCAAAAATCGGCCGTTTTCCACTTTGCTCAAAAATGGTGCCAAACTGTTGCAAACTCTCCCATGAAAGGTTTGGCAGTGGAAACGGAAGGATTTTTATGGGGGGAAAACCTAAGCCGGGCGGTAACAATTTCATAAAAAATCGTCCGTTTTCCACTTTGCTCAAAAATGATGCCAAACTGTTGCAAACTCTCCCCTGAAAGGCTTGGCGGTGTAGATGGAAGGCGTTTGAACATAGGCCAACAAATCAGCCCTTGGCTACTTCACCTGCGGAAAAAGATTATTCTGAAAAAATCCCTAAGCCACGCGGTCACAATTTCCTCAAAAATCGGTTGTTTTCCACTTTGCTCAATTATTGTGCCAAACTGTTGCAAACTCTCCCATGAAAGGTTTGGCAGTGGAAACGGAAGGTTTTTTATGAAAAAAATCCCTAAACCGGACGGTCACAATTTCATCAAAAAACGGCCGTTTTCCACTTTGCTCAAAAATGATGCCATACTGTTGCAAACTCTCCCCTGAAAGGTTTGGCGGTGTAGATGGAAGCCGTTTGCTCATATGCCAAGAAATCAGCACTCGGCTACTTCACCTGCGGAAAAAGATTTTTCTGAAAAATTCCCTTAGCCGCACGGCCACAATTTCATCAAAAATTGGCCGTTTTCCACTTTGCTCAAAAATGATGCCAAACTGTTGAAAATTCTCCCCTGAAAGGTTTGGCGGTGTAGATGGAAGGCGTTTGATAATAGGCCAAGGATTCAGTCCTCGGCTACTTCACCTGCAGAAAAAAAAATTTTCTGAAAAAATCCCTAAGCCGCGCGGTCACAATTTCATCAAAAATCGGCCGTTTTCCAGTTTGCTCAAAAATGGTGCCACACTGTTGCAAACTCTCCCATGAAAGGTTTGGTAGTGGAAACGGAAGGTTTTTTATGAAAGAAATCCCTAAGCCGCGCGGTCACAATTTCATCAAAAATCGGCCGTTTTCCACTTTGCTCAAAAATGATGCCAAACTGTTACAAACTCTCCCCTGAAAGGTTTGGCGGTGGAAACGGAAGGCTTTTGATCATAGGCCAAGAAATCAGCCCTCGGCTACTTCACCTGCAGAAAAAGATTTTTCTGGAAAAATCCCTAAGCCGCGCGGTCACAATTTCATCAAAAATCGACCGTTTTCCACTTTGCTCAAAAATGGTGCCAAACTGTTGCAAACTATCCGAGGAAAGGTTTGGCAGTGGAAACGGAAGGATTTTTATGGGGAAAAAACCTAAGCCGCGCGGTCACAATTTCATCAAATATCGGTCGTTTTCCACTTTGCTCAAAAATGGTGCCAAACTGTTGCAAACTCTCCCCTGAAAGGTTTGGCGGTGTAGATGGAATGCGTTTGATCATAGGCCAAGAAATCAGCCCTCGGCTACTTCACCTGCGGAAAAAGATTTTTTTGAGAAAATCCCTAAGCCGCGGGGTCACAATTTCATCAAAAACTGGCCGTTTTCCACTTTGCTCAAAAATGGTGCCAAACTGTTGCAAACTCTCCCATGAAAGGTTTGGTAGTGGAAACGGAAGGTTTTTTATGAAAAAAATCCCTAAGCCGCGCGGTCACAATTTCAACAAAAATCGGCCATTTTCCACTTTGCTAAAAAATGATGCCAAACTGTTGCAAACTCTCCCCTGAAAGGTTTGGCGGTGTATATGGAAGGCGTTTGATCATAGGCGAAGAAATCAGTACTCGGCTACTTCACCTGCGGAAAAAGATTTTTCTGCAAATATCCCTAAGCCGCGCGGTCACAATTTCATCAAAAATCGGCCGTTTTCCAATTTGCTCAAAAATGGTGCCAAACTGTTGCAAACTATCTGAGGAAAGGTTTGGCAGTGGAAACGGAAGGATTTTTATGGGAAAAAAACCTAAGCCCGGCGGTAACAATTTCATAAAAAATCGGCCGTTTTCCACTTTCATCAAATATGATGCCAAACTGTTGCAAACTCTCCCCTGAACGGTTTGGCGGTGTAGATGGAAGGCGTTTGAACATAGGCCAAGAAATCAGCCCTTGGCTACTTGACCTGCGGAAAAAGATTATTCTGAAAAAATCCGTAAGCCGCGCGGTCACAATTTCCTCAAAAATCGGCCGTTTTCCAGTTTGCTCAATTATGGTGCCAAACTGTTGCAAACTCCCCGCTGAAAGGATTGGCAGTGGAAACGGAAGGATTTTTATGGGAAAAAACCCTCAGCCGAGCGGTCACAATTTCATCAAAAATCGGCCGTTTTCCACTTTGCTCAAAAATGGTGCCAAAGTGTTGCAAACTCTCCCATGAAAGGTTTGGCAGTGGAAACGGAAGTTTTTTTATGAAAAAAAATCCCTAAACCGGACGGTCACAATTTCATCAAAAATCGGCCGTTTTCCACTTTGCTCAAAAATGATGCCAAACTGTTGCAAACACTCCCCTGAAAGGTTTGGCGGTGTAGATGGAAGGCGTTTGCTCATATGCCAAGAAATCAGTACTCGGCTACTTCACCTGCGGAAAAAGATTTTTCTGAAAAATTCCCTTAGCCGCACGGCCACAATTTCATCAAAAATTGGCCGTTTTCCACTTTGCTCAATTATGGTGCCAAACTGTTGCAAACTCTCCCATGAAAGGTTTGGCAATGGAAACGGAAGGACTTTGATCATAGGCCAAGAAATCAGCCCTCAGCTACTTCACCTGCGGTAAAAGATTTTTCTGGAAAAATCCCTAAGCCGCGCGGTCACAATTTCATCAAAAATCGACCGTTTTCCAGTTTGCTCAATAATGGTGCCAAACTGTTGCAAACAACTCCCATGAAAGGTTTGGCAGTAGAAACGGAAGGTTTTTTATGAAAAAAATCCCTAAGCCGGGCGGTCACAATTTCATCAAAAATCGGCCGTTTTCCACTTAGCTCAAAAATGGTGCCAAACTGTTGCAAACTATCCGAGGAAATGTTTGGCAGTGGAAACGGAAGGATTTTTATGAAAAAAAAACCTAAGCCGGGCGGTAACAATTTCATCAAAAATCGGCCGTTTTCCACTTTGCTCAAAAATGATGCCAAACTGTTGAAAACTCTCCCCTGAAATGTTTGGCAGTGTAGATGGAAGGCGTTTGATAATAGGCCAAGGATTCAGTCCTCGGCTACTTCACCTGCAGAAAAAAAAAATTTCTGAAAAAATCCCTAAGCCGCGCGGTCACAATTTCATCAAAAATCGGCCGTTTTCCAGTTTGCTCAAAAATGGTGCCACACTGTTGCAAACTCTCCCATGAAAGGTTTGGTAGTGGAAACGGAAGGTTTTTTATGAAAAAAATCCCTAAGCCGCGCGGTCACAATTTCATCAAAAATCGGCCGTTTTCCACTTTGCTCAAAAATGATGCCAAACTGTTACAAACTCTCCCCTGAAAGGTTTGGCGGTGGAAACGGAAGGCTTTTGATCATAGGCCAAGAAATCAGCCCTCGGCTACTTCACCTGCGGAAAAAGATTTTTCTGGAAAAATCCCTAAGCCGCGCGGTCACAATTTCATCAAATATCGGCCGTTTTCCACTTTGCTCAAAAATGGTGCCAAACTGTTGCAAACTCTCCCCTGAAAGGTTTGGCGGTGTAGATGGAATGCGTTTGATCATAGGCCAAGAAATCAGCCCTCGGCTACTTCACCTGCGGAAAAAGATTTTTTTGAGAAAATCCCTAAGCCGCGGGGTCACAATTTCATCAAAAACTGGCCGTTTTCCACTTTGCTCAAAAATGGTGCCAAACTGTTGCAAACTCTCCCATGAAAGGTTTGGCAGTGGAAACGGAAGGTTTTTTATGAAAAAAATCCCTAAGCCGCGCGGTCACAATTTCAACAAAAATCGGCCGTTTTCCACTTTGCTAAAAAATGATGCCAAACTGTTGCAAACTCTCCCCTGAAAGGTTTGGCGGTGTATATGGAAGGCGTTTGATCATAGGCGAAGCAATCAGTACTCGGCTACTTCACCTGCGGAAAAAGATTTTTCTGCAAATATCCCTAAGCCGCGCGGTCACAATTTCATCAAAAATCGGCCGTTTTCCAATTTGCTCAAAAATGGTGCCAAACTGTTGCAAACTATCTGAGGAAAGGTTTGGCAGTGGAAACGGAAGGATTTTTATGGGAAAAAAACCTAAGCCCGGCGGTAACAATTTCATAAAAAATCGGCCGTTTTCCACTTTCATCAAATATGATGCCAAACTGTTGCAAACTCTCCCCTGAACGGTTTGGCGGTGTAGATGGAAGGCGTTTGAACATAGGCCAAGAAATCAGCCCTTGGCTACTTCACCTGCGGAAAAAGATTATTCTGAAAAAATCCGTAAGCCGCGCGTTCACAATTTCCTCAAAAATCGGCCGTTTTCCAGTTTGCTCAATTATGGTGCCAAACTGTTGCAAACTTCCCGCTGAAAGGTTTGGCAGTGGAAACGGAAGGATTTTTATGGGAAAAAACCCTAAGCCGAGCGGTCACAATTTCATCAAAAAACGGCCGTTTTCCACTTTGCTCAAAAATGGTGCCAAACTGTTGCAAACTCTCCCATGAAAGGTTTGGCAGTGGAAACGGAAGGTTTTTTATGAAAAAAAATCCCTAAACCGGACGGTCACAATTTCATCAAAAATCGGCCGTTTTCCACTTTGCTCAAAAATGATGCCAAACTGTTGCAAACTCTCCCCTGAAAGGTTTGGCGGTGTAGATGGAAGGCATTTGCTCATATGCCAAGAAATCAGTACTCGGCTACTTCACCTGCGGAAAAAGATTTTTCTGAAAAATTCCCTTAGCCGCACGGCCACAATTTCATCAAAAATTGGCCGTTTTCCACTTTGCTCAATTATGGTGCCAAACTGTTGCAAACTCTCCCATGAAAGGTTTGGCAATGGAAACGGAAGGACTTTGATCATAGGCCAAGAAATCAGCCCTCAGCTACTTCACCTGCGGTAAAAGATTTTTCTGGAAAAATCCCTAAGCCGCGCGGTCACAATTTCATCAAAAATCGGCCGTTTTCCAGTTTGCTCAAAAATGGTGCCACACTGCTGCAAACTCTCCCATGAAAGCTTTGGTAGTGGAAACGGAAGGTTTTTTATGAAAAAAATCCCTAAGCCGCGCGGTCACAATTTCATCAAAAATCGGCCGTTTTCCACTTTGCTCAAAAATGATGCCAAACTGTTACAAACTCTCCCCTGAAAGGTTTGGCGGTGGAAACGGAAGGCTTTTTATGGGAAAAAACCTAAGCCGCGCGGTCACAATTTCATCAAATATCGGCCGTTTTCCACTTTGCTCAAAAATGGTGCCAAACTGTTGCAAACTCTCCCATGAAAGGTTTGGCAGTGGAAACGGAAGGTTTTTTATGAAAAAAATCCCTAAGCCGCGCGGTCACAATTTCAACAAAAATCGGCCGTTTTCCACTTTGCTAAAAAATGATGCCAAACTGTTGCAAACTCTCCCCTGAAAGGTTTGGCGGTGTATATGGAAGGCGTTTGATCATAGGCCAAGAAATCAGCCCTCGGCTACTTCACCTGCAGAAAAAGATTTTTTTGAGAAAATCCCTAAGCCGCGCGGTCACAATTTCATCAAAAATTGGCCGTTTTCCACTTTGCTCAAAAATGGTGCCAAACTGCTGCAAACTCTCCCCTGAAAGGTTTGGCAGTTTAAAGGAAGGGTTTTCATCATAGACCAAGAAATCAGCCCTCGACTACTTCACCTGCGGAAAAAGATTTTTCTGAAAAAATCCCTAAGCCGCGTGGTCACAACTTCATCAAAAATCGGCCGTTTTCCAATTTGCTCAAAAATGGTGCCAAACTGTTGCAAACTATCTGAGGAAAGGTTTCACAGTCGAAACGGAAGGATTTTTATGGGAAAAAAACCTAAGCCCGGCGGTAACAATTTCATAAAAAATCGGCCGTTTTCCACTTTGATCAAATATGATGCCAAACTGTTGCAAACTCTCCCCTGAAAGGTTTGGCGGTGTAGATGGAAGGCGTTTGAACATAGGCCAAGAAATCAGCCCTTGGCTACTTCACCTGCGGAAAAAGATTATTCTGAAAAAATCCGTAAGCCGCGCGGTCACAATTTCCTCAAAAATCGGCCGTTTTCCAGTTTGCTCAATTATGGTGCCAAACTGTTGCAAACTCCCCGCTGAAAGGTTTGGCAGTGGAAACGGAAGGATTTTTATGGGAAAAAACCCTAAGCCGCGCGGTCACAATTTCATCAAAAATCGGCCGTTTTCCACTTTGCTCAAAAATGATGCCAAACTGTTGCAAACTCTCCCCTGAAAGGTTTGGCGGTGTAGATGGAAGGCGTTTGCTCATATGCCAAGAAATCAGTACTCGGCTACTTCACCTGCGGAAAAAGATTTTTCTGAAAAATTCCCTTAGCCGAACGGCCACAATTTCATCAAAAATTGGCCGTTTTCCACTTTGCTCAATTATGGTGCCAAACTGTTGCAAACTCTCCCATGAAAGGTTTGGCAATGGAAACGGAAGGACTTTGATCATAGGCCAAGAAATCAGCCCTCAGCTACTTCACCTGCGGTAAAAGATTTTTCTGGAAAAATCCCTAAGCTGCGCGGTCACAATTTCATCAAAAATCGACCGTTTTCCAGTTTGCTCAATAATGGTGCCAAACTGTTGCAAACAACTCCCATGAAAGGTTTGGCAGTGGAAACGGAAGGTTTTTTATGAAAAAAATCCCTAAGCCGCGCGGTCACAATTTCAACAAAAATCGGCCGTTTTCCACTTTGCTAAAAAATGATGCCAAACTGTTGCAAACTCTCCCCTGAAAGGTTTGGCGGTGTAGATGGAATGCGTTTGATCATAGGCCAATTTCCTTAAAAATCGGCTGTTTTCCACTTTGCTCAAAAATGGTGCCAAACTGTTGCAAACTCTCCCCTGAAAGGTTTGGCGGTGGAAACGGAAGGCTTTTGATCATAGGCCAAGAAATCAGCCCTCGACTACTTCACTTGTGGAAAAAGATTATTCTGAAAAAATCCCTAAGCCACGCGGTCACAATTTCATCAAAAATTGGCCGTTTTCCACTTTGCTCAATTATGAAGCCAAACTGTTGCAAACTCTCCCAAGAAAGGTTTGGCAGTGGAAACGGAAAGCTTTTTATGGGAAAAAACCCTAAGCCGCGCGGTCACAATTTCATCAAAAATAGGCCGTTTTCAACTTTGCTCAAAAATGATGCCAAACTGTTGAAAACTCTCCCCTGAAAGGTTTGGCGGTATATATGGAAGGCGTTTGATCATAGGCCAAGGATTCAGTCCTCAGCTACTTCACCAGCAGAAAAAAAAATTTTCTGAAAAAATCCCTAAGCCGCGCGGTCACAATTTCATCAAAAAACGGCCGTTTTCCAGTTTGCTCAAAAATGGTGCCAAACTGTTGCAAACTCTCCCATGAAAGGTTTGGTAGTGGAAACGGAAGGTTTTTTATGAAAAAAATCCCTAAACCGGACGGTCACAATTTCATCAAAAATCGGCCGTTTTCCACTTTGCTCAAAAATGATGCCAAACTGTTGCAAACTCTCCCCTGAAAGGTTTGGCGGTGTAGATGGAAGCCGTTTGCTCATATGCCAAGAAATCAGCACTCGGCTACTTCACCCGCGGAAAAAGATTTTTCTGAAAAATTCCCTTAGCCTCACGGCCACAATTTCATCAAAAATTGGCCGTTTTCCAGTTTGCTCAATTATTGTGCCAAACTGTTGCAAACTCTCCCATGAAAGGTTTGGCAGTGGAAACGGAAGGTTTTTTATGAAAAAAATCCCTAAACCGGACGGTCACAATTTCATCAAAAATCGGCCGTTTTCCACTTTGCTCAAAAATGACGCCAAACTGTTGCAAACTCTCCCCTGAAAGGTTTGGCGGTGTAGATGGAAGCCGTTTGCTCATATGCCAAGAAATCAGCACTCGGCTACTTCACTTGCGGAAAAAGATTTTTCTGAAAAATTCCCTTAGCCGCACGGCCACAATTTCATCAAAAATTGGCCGTTTTCCACTTTGCTCAATTATGGTGCCAAACTGTTGCAAACTCTCCCATGAAAGGTTTGGCAATGGAAACGGAAGGATTTTGATCATAGGCCAAGAAATCAGCCCTCAGCTACTTCACCTGCGGTAAAAGAATTTTCTGGAAAAATCCCTAAGCCGCGCGTTCACAATTTCATAAAAAATCGACCGTTTTCCAGTTTGCTCAAAAATGGTGCCAAACTGTTGCAAACAACTCCCATGAAAGGTTTGGCAGTGGAAACGGAAGGTTTTTAATGAAAAAAATCCCTAAGCCGGGCGGTCACAATTTCATCAAAAATCGGCCGTTTTCCAATTTGCTCAAAAATGGTGCCAAACTGTTGCAAACTATCTGAGAAAAGGTTTGGCAGTGGAAACGGAAGGATTTTTATGGGAAAAAACCCTAAGCCGCGCGGTCACAATTTCA
The DNA here is from genome assembly GCF_964234715.1 of Podarcis melisellensis. Classification (NCBI taxonomy): domain Eukaryota; kingdom Metazoa; phylum Chordata; class Lepidosauria; order Squamata; family Lacertidae; genus Podarcis; species Podarcis melisellensis. The sequence continues at coordinate 70,596,503 of NC_138539.1, forward strand.
TCAAAAATCGGCCGTTTTCCACTTAGCTCAAAAATGGTGCCAAACTGTTGCAAACTATCCGAGGAAATGTTTGGCAGTGGAAACGGAAGGATTTTTATGAAAAAAAAACCTAAGCCGGGCGGTAACAATTTCATCAAAAATCGGCCGTTTTCCACTTTGCTCAAAAATGATGCCAAACTGTTGAAAACTCTCCCCTGAAAGGTTTGGCGGTGTAGATGGAAGGCGTTTGATAATAGGCCAAGGATTCAGTCCTCGGCTACTTCACCTGCAGAAAAAAAATTTTTCTGAAAAAATCCCTAAGCCGCGCGATCACAATTTCATCAAAAATCGGCCGTTTTCCAGTTTGCTCAAAAATGGTGCCACACTGTTGCAAACTCTCCCATGAAAGGTTTGGTAGTGGAAACGGAAGGTTTTTTATGAAAAAAATCCCTAAGCCGCGCGGTCACAATTTCATCAAAAATCGGCCGTTTTCCACTTTGCTCAAAAATGATGCCAAACTGTTGCAAACTCTCCCCTGAAAGGTTTGGCGGTGTAGATGGAAGCCGTTTGCTCATATGCCAAGAAATCAGCACTCGGCTACTTCACCTGCGGAAAAAGATTTTTCTGAAAAATTCCCTTAGCCGCACGGCCACAATTTCATCAAAAATTGGCCGTTTTCCAGTTTGCTCAATTATTGTGCCAAACTGTTGCAAACTCTCCCATGAAAGGTTTGGCAGTGAAAACGGAAGGTTTTTTATGAAAAAAATCCCTAAACCGGACGGTCACAATTTCATCAAAAATCGGCCGTTTTCCACTTAGCTCAAAAATGGTGCCAAACTGTTGCAAACTATCCGACGAAATGTTTGGCAGTGGAAACGGAAGGTTTTTTATGAAAAAAATCCCTAAGCCGCGCGGTCACAATTTCATCAAAAATCGGCCGTTTTCCACTTTTGCTCAAAAATGGTGCCAAACTGTTGCAAACTATCCGAGGAAAGGTTTGGCAGTGGAAACGGAAGGCTTTTGATCTTAGGCCAAGAAATCAGCCCTCGGCTACTTCACCTGCGGAAAAAGATTTTTCTGGAAAAATCCCTAAGCCGCGCGGTCACAATTTCATCAAAAATCGACCGTTTTCCAGTTTGCTCAAAAATGGTGCCAAACTGTTGCAAACAACTCGCATGAAAGGTTTGGCAGTGGAAACGGAAGGTTTTTTATGAAAAAAATCCCTAAGCCGGGCGGTCACAATTTCATCAAAAATCGGCCGTTTTCCACTTTGCTAAAAAATGATGCCAAACTTTTGCAAACTCTCCCCTGAAAGGTTTGGCAGTGGAAACGGAAGGATTTTTATGGGGGAAAACCTAAGACGGGCGGTAACAATTTCATAAAAAATCGTCCGTTTTCCACTTTGCTCAAAAATGATGCCAAACTGTTGCAAACTCTCCCCTGAAAGGCTTGGCGGTGTAGATGGAAGGCGTTTGAACATAGGCCAAGAAATCAGCCCTTGGCTACTTCACCTGCGGAAAAAGATTATTCTGAAAAAATCCCTAAGCCACGCGGTCACAATTTCCTCAAAAATCGGTCGTTTTCCAGTTTGCTCAATTATTGTGCCAAACTGTTGCAAACTCTCCCATGAAAGGTTTGGCAGTGGAAACGGAAGGTTTTTTATGAAAAAAATCCCTAAACCGGACGGTCACAATTTCATCAAAAATCGGCCGTTTTCCACTTTGCTCAAAAATGATGCCAAACTGTTGCAAACTCTCCCCTGAAAGGTTTGGCGGTGTAGATGGAAGCCGTTTGCTCATATGCCAAGAAATCAGCACTCGGCTATTTCTCCCGCGGAAAAAGATTTTTCTGAAAAATTCCCTTAGCCTCACGGCCACAATTTCATCAAAAATTGGCCGTTTTCCAGTTTGCTCAATTATTGTGCCAAACTGTTGCAAACTCTCCCATGAAAGGTTTGGCAGTGGAAACGGAAGGTTTTTTATGAAAAAAATCCCTAAACCGGACGGTCACAATTTCATCAAAAATCGGCCGTTTTCCACTTTGCTCAAAAATGATGCCAAACTGTTGCAAACTCTCCCCTGAAAGGTTTGGCGGTGTAGATGGAAGCCGTTTGCTCATATGCCAAGAAATCAGCACTCGGCTACTTCACCTGCGGAAAAAGATTTTTCTGAAAAATTCCCTTAGCCGCACGGCCACAATTTCATCAAAAATTGGCCGTTTTCCACTTTGCTCAATTATGGTGCCAAACTGTTGCAAACTCTCCCATGAAAGGTTTGGCAATGGAAACGGAAGGATTTTGATCATAGGCCAAGAAATCAGCCCTCAGCTACTTCACCTGCGGTAAAAGAATTTTCTGGAAAAATCCCTAAGCCGCGCGGTCACAATTTCATAAAAAATCGACCGTTTTCCAGTTTGCTCAAAAATGGTGCCAAACTGTTGCAAACAACTCCCATGAAAGGTTTGGCAGTGGAAACGGAAGGTTTTTAATGAAAAAAAACCCTAAGCCGGGCGGTCACAATTTCATCAAAAATCGGCCGTTTTCCAATTTGCTCAAAAATGGTGCCAAACTGTTGCAAACTATCTGAGAAAAGGTTTGGCAGTGGAAACGGAAGGATTTTTATGGGAAAAAACCCTAAGCCGCGCGGTCACAATTTCATCAAAAATCGGCAGTTTTCCACTTAGCTCAAAAATGGTGCCAAACTGTTGCAAACTATCCGAGGAAATGTTTGGCAGTGGAAACGGAAGGATTTTTATGAAAAAAAAACCTAAGCCGGGCGGTAACAATTTCATCAAAAATCGGCCGTTTTCCACTTTGCTCAAAAATGATGCCAAACTGTTGAAAACTCTCCCCTGAAAGGTTTGGCGGTGTAGATGGAAGGCGTTTGATAATAGGCCAAGGATTCAGTCCTCGGCTACTTCGCCTGCAGAAAAAAAAATTTTCTGAAAAAATCCCTAAGCCGCGCGGTCACAATTTCATCAAAAATCGGCCGTTTTCCAATTTGCTCAAAAATGGTGCCAAACTGTTGCAAACTATCTGAGGAAAGGTTTCGCAGTCGAAACGGAAGGATTTTTATGGGAAAAATCCCTAAGCCGGGCGGTAACAATTTCATCAAAAATCGGCCGTTTTCCACTTTTGCTCAAAAATGGTGCCAAACTGTTGCAAACTATCCGAGGAAAGGTTTGGCAGTGGAAACGGAAGGATTTTTATGGGGAAAAAACCTAAGCCGCGCGGTGACAATTTCATCAAATATCGGCCGTTTTCCACTTTGCTCAAAAATGGTGCCAAACTGTTGCAAACTCTCCCCTGAACGGTTTGGCGGTGTAGATGGTAGGCGTTTGAACATAGGCCAAGAAATCAGCCCTTGGCTACTTCACCTGCGGAAAAAGATTATTCTGAAAAAATCCGTAAGCCGCGCGGTCACAATTTCCTCAAAAATCGGCCGTTTTCCAGTTTGCTCAATTATGGTGCCAAACTGTTGCAAACTCCCCGCTGAAAGGTTTGGCAGTGGAAACGGAAGGATTTTTATGGGAAAAAACCCTAAGCCGCGCGGTCACAATTTCATCAAAAATCGGCCGTTTTCCACTTTGCTCAAAAATGATGCCAAACTGTTGCAAACTCTCCCCTGAAAGGTTTGGCGGTGCAGATGGAAGGCGTTTGCTCATATGCCAAGAAATCAGTACTCGGCTACTTCACCTGCGGAAAAAGATTTTTCTGAAAAATCCCTAAGCCGCGCGGTCACAATTTCATCAAAAATCGACCGTTTTCCAGTTTGCTCAAAAATGGTGCCAAACTGTTGCAAACAACTCCCATGAAAGGTTTGGCAGTGGAAACGGAAGGTTTTTTATGAAAAAAATCCCTAAGCCGGGCGGTCACAATTTCATCAAAAATCGACCGTTTTCCACTTAGCTCAAAAATGGTGCCAAACTGTTGCAAACTATCCGAGGAAATGTTTGGCAGTGGAAACGGAAGGATTTTTATGGGAAAAAAACCTAAGCCGGGCGGTAACAATTTCATCAAAAATCGGCCGTTTTTCACTTTGCTCAAAAATGATGCCAAACTGTTGAAAACTCTCCCCTGAAAGGTTTGGCGGTGTAGATGGAAGGCGTTTGATAATAAGCCAAGGATTCAGTCCTCGGCTACTTCGCCTGCAGAAAAAAAAATTTTCTGAAAAAATCCCTAAGCCGCGCGGTCACAATTTCATCAAAAATCGGCCGTTTTCCAGTTTGCTCAAAAATGGTGCCACACTGTTGCAAACTCTCCCATGAAAGGTTTGGTAGTGGAAACGGAAGGTTTTTTATGAAAAAAATCCCCAAGCCGCGCAGTCACAATTTCATCAAAAATCGGCCGTTTTCCACTTTGCTCAAAAATGATGCCAAACTGTTGCAAACTCTCCCCTGAAAGGTTTGGCGGTGTAGATGGAAGCCGTTTGCTCATATGCCAAGAAATCAGCACTCGGCTACTTCACCTGCGGAAAAAGATTTTTCTGCAAAATTCCCTTAGCCGCACGGCCACAATTTCATCAAAAATTGGCCGTTTTCCAGTTTGCTCAATTATTGTGCCAAACTGTTGCAAACTCTCCCATGAAAGGTTTGGCAGTGGAAACGGAAGGTTTTTTATGAAAAAAATCCCTAAACCGGACGGTCACAATTTCATCAAAAATCGGCCCTTTTCCACTTTGCTCAAAAATGATGCCAAACTGTTGCAAACTCTCCCCTGAAAGGTTTGGCGGTGTAGATGGAAGCCGTTTGCTCATATGCCAAGAAATCAGCACTCGGCTACTTCACCTGCGGGAAAAGATTTTTCTGAAAAATTCCCTTAGCCGCACGGCCACAATTTCATCAAAAATTGGCCGTTTTCCACTTTGCTCAATTATGGTGCCAAACTGTTGCAAACTCTCCCATGAAAGGTTTGGCAATGGAAACGGAAGGACTTTGATCATAGGCCAAGAAATCAGCCCTCAGCTACTTCACCTGTGGTAAAAGAATTTTCTGGAAAAATCCCTAAGCCGCGCGGTCACAATTTCATAAAAAATCGACCGTTTTCCAGTTTGCTCAAAAATGGTGCCAAACTGTTGCAAACAACTCCCATGAAAGGTTTGGCAGTGGAAACGGAAGGTTTTTTATGAAAAAAATCCCTAAGCCGGGCGGTCACAATTTCATCAAAAATCGACCGTTTTCCACTTAGCTCAAAAATGGTGCCAAACTGTTGCAAACTATCCGAGGAAATGTTTGGCAGTGGAAACGGAAGGATTTTTATGGAAAAAAAACCTAAGCCGGGCGGTAACAATTTCATCAAAAATCGGCCGTTTTCCACTTTGCTCAAAAATGATGCCAAACTGTTGCAAACTCTCCCCTGAAAGGTTTGGCGGTGTAGATGGAAGGCGTTTGATCATAGGCCAAGAAAGCAGCCCTCGGCTACTTCACCTGCGGAAAAAGATTTTTTTGAGAAAATCCCTGAGCCGCGGGGTCACAATTTCATCAAAAACTGGCCGTTTTCCACTTTGCTCAAAAATGGTGCCAAACTGTTGCAAACTCTCCCATGAAAGGTTTGGCAGTGGAAACGGAAGGTTTTTTATGAAAAAAATCCCTAAGCCGCGCGGTCACAATTTCAACAAAAATCGGCCGATTTCCACTCTGCTCAAAAATGATGCCAAACTGTTGCAAACTCTCCCCTGAAAGGTTTGGCGGTGTAGATGGAAGGCGTTTGATCATAGGCCAATAAATCAGCCCTCGGCTACTTCACCTGCGGAAAAAGATTATTCTGAAAAAATCCCTAAGCCGCGCGCTCACAATTTCCTCAAAAATCGGCCGTTTTCCAGTTTGCTCAATTATGGTGCCAAACTGTTGCAAACTCCCCGCTGAAAGGTTTGGCAGTGGAAACGGAAGGATTTTTATGGGAATAAACCCTAAGCCGCGCGGTCACAATTTCATCAAAAATCGGCCGTTTTCCACTTTGCTCAAAAATGGTGCCAAACTGTTGCAAACTCTCCCATGAAAGGTTTGGCAGTGGAAACGGAAGGTTTTTTATGAAAAAAAATCCCTAAACCGGACGGTCACAATTTCTTCAAAAATCGGCCGTTTTCCACTTTGCTCAAAAATAATGCCAAACTGTTGCAAACTCTCCCCTGAAAGGTTTGGCGGTGTAGATAGAAGGCGTTTGCTCATATCCCAAGCAATCAGTACTCGGCTACTTCACCTGCGGAAAAAGATTTTTCTGAAAAATTCCCTTAGCCGCACGGCCACAATTTCATCAAAAATTGGCCGTTTTCCACTTTGCTCAATTATGGTGCCAAACTGTTGCAAACTCTCCCATGAAAGGTTTGGCAATGGAAACGGAAGGACTTTGATCATAGGCCAAGAAATCAGCCCTCAGCTACTTCACCTGCGGTAAAAAAATTTTCTGGAAAAATCCCTAAGCCGCGCGGTCACAATTTCATCAAAAATCGACCGTTTTCCAGTTTGCTCAATAATGGTGCCAAACTGTTGCAAACAACTCCCATGAAAGGTTTGGCAGTGGAAACGGAAGGTTTTTTATGAAAAAAATCCCTAAGCCGGGCGGTCACAATTTCATCAAAAATCTGCCGTTTTCCACTTAGCTCAAAAATGGTGCCAAACTGTTGCAAACTATCCGAGGAAAGGTTTGGCGGTGTAGATGGAAGGCGTTTGATAATAGGCCAAGGATTCAGTCCTCGGCTACTTCACCTGCAGAAAAAACAAATTTCTGAAAAAATCCCTAAGCCGCGCGGTCACAATTTCATCAAAAATCGGCCGTTTTCCAGTTTGCTCAAAAATGGTGCCACACTGTTGCAAACTCTCCCATGAAAGGTTTGGTAGTGGAAACGGAAGGTTTTTTATGAAAAAAAATCCCTAAGCCGCGCGGTCACAATTTCATCAAAAATCGGCCGTTTTCCACTTTGCTCAAAAATGATGCCAAACTGTTACAAACTCTCCCCTGAAAGGTTTGGCGGTGGAAACGGAAGGCTTTTGATCATAGGCCAAGAAATCAGCCCTCGGCTACTTCACCTGCGGAAAAAGATTTTTCTGGAAAAATCCCTAAGCCGCGCGGTCACAATTTCATCAAAAATCGACCGTTTTCCAGTTTGCTCAAAAATGGTGCCAAACTGTTGCAAACAACTCCCATGAAAGGTTTGGCAGTGGAAACGGATGGATTTTTATGGGGAAAAAACCTAAGCCGCGCGGTCACAATTTCATCAAATATCGGCCGTTTTCCACTTTGCTCAAAAATGGTGCCAAACTGTTGCAAACTCTCCCCTGAAAGGTTTGGCGGTGTAGATGGAATGCGTTTGATCATAGGCCAAGAAATCAGCCCTCGGCTACTTCACCTGCGGAAAAAGATTTTTTTGAGAAAATCCCTAAGCCGCGCGGTCACAATTTCATCAAAAATTGGCCGTTTTCCACTTTGCTCAATTATGGTGCCAAACTGTTGCAAACTCTCCCATGAAAGGTTTGGCAGTGGAAACGGAAGGTTTTTTATGAAAAAAATCCCTAAGCCGCGCGGTCACAATTTCAACAAAAATCGGCCGTTTTCCACTTTGCTAAAAAATGATGCCAAACTGTTGCAAACTCTCCCCTGAAAGGTTTGGCGGTGTAGATGGAAGGTGTTTGATCATAGGCCAATAAATCAGCCCTCGGCTACTTCACCTGTGGAAAAAGATTTTTTTGAGAAAATCCCTAAGCCGTGCGGTCACAATTTCATAAAAATCGGCCGTTTTCCACTTTGCTCAAAAATGGTGCCAAACTGTTGCAAACTCTCCCATGAAAGGTTTGGAAGTGGAAACGGAAGGCTTTTTATGAAAAAATCCCTAAGCCGCGCGGTCACAATTTCATCAAAAATTGGCCGATTACCACTTTGCTCAAAAATGATGCCAAACTGTTGCAAACTCTCCCCTGAAAGGTTTGGCGGTGTCGATGGAAGGCGTTTGTGTAGGAATGAAAATCACGGGAGACGAGTAGCAGGTGTCATGTGAGAGGCGTCTGCCGGGGAAGTCCCGGGAACTCTCTTTTATTGAATATCACAAAGCATTGCCACAGGTGTACTTGTGGTTGATTGGTTGATACAAACACAAAGAAACTCTTTGCCTATTGGTTAATGCAAATGCAAGGCGGGAATTACATGTGAGGGGTGGGAATTACATGTGAACATTAATCACTGGTAGATTAAAGGCTGGGAAACAAGGTTGGGACTAGACAAGCATGAAACCTCCTAATTAATTATAACTAAAGATTAATATAACACAGACAATTACTAATGATTGATCATAACATGAAAGAATATAATAATCAAGTTCTATAGATGTGGTCAGCTATGCATGGAGTACAAGTCACCATGAACTTGAGGTGAACTGAGCGATGAGGGAATGTCTTGGTGTTTGGAGCAGGTTCATACAGTGTGTGCAGAAACAGAGAGAAGATTATAAGCGAGACTTCCCAGAATGCAAGAGAAAAGAAGCAAGACTTCCCATAAGGCCACAGTTATGTATCCCTATAATGCAACAGTTATGTGCAGAGGGAATGATCTTATGTGCAGAAGGAAAACTTCCCTTTATCTCCCCCTTTCTTTTCTTATATGCGAGGCGTTCTGGGTAAATAAGGCAAAAATATTTCGGGATTAGTGGTGTGCCAGCGAATGCCCAAAATAAATTTGCCAGGGAGGATGGGACAAAAAATACTACGAGATACGTGGTTTGCCAACGCATGTTCGAAATAAATCTGCCCATATCTCCCCTTTGGTTTACTGTTGGTGTTGCCATTTCGCAAAATAAGCAGCAAGGATTTTATTGGGTGGCTGAGGGGGAGAGAGAAGTCGAGAGAAAAGACTTATGAGGCCAGGAATGCATTGGAGGAAGCAGCATAGTAGAATCAATATACAAATTATGACAACAGCATATTGAAAGAGATTACGAAGCCAAGTAAGGTTTGGCAGCCAAGCGGTAAGCCACTGGGTGAAAGAATCCCAGAAAGCAGAAAAACCAACATCCTGTTTGATGTGATGTGTGAGATTTTGCAAATGAGAGATTTGTTTTTGAATAGCCTTAGAATTGTCAGTGATATTAAAGCAGCACATGTTTTCCACTTGTTCGCATCCGTAATGATGGAGCATCAATAGATAATCGATAGCAGCGCGGTTCTGCAGGACGCCATGCTGGAGTTTACTCTGCTCTTTATTCAAAAGATGAAGGGCTTGTGATGTAAAGTTCAGAGCCTTTGCTGCGGAGCAAGCTAAAGAGTTAATGTCCCTGCTATTACGGACAGCCAGTCCAGGGACTCCTAGAAGAGATACAGCTAGAGAAATATATTCAGATCTGCTAGGGAGAGAGACAGAATCATCGCAATTATTATTCCATTCTATAGCGCGTCGATATCGAGAGCGGGATAAATGATGCTTCTTGGGTAAAATAATAGACATACGGCTTAAGCAGCAGGGCGTGCCATGGCTAATGTTTGCAGGAATATAATTAAACGTGAAGCCTGGACACGACCAGAACCAGCCGTCAGGCAGCTCTGTGTATTTATATATATATGAAAGATTTACATAATCAGAACAATTGAAGTTATCCTTGCCCATTTTTACACTGTTGGTTTTTGTGCAGTTCACCATACGGGCACAAGTAACATTAAAGGAAGCCACGTATGGGGTCATGGAATTGGCTGCGTGGAGAAATGATGCAAAACTTTAACAGCAGCTGCCAGCTCAGAAAGCTGGGCAAACTTCTGTAGAAGAATGTAGAGGCTGTGCCATTTATCATTTTGTAGCCATGCAACGACCCCCCTGGAGGGGGCTCCATTAGTAAACACAGTAAGGGCATCCAACGGGACAGAGCTACTGCGCTATGCTTAAATTTACTTTGGTTGGCTGCCAAATTTGGATTGGCTCCGGCAAGCAAGGACATGGCATGGCTCAGATCGTACTTAGGACGGTTAATGATTGACTGCAAAGCCTTCTTACAGTCAGTGTTTGCATTTTCAAAAGCCAATTTTTTCATCAGTTCATTCTGGGCTGTAGTATTATCAACCTGCCTGGTGACTGCTTCTTTCAATCTATCTATAAATTGATGGTAGGGCTCTGAATGTTGTTGTTTAATATTAACAAAAGAGCTAATAGGGAAAGCAGAAGGCAATTCCCCAGCCCACACAGATTCCTCCTCTAAGGACAGAATTCCTTTCTGCCTAGCCAGGGAAAGTGAGGTGCGCACAGCTCCTGTAGGAGAGCACGCAGGGGTTGTGGCAGGCAAAGCGGGCAAAGGAGGAAGGGGAGGGGTGGATGGGTTTGTGGGCTGAGGTGTAGGGAGGGGTTGGCAAGGCTGCAATGGAGGCAAAAGCTTAGGATAAGGAGGGGGGATTGTCTGCAACAGCCAGAAGGGCAGGGGCCGAAGGAGACGCCTGGGGTCCTAATTTAGCAACGGCAGCTGTACATTTCTGCCAGGTGAGCAGACAATGAATTGAAGCCCTCGGTTCTGCAAAGAGGGTCTTCCCGATCTTTTGCCAAGTCCCCACCTCAAGGGACCCCCTTTCGGGGTAGGAGGGATATTGGCAATTGATCTCACCAAGGAGCTGTTCAATTTCTTTTAAGGAAACATTAACACCCACAACTCGCTGTCTAACTAGAGAAAACAATTCCCTGGCATGTTCTTTCTGCAATTTTGTCAAATCGCCCCCCATACTCACGAAGTAAGCGCGCTGAGACTTTTCCAGTCGAGTGAAGTACAGGTGCTAGGCTGCGTAAGGGATCTGGCACGTCCGGGGTCGCCAGATGTAGGAATGAAAATCACGGGAGACAAGTAGCAGAATGCAAGAGAAAAGAAGCAAGACTTCCCATAGCAAGACTTCCCATAAGGCCACAGTTATGTATCCCTATAATGCAACAGTTATGTGCAGAGGGAATGATCTTATGTGCAGAAGGAAAACTTCCCTTTACGTTTGATCATAGGCCAAGGATTCAGTCCTCGGCTACTTCACCTGCGGAAAAAGATTTTTCTGAAAAAATCCCTAAGCCGCGTGGTCACAATTTCATCAAAAATCGGCCGTTTTCCACTTTGCTCAAAAATGGTGCCAAACTGTTGCAATCTCTCCCATGAAAGGTTCGGCAGTGGAAACGGAAAGCTTTTTATGAAAAAAATCCCTAAACCGGACGGTCACAATTTCATCAAAAAACGGCCGTTTTCCACTTTGCTAAAAAATGATGCCAAACTGTTGCAAACTCTCCCCTGAAAGGTTTGGCGGTGTAGATGGAAGGCGTTTGAACATAGGCCAAGAAATCAGCCCTCTTCTACTTCACCTGTGGAAAAAGATTATTCTGAAAAAATCCCTAAGCCGCACGGTCACAATTTCATCAAAAATTGGCCGATTTCCACTTTGCTCAAAAATGGTGCCAAACTGTTGCAAACTCTCCCCTGAAAGGTTTGGCGGTGGAAACGGAAGGCTTTTGATCATAGGCCAAGAAATTAGCCCTCGACTACTTCACCTGTGGAAAAAGATTTTTCTGAAAAAATCCCTAAGCCGCGCGGTCACAATTTCATCAAAAATCGGCCGTTTTCCACTTTGCTCAATTATGGTGCCAAACTGTTGCAAACTCGCCCAGGAAAGGTTTGGCAGTGGAAACGGAAGGATTTTTTTGAAAAAAATCCCTAAGCCGGGCGGTCACAATTTCATCAAAAATCGGCCGTTTTCCACTTTGCTAAAAATGGTGCCAAACTGTTGCAAACTCTCCCCTGAAAGGTTTGGTGGTGGAAACGGAAGGCTTTTGATCATAGGCCAAGAAATCAGCCCTCGACTACTTCACCTGTGGAAAAGGATTTTTCTGAAAAAATCCCTAAGCCGCGCGGTCACAATTTCATCAAAGATCGGCCGTTTTCCACTTTGCTCAAAAATGGTGCCAAACTGTTGCAAACTCGCCCAGGAAAGGTTTGGCAGTGGAAACGGAAGGATTTTTATGGGAAAAAAACCCTAAGCCGGACGGTAACAATTTCATCAAAAATCGGCCGTTTTCCACTCTGCTCAAAAATGGTGCGAAACTGTTGCAAACTCTCCCATGAAAGGTTTGGCAGTGGAAACGGAAAGCTTTTTATGAAAAAAATCCCTAAGCCAGGCGGTCACAATTTCATTAAAAATCAGCCGTTTTCCACTTCACTCAAAAATTTGGGCCAAACTGTGGCATATCACGTTATCTACCAATAACTTAGTATTTAATTTATGTTATAAAATTTATATACTGCTTGAGTTTAAAAAGAAGATGAAGCCCTGAAAGCTGTTTACAAAAATAATAAAATAAGAATAAAATGATCAACAAAACAGATAAAAACTCGTCTGTGTACCGAAGAAGCCTTCTTCTGCCTTATTTGTCCATGATAAAAGAACATCCAGATGACCTCATCTCAGCTGCCCTGTTTAATCTATATTTGCATCATATTTTATGCATGTTAAAAAGTGTAATACAGTACAATACTCTTTTCTAGTCTCTTATTGGAAGCTGAAAATATCAGATGAAGTTTTATTGTTTATTTGACCAATCCCTGTTGAGACCATTCATGAAACATACTGCGTTACAAAAAAAAAATCCTCATCAGGGAACTGAAAAGATCATAGGGTAGTTTTGAAATAAATTTGGTTATTTTAAGAGCATCTTTTCCAAGGTATCTCTTTACAGAGCTTCCTTTTAGAATTGCTTATTTCATTTGATTCTTAAGGTGTTGCAAACCTGTAGGCCTCCTGATGTTGTGGAACTACAACTCCCATCATCCATGACCACTGGCCATGCTTTATGGGTTGGATGGGATTTGGAGTTGAGCAACCCCGGTGGGCCACAGGTCTCCTATCCATGGTCTACATGTTTATGGTCTATATGCTGTTCATTCTATTGTCATCTTCTGGTACCTAGTGCCCACCAATTTGCACAGCAGATGTGGACGACTTATGTCTTACCCACTGTATCTCTTGATGTCAGGCTTCAGGGAATTTTATCCTGCCCCCTGCCCCCTCGTGCCAGGCTGCCAGTAATAGACAGACAAGAAGCTCTTATTGATGTCTTTTATGCAATATTCACAGAGAGATTTAGAAATTCTGCCTCTTGGTGTTGCTCCGAGTAATCTCCTCCCCAGCTTTCCTTCTCAGTCGTCACTCCCCTTACTTTGGCTGCTTAAGGCCAATTTCCTCTTAGCTCTCTGCTCTCCTACTTTCACTGCTCTCCGGGTTCCAGGAGGAAGGCAGTCTGGAATGCTTTCACATTTGTGAAAAAACCTGAAGCTTTCTTGTCAGGAATTATGGGGAAAGACCTGCCAAAGAAACTTAAAAACATTTTAATGTATGTGACAATGGCGACAAGAGTCTTAATAGCACAAGGATGGAAGAATGAAGAAACCCCGACGAAAGAACTGTGGCAAGAAAAATTTATGGATTATGCGAAATTGGCAAAACTGACACACAAATTACGTGACAAAGACAACTGTGATTTTAAAGATGAATGGGAACCTTTTACGAAATATCTGAAGAAAAAACAATACGAATTGGACCCCTTGGCAGGTTTTGAATAGACATTCACAAAATCTTTATTGGTAATATACAGATAGATAAATTGAGGATCATTGCAATTGCATAACATGCAGATAAAAACATGCAGAGATAGGAGCTGAGGGAAGTCACGGGGAGGGATTGGGAGGGTGGCCATATGTTCAGGGGAGAGGGGTGGGGGAAGACAGGGGGAAAAACAATGTGGATGATGTATTTTTGTTAAAATTATTGTTTGTTAAAATTATTATATATTTATTTATTAAAAAAGGAATGCTCTCTAGTGTTACAGCATCAGCCAGCTGTTCTGGCTCTGGTTCTCCCCCTTTCCCCTTCTTCCATTATTTTCCAGCTTTGCCCCTCTTCTATCTCTGAGCCGCGCGCTTCTGCAAACCATTGTTGGAAATCTATACTGACTTCCTCCTCTCTGGAAGGTTCAGGAGAAGGAGGAGGCGGTCTCCACCATTCCTCCTCAGTCCAGTCCCTGACACTTGTTGATTTTCAGTAGACCAGCAAATATTTCTGGCTCCCAGTTGTTCTAAAAATATCAACACCTAAATGACACACACTCCCCACTTAGACTGCTGAAATGAAGAAAAGTGTAGGCAACCAGAAACTGAAAGATTATTAACTCAGCTTGTTTCTGCTACTGAAAATAAAAACCTGTGCTCAGCAGTTGCACCATGTTCTTTAAGTCTAAGTGGATGCCTTTTTCACCTGACTCTGCAGGGTGGATCTCAGGCTTGTGGTTTAGGGTTAGCCAATGAGATGCCTCTCCTCTCCCCCTGATGTTATGGACTCATATTAATCATTGATTATGCTGTCTGGGGCCTGTAGGAGTTGGACTCCAAAACATCTGCAGGGCACTACCTTGACTATTCCTGTTCTAGTAAAACACAGATCCTGTGAGTCCCTCATCTATGGTGTCACATAGTTACCATTACTAAATTGGTCTGGAAATGGAAGGGGCAACATTCTTATGCAGAGCTGCACATTGCCAGACTCAAACATACCCACCTGCGCAGTGGAGTGCTGCTAAACTTTCTCCGTTCAGCTTTGTATAATGCATTGAGCAGCAGGGAAATTAACAAAGCCCAGTACCATTTTGCAGGAAGAATTCATTTCTCTCTGTAGGAAAATCAGGGGAAGCACCAGATTTGTAATTCTTAGTCTTGACTTCCCCTCATCTGTTCTCTGCAAAAAGCTCCTTTAGGGCAACTCTGATGAATTATTTTTCCCATCTATCCTGACCCTGAAACCTCCACACTATTAGGTATCTCTAACTAGCATTCCTGGGGATGACAGGGGAGGCAAAATGAACTAGGTCAGAAGCTCAGGGAAGTACTTAAATATAGACATAGGACTGAACCAAGTTGAGGTATACATTCATGTTTGTGTGTGTGTGTTTAACTGTGCATGAATTTTATGTCATTTGCAGCATGAGGCATAAATACAAACAGGCTTGTTCAGATCCCTTTATATAGCATCTACATTTCACAAAAGATTGGAGTGGCTGACACTATCCTCAATTAGGGAAGTTTAATGCTGAAGTGAGTAATTGTAAGTCTTGGAGAACATTTGGTTGTCTTGCTAAATTTGACTCCTGACTTGGTGTAGCCTACGTTTCCAAGCACAATTCAAAGTGTTGGTGCTGACCTTTAAAGCCCTAAATGGCCTCGATCCAGTATACTTGAAGGAGTGTCTCAAGCCCCATTGTTCTGCCCAGACACTGAGGTCCAGCTCCGAGGGCCTTCAGGCAGTTCCCTGACTGCGAGAAGTGAGGTTACAGGGAACCAGGCAGAGGGCCTTCTCAGTAGAGGCGCTTGCCCTGTGGAACGCCCTCCCACCAGTTGTCAAAGAGAAAAAAACAACTGCCAGACTTTTAGAAGACATCTGAAGGCAGCCCTGTTTAGGGAAGTTTTTAATATCGGAAGGACTATTGTATTTTAATACTTGATTGGGAGCTGCCCAGAGTGGCTGTGGAAACCCAGCCAGATGGGTGGGGTATAAATAATTTATTATTAGTAGTAGTAGTTGTAGCAGTAGCAGCAAATATAGGATTCATCTTGTTTTGCCAACAAACTGCCTTTTCCTTCACATGAGTACATTAGTAGGAAGGGTCAGAGTAGAGCTCATCTGAGAGAGTCTGCATACCCTCGCAGCTTCATCCCAGCTCCTTGGCAGCCCCGTTCTCAGCCTGAAACAATGCAGAGGCAGCTTCTACACATTCAGAAATGGGCTAGAGGAAAACTTGAAGACTCCATGGGATGTTTGACTGATGGTTTTAACAGGCAGTTTTAACGGTTTCTGGGGCAGACGAAACTCTCTCTCCCCCCCCCCGACATTTTTTTATTTTTTTAAAAACCAGTTGTACCACTGTAGAAAAATTGTTGCAACAATCCTGCTCCCAAATTTACGGCCATGCCTATTTCAACGACTGGTCCAAGTTGGGCATAAGAGGAAAGTGAGTGTATTGACCAGCTGGAATATGTGCACAGGAGGGCAACCAAGATGATCAAGGGTCTGGAAAGCAAGCCTTATGAGGAATGGTTGAGAGAGTTGGGCATGTTTAGCCTGGAGAAGAGGAGACTGGAAGGAGATATGATACCTCTTTTCGAATACTGAAAGGGCTGTCACATGGAAGATGGAGCAAACTTTTTTTCTCCCGCTCCAGAGGGTAAGACATTGAAGGAATGGGTTTCTGTGCAGTCAGTTTGAAACGGGAACCAAAATCTACCTCCCCCCCCCTTTTCCAAGGGTTCATTTCTAAAATGCTTTAACTTGAGCTCTTGAGCCAAAACCCAGCTGTATAAACAAGTGCTCAAAGCTCTCTCCCTTATCAGTCCATGAAGGCTGGTAATGACAGATGGCCTTGTCCATTCAAAAGTGGAACAGGGATGACACGTCTAGGTCTTATCTTACGTCCTGACCACACTCTGACGCACAGACCTAGTCCGGGAACAGCGCCAGAGTATGTTCTTGGAGTTGGTGACCTCTTGTTCCAAGAGAAGAATATAGGAACAGGAAGACCCTTTTATGGTCAGGAATACAGGAAGGAAAACCCTTTTATGGTTAAGAGTACCGGAGCAGGAACATCTGTGATGTCAACCTGCATGTATAAGCTGACGTGGCTGGATTCCTGGGGGAGGGGGGAGAGGGTGCCTGGAGGATATATATACTGCATGAAATTTCTCATTTCTTCGGACTTGCTGTGGACTGACCACGCAAGTGCCTTCTGCTATCTGGAGAGCAGAATAAACTCTTTCTTTGAATCAACCTCGGTGTCATTTGACATCCTCCCTTCCTCCCTCCCAGGAGCAACTCAGACCCAATCGGTGAACTCCAATAAGGCTACAACATGAATCAATGGCTTCAAGTTACAGGAAAGGAGATTCCAACTACATATAAGGAAGAACTTCCTGATGGTACGAGCTGTTCGACAGAGGAATGGACTCCCTCAGAAGGTGGATGACTCTCCTTCCTTGGAGGTTTAAAAACATTTCAAAGGTTTTATAGCTATTTGTCATGGATGCCTTAGTTGAGATTCCTGCCTTGCAAGGGTTTGAACCACCTTCCAGCTCTACAGTTCTGTGATTGGGACTTACATATCTGTGTCAGCACTGAAGAGGACCACCATGATTAAGCAAATCATAGTGGCTTGGATACAGCCACTGCCTCTATATGCAAACAAGTGCTGTTTCATACAAATGGAACATTGTTGGACCTTCTCCTAGTCGTCGGCTAACTGGTGATTGCCTTCAAACTAAAAACCAGTTCTGAGAAGACACTATAAAGGACAACCACAACTGTAAACATGATGGATCCCACTTGTATTAATAATATTGCACTCAGCTCTAATTTCTAATTGCTTTATGAATTGACTAACACCTCTAAAGAATGACTCGTCAGTGAGAACATGAATAGTGCAACCCACAAAATATCTGATTAACACTCCTGGTGGCAGAGTGCATGCGTAGGTGTGCTAAGCTGCTAGAAAGAGAGAACAAAGCCAAGGCAGCACATGGCGGCCGAGAGCTTTCAAACCCTTGATTTGGATTTCACACACAGAAGACAAGAGTAACAGGTCTCAGCTGACATTCTCAGTTGCTTGTAGCAGAACAGGTAAAAATTGTTACCAGCTGTCTTGTCTGAAATTGACTGTCCTTGATGTTCTGCCCTGGTGGACTGCCATCACCAAAGCAGCCGGCAATATGCTGTTTCTGGCAGAGGCAGCACAGTGTCTTTTTTATATTGCATGATTTCCCCATTGAGGTGTTCAACTCTGAGAAGCTTTGCACTTCCAAATTGCTAAAGCAGTGAAAGGGGAGCTATTATCAATCAGCCTTGCATTTTAAGAGACACATGGAAGAATCATGTGTTGGGTCCAAGCAAATATTTCAAGATAAACCAGTGAATGGACATAGCATATGAACTTAGAATATATGGTGATTGGGTGTGTGTCCTTTCCCCCCTCTTTCAATCATTCATTATAAGCATCAGTGACTGATTTTATTATTTTCTGCTGCTATTGGATTTTTAAAGGCTCCTGTTTCCATGATTGTTGTAAATTGCAGCATTTTTCCAGTGCTGGAAAAAGTTTGGAAGGTCCTGCAAGAGCGAAACGTCTATGGAATTTCAATCAAGCAAAGGGGTGGGGAAGACATAAGTCTAGCAATGTTTCTCAGGGATGATCAGATAGGTTTCCTCCAAAGGTTGCGTAAAACATTTTCCCCCCTCTGCAGAAGTGGGGGACCTATTACAATGATCCACCTTCAGAGGCTGATGGATCCAATGGGTTTCCAAATGGCTCTGGGGGGTTTTCTGGGTGATATGACTTTCATCCTGTCAAAGCCCAGGCTGACCTCTGGAACAATTTCCAGCCAGGCAAAAGCACTCAATGAGGATACAATGTGGGACTGGTGAGAGATGTGCCTTAGGATGAGATTAGAATATATTAGATTAGACTAGATAAAATAAGATCACACCACATCAGGATTAGATCTGATCAGATTAGAATGTATTGGAATAGATTAGATGATTTTGGTTATTTCCAATAAGGAACGGTGAGAACGCTGAACAGAGCCAATGGAATGAATGTCAAAATATATGGCTAGCTAGTTACCCACTGACAAAATGTCATCTATATACCACCCATAAACATTTTATATATGTTTCTAAGACTCTTTTTACAAGATTTTATTTAGCCTCTAAACCATGGGATTTTGCCATAACTTATTTATCCCTTTCAAAACTCTGTGACCTAATCACAAAAGACCACAATAGTTCAATAAACTGGAAGAAATCAGAGTATTTCCTTGAATTCAGTAAGTTACTTAGCCAGCAGTAAACTTGAACATGCCTTGGAGCATCATCTTAATGAAATATGGTGACAGTTTAACGTCAAAATAAAAGTTCTGTTACATGTATATCCTTTATTGCTTGCTTTCTGCTGTGAAAGGAAATGCTCTCTCCATATATAAAGTGAGCTGTATCAGTCTGTTAAAGAATTACAGTCCTAGCTTTTTTGCAAACTGGGATTTGATCACCAAGAACTGATCAAGTATTATGAGCAAAAATCTTGGAATTATCTGATCAGATTTCTTTTTTAAAACAAATAAATCACTGAATAATAGGATGGCCATCCTACAAATCTAGAAATATAATAGCAAGTATTGGGTGCATCCAGAAATTTCCTTTCTCCAAAGTAAGGTGTCTTTCTCCAGCAGAAGATGGATGCAACCAATAATATTATTAATTATATCCTGCCCTTCAATAAAGTGTATTCTATTGTTTTTATCCAGTTCTTCCTCCAATGAGCTCAGAGCCACCAACATAGTTCTTACTTCCTATATTTTATCATCACACCAACTGGTGAGATAGGCTAGGTGGATCAATGTAATGTTGCTGCCCCAAGGCCACCTAGTGAGCAGATCAGTGACTTACATCTGGAAGTCTCCAGCTCCACTCCATCACTCTCTAAGTGTCACCCCACCATGGCTCTCAGTTCTAGAAGGCTTTTGTAATAATTTATGCTGGGATGGAGGAACAGGACAATCTTAGGATGTGTCAGAGGCCACATGTGGCTGCTTGCCTGCAGGTTGCTCACCTGTCATTTAGGACTTTATTATACCACCTTCAAGAATTGTGCCCAGAAAAGAACTGGATCCCAATGGAAAGTGAGCAAAATTGGAATTTTATGCTCTATCTGTTTCACTCTGTATGATTTGCCTGGGAAGGAGTCCTTGTCCCAAGTTGGAATCTCCAAATCCCCAATGTTTGTTTAAGGCCAGGTCAGCAGGACATTAAGAACATAGATCCAATGTGTTTCCATTAGCCTTCAATTATTATTATTATTTATGGAAGTGAGAGCTGGACCATAAAGAAGGCTGATCACCAAAGAATTGATGCTTTTGAATTATGGTGCTGGAGGAGACTCTTGAGCGTCCCATGGACTGCAAGAAGATCAAACCTATCCATTCTGAAGGAAATCAGCCCTGAGTGCTCACTGGAAGGACAGATCCTGAAGCTGAGGCTCCAATACTTTGGCCACCTCATGAGAAGAGAAGACTCCCTTGAAAAGACCCTGATGTTGGGAAAGATGGAGGGGACAAGGAGAAGGGGACAACAGAGGACTAGATGGTTGGATAGTGTTCTTGAAGCTACTAACATGAGTTTGACCAAATTGCGGGAGGCCATGGAAGACAGGAGTGCCTGGTGTGCTCTGATCCATGGGGTCACGAAGAGTCGGACACGACTAAGCGACTAAACAACAAATTATTATTATTTTAAGTGAAATGTTTTGAAATGTTTTCAAGGTTATTGTTCTTTACAATACAGAAAACTATTTTTTCTGCTGCAAATACTTTCCAACTTTTCCATCATAAACATGCCAGAACCCCTTCACAGATAAAAGCAAACAAAGTTATGAACCGATCATATAACTTGCGTTACACCTGACATCTGTTGTGTAAGGCCACCCATACAGCTCTTTGTTACTATATATTCTGGTTTTTCTGTTTTCCTCTTAAAAGCAAAGTTAATCATTTGGACAGAGGGACCGTCAGCTTTTGCAGTTCTAGGGAAGCATCTGGTGGGGACATAAGTGAATAATGGAAAAATGAGCCCCAGTGGACTTTTTGATTATTACTGTTAAGTGAAAGTCATAGATAAGTCACCGCCACTTGGAACAGATGATGGCGGTGCACTTTCAAGGCAGGGAAAGGCATGCTGGTACCTCAAGGAAGAGAAATTCAGAGACATATAGAACATATAGAGTTGGCTAAGCTGTAGAAATACATATAGATAGATATTATATATAAATACTACTGTAGTATTTACCACCTCATATGGTGTGTTCATTATCCTCAATATTCTAGTAATATTTCCAGGCCTTAGTAGTCTAAGAAATTGTGATGGCCTAACCAATGCTAGCTGTTGTTTACTTACTTACTTACTTATTTAGCGATTGCCCTAGAACTCATGTGTTTTGGTTAGAAATGAGCAGGGACTTCCTAAGTGCAGGATTTCTTTGGCAGGAGAGCTTTGGGAATCACAACTAAATTAGAAATTATCCATCTGCCCTCCTCATGGGTTTGTTTAAGTGCAATAGTTCCACCCCCTCCATCATTGTCTTGCATGAGGTGGAAGGAAATCTTCCAAAGTGAGGGACCTCCTGGTTTTCTAGGGTTCTAAAATTCTCAGGGAGCCTCTGTGAGTATATGAAACTGTCTGCTTCAGAAGAGTGCTCTTCCAGCTGTGGAAACATCTGTGGGAACATCTAGACCAGTGTTCCCCAACCTTGGGCCTTCAGCTGTTTTTGGACTACAATTCCCATCATCCTTGACCACTGGTCTTGCTAGCGAGGGATGATGGGAGTTGTAGTCCAAAGACAGTTGGAGGCCCAAGGTTGGGGAACACTGATCTAGACAACCCACTCTTACATGATTACTTAACACTAACCTAGAATGCATGAAGAGAGCTTGGGTTGTTCACAGAATAAAAACAGGAACAAATTTGCTATGTTTCCTTTAAAATCCCCTAGATGTTTACCTAGGAAGAAATCCCAAATTTAGGTTGAACTTTGCCAGTAACTTAACAGAAATTATTGGGGACCCTATACATCTCAGCAGGGAGTCAAGATCCCTAGCACCATCATTTCCATGTGGATATGCTTGATGAAGGAATCATCAGAGGTTTGTAACACCCAGAGATAGTCCTTGGAGGGATTTTCTTAACTTTAAAATTTGTTCTTATCTTGGAGGCCTAAGTGATCCTTGTGAGTAAATGCAAAGCAAAACAAAACAGGACAATAACTGAAGTGTTATGAAACTGGAGCCTCTGTCACTTATCTGATTGTGAGTTCAGAGTTTGTTAGCTTCCAAAAACAATGAAACAAAGCAAACCCCAAAGAAACAGAGAGAAAATAGAAGGAAAGCAGAACACTCTTTTGTCTGTCATAGCTTTTCAGTCTAGAATAAAGTATAATCACAGAGTGTGTGGCACACACAGAACTCCGTGAGCATTGTGCCAAGCAGAACACACCACGGGATCTCTTAGCCCTCACAGCCGCAACACATAAGAGCCCATTCTCAATGTGTTTGATTCACTGTTGAGGGGGAAAAAAGATGCAATGGATGTAAATGAAGGCATAAAAGAACATTTGAGGGTGGGTAGTGGGTGGGAAATCAGTATCGTTCAAATTAACCGCAGCACAGAAATGGACAGCAAATCTGCAGTGCTTTTGAGCTTGACTATGGTGGTAATTCATTGTGTTTATGAAGTACAGTGCCAAAACAAAAGAGATTTAGCATGCATCTCAGGGGCTTCATTGGTACTGAAAGCATCTCAGAAGTGGTATCAGATTGAGCCTGTACCACTTGGAAAAGAAGCAAAAATACTAGTTCTGTGATGAAAATGTATACCGCTCCCCCCCTGATGATTCTCTATCACTTTGTGAGAGTGGCATTCTGTTTGGGATATTCTGTTCCAAATTAAAAGGGAAAACAATAGGCTGCTGAAGGCCTCTTTGGTGCTGTTTGCTGTAGCTACAAATCTCTCTCTCTCTCTCTCTCTCTCTCTCTCTCTCTCTCTCTCTCTCTGTGTGTGTGTGTGTGCATGTGCGAGCATGCATGTGTCTGTGCAAGAGGAGAAACATTTTGCTAACCCATTTTTAATGGTAAGCTATGCTCCCTACTCCCTCAAAAATCATCACATTCCTGACTCATTTCTTACCTCTCACCCACTTTTCAAAATCTATTGAAATGTCAAGGCTAAGTACTTTGGCCCAGCACCACATTACCCTGATGCCCACAAGTGCTCCTGTAAATTAGTAAAACACCACAGAAACATATTATTGATATAGTGGGGTAAGTTTGATTTTTGGGATGCACATACGTAATTTAGGGGGGACGAGATGAATGAACCAAAGATACAGAAAGCTAAGACAAACTGCACCTGCAGCACCCTCTGTGGGAAAAGAAAAAAAGGAAAAGAAACCAAGGAATGATTCGGAAAAAGCAAGTTGGTTGAAATTGGACCTGATAGTTTAGAACACGAAGACCATGTAGAAATCAGGGGATAGACTCCACCTACCTCCACTGAAAATCTTGCCCAAATTTTATGAGAAGGATCTTGATTATAAAAATGAGTGTGTTCCCCAAATTATTAATTCTATTCCAATCAGTTTCAATACTGGGTGGATGGACCGCCTCAAGGAGAGGCAGTGGCATATTTCGAAATTTATTTGGCAGGGGAAAAGACCTTGAATTAAACACCAAATCTTAACTGATACAGTATTAAGGACAGAGGAGGCTTTTCCCTGCTGGATCTAAGACTGTATTGTGAGGTGGCATGTCTCATCTGGCTAAAGGAGTGGTGCACACTCAAAAATTCAAACTGCTGGACTTGGAGGGGTATAGCAACAGGTTTGGCTGGCATGCGTACCTAGGCTACAGAAAGGTCAGAGTTCATAAGAACTTTTTGAATCACATCATCAGAAAATCCCTTTACACTGTTTGAGAAAAGTATAAAGTCCTTCTGGAACCAAAGGTGCCATGGTGGAAAGGGTTGCTGCGGAAAGGGAATTCTGTTAAAGGAATCCTGGGGCTTGCCATCTTTTCGTCCAATCCCTGGAATGGGACTAGGGCCGGCAAGCCTTCGGGGAGCATGCGGATGAGAATTGAGGGTCTGTGACTCAGCTCCATTTCTCCCTGACTTGCTTTCCCCCGCACTGTCTTTCGGTGGTGCCTGGAAGTCAGTTCTGTCCCCAGGCGGGGGGACAGATAGTCTTAACCAATGCCTAAACAACCACTCATGGTTTTGTATTTAAATAAAGTTGTGGCCAAAATTATGCCAAAAACCTTAAGTGTGCATTGTGAGTTATTTGGGGGGTGGCTTGGGGACCTCGACATGCAATATAGAGATGAGCCAATGGGAACACCTATGGAAAGTAAGTTGGAAGTTTAAGGCATGTGATACGTTAAGGGAGAACCTTCAAAAGATGTTATACTGCTGGTATTTAACCCCAAGTAAACTCTCCAAAATGTATAAAAGCGTCCCTAATACATGCTGGAGGTGTGGAGAACCAGGTGGAACCATGCTCCATATGTGGTGGGTCTGCAAAAAGATCAAAACTTTTTGGAATTATATTTATATTTATAAATATACGAAACCTACGAAAGCAAATATATATATATATATATATATCCAGCTCCAAACAATGCTAAATGTCTCTTTTCCAAAAAGCCACACCCCAGAATCATTTTTATTGGGTGTTACAGGACCAGATATAGCCAGGAAGATAAGAAAAGCCTTTCTGTATGCCACAAGAGTACTCAATAGCAAAACACTGGAAGAGCGACAAAATCCCCAACAGATCAGAATGGTTATTAACGCTGGTAGAATATGCTGAATTAGATAGTCTCTCGGAAAAGATCAAAGACAAGCCAAAACAGGAGTTCATTGATAACTGGGAACCTCTGAGTTATTTAAAGAATAAGTGTTGCAATTTAAATTTGGTTGCAGCTTTTGAGTAATCCCTGTAAATAATTAAGGTTAAAAGGGTAAAAAATAGATATATATACATACGTACATTATTTTTTAAAATGAATACGTTGAAAAGTTTAGGCAAAAGGTTTACTAGAGTGAAAAGATGCTGAAAAGTCAAATTTACGTACTAAATTTATACTAGGAAGACATATTATTTTTTTGGGATTTTTGTTCTGATAAGTTTGATTTACAGATGGTAATATGTCTTTGATGTATGGATGCAATTATGGATAATAGGGCATAATAATAAAAAAGAAAGAAATTAGGGGATACACTCCACTGACCTCCATGGAAGATCTTGCCCAAATTGGGGTGGGAACGTTCCTTAACAAAAGCATCTTTCAGAATTTTTTATTTTTTTAATGCTGTATATGTAATGTGCTGTCAGATCAGCTTTCCCCAATGTTTTAGACTGCAACTTCCATCATTCTATGGAAAATAGTTGGAGATGGTGGGAGCTGCAGTCCAAAAGATCTGAAGGGCACCACACTGGGGAAGGCTGTGTTAAACCCTAAGAAGCACTCGTCTGTGGCTGGATCATGCCCAATGTTTTTGTCAAGGCAATAAACAACTATTTTACTTTTAAAAGACAACTGAAGGCAGCCCTCTTTAGGGATGTTTTTAATGTCTAATGCTGTATTGTTTTTAATATTCAGTTGGAAGCCGCCCAGAGTGGCTGGGGAAACCCAGCCAGATGGGAGGGGTATAAATAATATATTATTATTATTATTATTATTATTATTATTATTATTATTATTATTATTATTATTATTATTATTATATTTGTGGAGATTCATATTGCCTTTAATGGACCATGAAAAGGACTGCAACCCAAACCCATCTTTACACTGTAATCACTTCTGAAAGGGGAGATTATTTTGACGCATATCATGCAAAAACAGGAATTTTAAATTTTAAATTTCTAGCATTTTGTGCTCCCATCCAAATGTAAACACCTCTATGGGAAATTAATATGTTTGGGTTTCTTTTTATTTGTATTGTTTGCTTTCAAGCACTGCATGGTGATCTCCACCAAGAAAACCTTGCTTATTTGAATAATGAAAACACAAATATTCTATCCTATCTCATTGCAGTTTAAGACACAATACTATCAATCATTTCAGCGGATCAGATTCTCCCAGTGAATAATACAATTGTTTCTGCTGACTGGGTAGCTAGCTCCCTCCCCCCCCCAAAAAAAAAATGTGCAATGAAAGTAAAACAATGACATTTATTTTTTATTTTTTATTTTTGGGTATATTATACACAAAGTACAAGAGAACGAAAAACGATTTTACAGCCCAGTCTCTTCTCACTGCAAACAGCAGATATGAGAGGTTGTGCTTCAGATCAGAATGACCGTGGCAAAGGGTTAAGAAAGGTATAACATCGAAGCTGGGGGGAAATATGGGAGAAACACACTTTGAAAATGTTGTCTATAAGGATACAGGTGAAACTCGGAAAATTATTTCATTTATTTCAGTAATTCAACTTAAAAGGTGAAACTAATATATGAAATAGACTCATGACATGCAAAGCGAGATATGTCAAGCCTTTATTTGTTATAAGTGTGATGATCATGGTGTACAGCTGATGAAAACCCCAAATTAACAATCTCAGAAAATTAGAATATTAAATGAAATCAGCAAAACAAGGATTGCAAATGGAGCAATATTGGACCTCTGAGAAGTCGAAGCATGCATATGTACTCAGTACTTGGTTTGGGCCCCTTTTGCATCATTTACTGCCTCAATGTGGCATGGCATGGATGCTATCAGCCTGTGGCACTGCTGAGGTGTTATGGAAGACCAGGATGCTTCAGTAGCAGCCTTCAGCTCTTCTGCATTGCTCGGTCTCATGTCTCTCATCTGTCTCTTGGCAATGCCCCATAGATTCTCTATGGGGTTCAGGTCAGGCGAGTTTGCACAGTAACAAGCACAGTAATCCCATGGGCATTGAACCAGGTTTTGGTACTTTTGGCAGTGTGGGCAGGTGCCAAAGTCCTGCTGGAAAATGAAGTCAGCATCCCCATAAAGCTCATCTGTGGAAGGAAGCATGAAGTGCTCCAAAATCTCCTGGTAGATGGTTGTGTTGACCCTGGACTTAATGAAGCACAGTGGACCAACACCAGTTGATGACATGGCTCCCCAAATCTCTTTTCTGATGAGAGCAGCTTTTGCATCTCATTTGGAAACCAAGGAACCAGAGTCTGGAGGAAGAACGGGGAGGCACACAATGCCAGACGCTTGAAGTCCAGTGTGATGTTTCCACAGTCTGTGTTGATTTGGGGAGCCATGTCATCAGCTGGTGTTGATCCACTGTGCTTCATTAAGTACAGGTGCAAGGGCTCATTTTTTTTTTGCCTACCTGGAAACGCTCTGTTTGCACCGACAAATTTTACAGTGCACGACTTGCAAGTGTTTGGCGCCATTTCCGAGAGAATCAGACAATGTCAGAATTTTGATGAAAACTGTGATCAAGGTATTTTGGTGAAAACTGTGACCCATGTGTAAGGACACTGAGGGCTCATTTTTTGGTCTACATAGAAACACAGCATATGCAGTGCAAAACGTTGCCATTTTGGAATGAATCAGACGATGCCAGAATTTTGGCAAAACTGTGACCTGTGAGTAAGGGCACAAGGGTTCATTTTTTGGTCTACATACAAACATGGCATTTTCTGTACATCCCCTCTGGAGGGGGCCATTCCGTACAAGACTTGTAAGATACACATCCAGTGGAACCTGTGTGCACGTGTTAGCAAAGCTGAGCAGAAAGTCAGACTGTGTAGGAATGTGGCTTCAAGAAAATATTTCTTAGTTACAGAAAATTCAAACAAAATAACATGGCTAGTGTGAACAGCATCTCACACACACGTCTCCTCTGTCGGAGAGCAGAGAACAAAGAACAGAAGTTCAAAAGCCTTACTTCCGTTTCCACTGATATAGCAGTAAGGAATGTAAGCGGGATCACATGATCCAGTGATGAGAGAATGCAATACTGACAGGCATATGTGGTGCAAAACATTGGATTTGCAAATGTTTGGCACTGTTTTTGAGAGAACTGGACGATATTGGAATTTTGGTGAAAACCGTGGCAGATTGAGAAGAGGATTGAAAGAAAAAAACTGGGGGCTAATTTGAATAGTAGAGTGCTTGGTAGTAGAGTGATTAGTAGAGTAATAGTAGAGTGATTGGTGGGCAATCCAATCCTTTATTTCCACATTGTGGCTCCAGACCAAATAATCTGTCAGGAGACTATGAACTATGGCCTGGCCAAATGCAAGGAGAAGGCCCCCTGTGATGTTTGGTGTTGTAAACTCCACGTTTCACAGTGCCCTCCAAAATGAGCCCTCAATGCCCTAACCCGCGAGGTCAAAATTTCACTGAAAATCCATCGTCATCAGATTCACCCCAAAGCAGCACGAAACGTCGGGATAAGACCCCTGCAATGTTTGGTGGTTGAAACCCGATGTTTCAAGGCACCTCACAACATGGCCCCTTAGTGCCCAAATCCACAGTCAAGATTTCACAGAAAATCCTACATCGTTCAATTTATTCCAAAGCATTGCGAATCACAGGGACAAGGCTCCCTTCAATGTCAAAACTCCTCATTTCACAGGAAAGCAATCAGAGTTTTGTTGTATATAATAGCAGCACAAAGAAAACAATGCGTGTACAGGCATAAGTATAGTAGTGGAGCTGAAGAATGCTAAATGACCTATTAGATCAATCAGTCCAATCCTCCTGCCAGCATGAGCTCATTCTTTGCTGAACATCTTCAAAACACATTGTGGAGCAAATTACTTGACTGATGGGAACTTCATCATTGCAAATCTGTCCCATAAACTAATTGACTCTATAATTTAAAAGTATTCTATTTCTTTGTGTAGAAAATTGCCATTGTTTGCTCTCCTCTTTTCTAATAGTTGCATTTGTGGTCCCCGAAAAGCTAGCTTTATCCAACTTTTGTTTTGGGAAAAATTATGGAAGAAAGACTTAAAATTTACAGCGTGCTGTTCATTGAAGGAAAACTATATGAAAATGATGCATAGTCGGTGTTTAACACCAGTAAAAATTAGCAAAAACGTATAGAAGTGCATCCAATGTATGTTGAAAATGTAAAGAAAAAGAAAGCACATTCTATCATATGTGGTGGATGTGCAAGATAACTAAAGTGTTCTGGGAATTGATATATAATGAATTGAAGAAAATGTTTAAAATAACATCTGTGAAAGAAACAGAGGCATTTTTGTTAGGCATTTTAGGTACAGAGATTCAGAAAGAGCAGAAATTTATGGATGCAATGACAGCAGCAAGAATATTACTGGCCCAGAGATAGAAAGAAGATAAAGTTCCAACCAGAGAAGAATAGCTAACGAAAATGATGGACTATGCCGAAATGGCAAAATTGACCGGAAGAATCAGAGACCAGGATGAGAAGAAAGAATGGGAAGAAATATATAATTTATTGAAGAGAACACTGTAAATTAAAAGCTTTGGCAGGATTAGACTAATACTTGTAATGTACAAAATACAATAGAAAAAGGTAATAATATTGGGTTTCCCCAGCCACTCGGTGGCTCCCAACAGAATATAAAAAACACGATAAAAAAAATAAAAATTTCCCTAAACAGCGCTGACTTCAGTTGTCTTCTAAAAGTCGGATAGTTGTTTATTTCCTTGACATCTGATGGGAGGGCGTTCCACAGGGCAGGTGCCACTACCGAGAAGGCCCTCTGGCTGGTTCCCTGTAACCTCACTTCTCACAGTCAGGGAACCACCAGAAGGCCCTTGGTGCTGGACCTCAGTGTCCGGACTGAACAGTGGGGGCGGAGACGCTCCTTCAGGTATACTGGCCCGAGGCCGTTTAGGGCTTTAAAGGTCAGCACAAATACTTTGAATTGTGCTCGGAAATGTATTGGGAGACGTACTGTAGTGTGCACACAACCATAGTTTCAGTCATTTGATCTTCATGTGGGTTATAACTTGAAAAGAAAGGGTCATGAAATTCTGCATTTTACCTTTAGATAACATAACTAACTAATAATTATCCCCTACCTTAACTGTAACTTAAAACAATAGCCTCCAAATCTTTTATACAACCCCCCCACCCCCCCACCAAGTAACGCTATAGGTTCATCTATCCCAATTAATTCCCATACTGTGTGCTGATGTACATATGTGTGCCACAAGGAATAAATAAATTACAGTCTCAAGCAAACCCAATCTACTCATTCAACAGAAGCAGCATGCTTCTCCTTTAATATTTGAAAAATTCACTGCTTTAAATATTTAGAAAAAGTGGTTTGGATCCTCAGAAAAGTTTATTGATCGAAGACATTTATATCCCATTAAATTGTTTGCATTTCTAAGCAGTGTACATAAAACAATCCACCAAAAGTAGGAGAATAAAACAAACAAATCAAAAAACCAAACACTTTCTTAAAACGCCTGCTGAAAGAAGAAAGGCTTTACTATGCACCTTCAACAACTGTCTACTTTCAACTAAGGTGGAATCTACACACATATAAAACTGTTCTGAAAATGCTTTTTTAAAAGAAGGTTTTAAAAAATACATTGAATTTTCCACAAGGCTCACCACTGCCGTCTAGTGTCACATTGTATACTGCACTTAAAACACACTTAAAACATTCTATTTGCAGATGTAGAAATGAGTCCCAGGAATGCATGGCTTCTAGAAGTTATGAGCCATGCATCTGAGCCGCAGAGGAACCAACAAAGCCTTTCCCATAGATTTCAGTGATTGGCCAGGATTGGTAATCTAAGGACTTGACTATTGCACTGCATTATTTGGTCCAGAGGTTCCAGCTGATGAAAAATGCTGTGTCTAGCCTTTGATGGGGACAGACCATTGTCAGCACATAACTTCAGATCTCAACAGCTTCTACTGCCTCCCCATATGCTACTGGGCCACATTCAAGGTTCTTGAGTAATTTGCAAGGCCCTTGACAACTTGGATCTAGACTGCCTCATATGTCTTATATCCTTGCTTGATCACTGAGGTCTACAGGAAGTCACCAGGAGTGCCAGCTTGGCCCCACAACCATGAATGCCTGGGGCTGTGGGTGCCTTGAAGTGTGCATGGCCTTGGCATCAAAATTTGTGGGTGCCTGGCCCCTTCAAGGGGAATTTTGTGGGTGACACACAGGGCCCCAGGGAGTTGGCACCTATGGAATCCCCCATGATTTGGATGCACTAGGAGCTGTGTGTTCAATATTGTGGGTCTATTTTATGGGGTTTCCTTCTGGCTGAGGAGAGACAGGTTGAACTTCCGACTGGTTTAACTTCCAGCACCTACAGAAGACATTTATTTCAGGAAGTTTCTAATTGAATTCTGATTTTATAGTTTTAACTCATTTACATTGTATTGAGTCTCCTCAATAGAGATTAGTTAGAGATTACTGTAATCAAGTTGTATATAAATTGTTGAACTGAAACATTGTCCTATGTATCTGTAGTGGAAGGGAGTTCCGTAAGCGGGATGCCATTATTGAGAAAGCCCTAGTTAATGTCATCGCACAACGTGCCAAACGACTGGTAGAACAAGAGGGGCCTATCCAGCCAATCTTACGTCCTTTGATTGATGTCCCAGATTGATATAGGGAGAGGTCTCCTTGTAGAATTTGGGTCCCAGGTCATTTAGGGCTATATAAATTAACACCAACACCTTGACTTGGACCCATTAGCATGTTGGCAACCGGTGTTGCACTCAGGAAATTGATAAGTCATGGATGCAGTTGAATCTACCACTTAGCATTTGAGCGGCTGGATTCAGCACTGTAGCTTCCAGACTATTTTCAGGGGAAGCCCCAGATAGAGCATATTACAGTAATCTAACTGGGAAGTTATCAAGGCATGGGTTACTGTGACTAAAGTATCCTGGACCAGGAATGGTCTTGGCTGATAATAGGCATTCCTAGTCACTGAAGCTGCCTGAGTCTTAAAACGATAGTGATGGCTTGAGAAGTACCTGCTCCTTCAGTGGAGTGGGACACCATGAAGACAGATCATACATCGAGTTTCCACATCCAAGGATTACCTGCCTCAGTACATTCATCTTGTCAAGATTCGCTCTCACTTCATTGACCCTCATGCAGCCCATTCCCACCTCTGGACACTGGTCCAACACTTGTGTGGCTTCACCTGATTCACATGTTATTAAAAGATGGAGATCACAAGGGGGAAGATGATTAGTCTCCTAGTCTCAACCCTCCATAGCCCCAACATCATTTGCATTACTAAAAACATTTCAGCAACTCATAGAAACACATTTAGCTTCAGATGCAGACAAAACAACACAGACTCTTGAGAAGCAGCCTTAGGCAACTGTACCCTGAAATAAACCCTACCTTACACAAAACAATGTTGTGCTTTATTTTACTTTCTACGAACTTGTCACATATCAGATAGAAATCTATCTCATGATGCAACAATAGGCGTAACCGCCACAGAAATAGATTAGAAATTGCCCTATGTGCCCCAGTGGATTTCTGTTATTATGGGCACACGTGCCATTGATGTTATATTTAACAGCATTTTTGCACTTTTTTCATCTCTCCCCCCCTCACATAAAGCACACCAATGCACACAGTAGATCATTATTGGTAATGATGTCAATGGCATATACAATGGGATACTTAGCCATATACATATATATATATATATATATATATATGCAGGTTTTGGTGTCCTCGGGTGTCTTCCCGTGTAAAAGTTGGGGTGTCTAGGCGACGTTTCGACGAGGTCTCACTCGTCATCTTCAGGCTGGTGCTTTCGGCTTCTTGTTACTGGAACAGAGCAGGATCTCAGTGTTTGAGTTCCTATAAATACTGTTGAGGGGGTGTGGTGTATAGCCTCCAATGTTCTGGGCAGAGAGGAAGTTCCCAGGCTAGTGTGCCTTTTCTTCTTTTGTTCCTTAATTACTTGAGGGATATCTTGAGTGATTTCTTGAGTGATATCCTGAGTACCACTTAGGTGGGTCATTAGGTGTGGATTGGTTGCTAAAGTCTTTGTGTCTTGACCTCTTGAACTTTGTGAAGAGTTTTTCTGAGAAGATGGCTGTACTGCACTTAGTTGTGCTCTGGCTTGGCTTCGTGTATAGGGGCGAGCTGTGGTTTTGTGGCCTGTGTCAGCCAGATCTGTGTAGGGATTGCAGGGGGGTGCAGCATCCGGAGGTGCCACCATGGTTTGGCTACTGGATGGTGTCTGTAATTTATCTGTGGAGAGGGTCTGGGTTTGGGTTTGGGTCTGGTGTGGTTGATTGGTGATGGCTTTCTGTGTGCCTCTGGATCTGGTGTCAGTTTTTGTGGGGAGGGCTAATTTCCAGATGTCTGGCAAGCGGGATGTGTCGTCACGCTTGTTCATGTTGTGAGGGTGTTTCTCTATCTCGATGGCTTCCATGATTATTCTCTTGTGGTGATGTTCCATGTTAAAGAGCAATTTGGAATCTGCAAAATTAATTAAAGTTCAAGAGGTCAAGACACAAAGACTTTAGCAACCAATCCACACCTAATGACCCACCTAAGTGGTACTCAGGATATCACTCAAGAAATCACTCAAGATATCCCTCAAGTAATTAAGGAACAAAAGAAGAAAAGGCACACTAGCCTGGGAACTTCCTCTCTGCCCAGAACATTGGAGGCTATACACCACACCCCCTCAACAGTATTTATAGGAACTCAAACACTGAGATCCTGCTCTGTTCCAGTAACAAGAAGCCGAAAGCACCAGCCTGAAGATGACGAGTGAGACCTCGTCGAAACGTCGCCTAGACACCCCAACTTTTACACGGGAAGACACCCGAGGACACCAAAACCTGCATTCCTGTACCCGTGAAAATCTACGAAAGCAAATATATATATATATATATATATATATATATATATATATATATATATATATATATATATATGGGGGGATCCCAGTGGTGCAGTGGTGAGGCCCAGGAATACAGAAATGGTAATACCTGAGAAATAAGATACGTTCAAGGAAGATTTTATTATGCGAAAGCACAGGAGGGCAAAATTAATGTTCCTCAATCAACCTTCATTTACATTTCTTAACTTTAAATTCACAAACTTAATATTCATGTAAATTTTAATTAGTTTTCAAGTCAGATAAAAGTGAGAAAGACAATCCCTGCACACTTCTAATGAACCAGCATGTTGTTCAAACAACTCAGCAAGATTAGCTAACTCTGCCAGAATTTAGAATAATTCATGCATTGCTGGTAGACTTTCCAGAATGTTCAGACTATTTCCACAAATACTAGTGCCCTAATTATCTAATTAAATAGGATAGGCACTCCAATTATAAATCTTACATTCGCCCTAGGAGCACAATTTCTTTTTTCTTTTTTTAGAAGAAACTTTAGCCCGGTTTTATACCTTTGACTTTTCCATTGGAGGGTCCCAAAACGATTAGCTTTACTTGGTAATTAAGCCTTACAGGGTGATTTTGGCCTTCATTAAGGGCTTTAACTCTGATATTTAGTGCAGGCATGGGCTGGCAGAGAGGCGAAATAAGTCTGTGCATAGGTTCAGCAAAGCACATACCATTCTATAACTGTTCTCTCCTGTGTAAATTAATGCAGCAACAGTATCTCTATGTGAATACCAATTCAAGTCTTCCTGTGATTAGGACCGACCCTACCATGGGGCAGAGTGAAGCAGAAGGGGGAAAGTACTAGGGATGTGAGTCCCAGAAATAGCCCCATAATAATTCAAAGGCATGGACTGTTGGATGGGGGGGGAGGGAAAACACCTGGGTAGGAGGAAGCATAGAATTGCTGGAAAAAGAGGACAGGAAGACAGACAGACACACACACACACACACACACACAGTTGTCTGAATGGGTCAATTCCTGGTTCATGTTGAGAAGCTGTTTTGAAATGTCCTCATGTACAGAACTGAGAGCTGCTCTTAGAAATCAATGGAGAAATCCAATATTTTAATATATTGGCCCCCACATCTAATCCCATCCATCCCCCCCTTAAAAAAAAAACTCTAAAAGGTTGAAGCAAAGATGAAAAAGTCTCTGCCCTTTCCAACTCAGCTCTAATGTAGTGTTAAATTTTCTTAACAAAAACTGGTCAATGCAAATTCTAAAGCAAATGCCATTCATTATCCCCAGATTCCATTGGAAGTACAGTGGTAGCTCGGGTTAAGTACTTAATTCGTTCCAGAGGTCCGTTCTTAACCTGAAACTGTTCTTAACCTGAAGCACCACTTTAGCTAATGGGGCCTCCTGCTGTCACTGCGCTGCTGGCGCACGATTTCTGTTCTCATCCCGCAGCAAAGTTCTTAACCTGAAGCACTATTTCTGGGTTAGCGGAGTCTGTAACCTGAAGCGAATGTAACTTGAAGCTTATGTAACCTGAGGTACCACTGTAGCTGTTTCTGTAAGAGAAAGGCATATGGTAGTTCTGTGGTTTATTCCACACTAAATACTGCTAGTGAGGCTTTCAGTGGTTTAAAATTACTTCACAGTGACGTCCAGAAGTATGACACCCCCTGTTGCAAGTTAGGCTGAATACAGGAAGGTACACGAAGCTGCAGTGTTATCTGCAGGTGGGACTAAAAGAATCAGGCAGGTTTGGATTCCAGTAAAAAAATCTCCAGACCTTTCAGGTTGGAACAAAGGCCACAATCTATTTACACTTCCCACATACCTCCTCCCTGGACAAATCAATCATATTCTGAAGCCTCATGCAGATTCACTGTGTTTTTTAAATGTTCAAAAATGAGATGGGGGCTGAGATAGAGAAATGAAAGAAAAACAGCTTTCACATGTAAGTAAGGCCTAAGATAGAACAGGTCGACCTGTCTTCAGTGGTAACTTTTGTTTTTTTCCTCACCACCCGAAGCTACAGACTAAGGTCACCCACTTTGTTTCAGCGTCCCACTTGCCTGTGTTAGCTCCTACTGTATATGTGGAATTGCCCATTACATGGTGGGGAAATTGTCCATTTCACGATGTGAGACCAGTTAGTGTAATGAAACACTTTTCTTTCATAACTGGATGGAATTTCAGTCCCTTTCATGAAAAGGAGACCATGTTTCTCTCCATAATGCAACTCTTTTGGTCATAACTCTATTGATGTCGCCAAAGGCAACTTTGAGAAACTGCAGAAAATGGATGGAGGTCATCGCTTCAGGAGCAATAATAATAATAATAATAATAATAATAATAATAATAATAATAATAATAATAATTTATTTGTACCCCGCCCATCTGGCTGGGTTTCCCAAGCCACTCTGGGTGGCTTCCACGGAGACCAAAAATACACTAAAATATCACACATTA
The DNA here is from genome assembly GCF_964234715.1 of Podarcis melisellensis. Taxonomy (NCBI): domain Eukaryota; kingdom Metazoa; phylum Chordata; class Lepidosauria; order Squamata; family Lacertidae; genus Podarcis; species Podarcis melisellensis. The sequence goes on from NC_138539.1 coordinate 70,632,377, forward strand.
AAAATTTCCCTGAACAGGGCTGCCTTAAGATGTCTTCTGAATATCAGGTACTTGTTTATCGCTTTGACATCTGATGGGAGTGCGTTCCAAAGGGCGGGCGCCACTACCGAGAAGGCCCTCTGCCTGGTTCACTGTAGCTTTGCTTCTCACAATGAGGGAACCACCAGAAGGCCCTGGCGCTGGACCTCAGCATCCGGGCAGAACGATGGGGGTGGAGACGCTCCTTCAGGAACTCTCAGGAAACTGGAAGTCTGGACCCAGAGCAAATCAGAGACAAATTTCAGAGTTTCTCAGGCTTCTACGTGTTACTACTAACAGAATACAAAATAAAAAATGATCAGTAAACACTCCCCAAGCTGTTCTGGAAATACTTCAGACAAACTAGACTATTTACCTAGATGTTTGACCTTAGTTGGTACACTGGATGTCTAAAATGCCATACCTGTTGTTCAAAAACCTTTTGTAGCAAGGCATGAGGATGCTCCCCCTGCTAACTGAATCTTCCCTATATCCACAAGTTCCACTTCATTTTTCATAAGTCTCAGTCCAGATCCATCTTTACCAAGCATGAATCTTGGGGATATGAAGTCTGTTTGGAGCTGGTCATCCTGCCGACTGCCTATCTAGTGTATACTGAACCATGGTGGCAGCTTTGTAAATAAGTGATCTACAAAATGTGGCAGTGCAGTTTCTCATAGGGCTTACAATCACCAACAGCCTTCCTTGGCTTCCATCCAAATGCTTTGGACTGTAACTCCCATCAGTCATAGCCAGCATGGCCACTTGTCAGGAATGATGGGACTTATAGTCCAAAACAACTGGAGGGCATCAGCAGGGCCAGATTAAGACATTTAGGGGTCCTAAGCACTGAAATGATTGTGCCCCCCCAGATCCCGTCAACATTTCTCTGATAAAAATAAGGGTGGCTTTTTCCATTACAGTAGTACCTTGGTTGTCAAACAGCTTGGCTCTTGAACAAATTGGCGCCCGAATGCCGCAAACTCGGAAGTGAGTGTTCCAGTTTGCAAATGTCTTTCAGAAGCCAAACGTCTGAGACAGCTTCCACGGCTTCCAATTGAGCGCAGGAAGCTCCTGCAGCCAATCGAAAGTCACACCTTGGTTTTAGAACCGTTCTGGGAGTCTGTTTTACATATCTGTCAACCTTCCCTTTTTTGTGTGGGAAATTCCCTTATTCCAGTGCCGTTTCCCGCAGCTATCCTGGATTGTTAGATATCCTGTAGACTGTCCCCGGGACAGGTGAGGCTGCTGATCCCTTATTTTCAAATTTGAAAGTTGACAGCTATGCTGTTTGACAACCAAGGTACTACTGTATTATTATTATTATTATTATTATTATTATTATTATTATTATTATTATTATTAAATAGGGACATTCTACCATACCCTCCAACATTTCTCCGATGAAAATAGGGACATCCTAAGGAAAGCGGGACATTCCAGCATCAAATCAGAGACCAGGACAGCCTCTGTAAATCCAGGACTGTCTCTGGAAAATAGGGGCACGTGGAGTGACTGTTCCTGTACGTGATTCAAAGTAAAAACAATACTAATCTGTAAATTTAAAAGTAGTTGTTTGCAATAACACAAAGCGTTCATTTCTGCTGAAATTAAAATAGATTTTCTGATTGCAAAATTCGGGTTAAATTCATCTAAGCTGAGTCAACAAAGCATGTCTATTTCCGCACACAGCAGGGAAAGTAAATCGAGTCTGTCTTGATACATTGTTGTTCTCTGAAGGTTTTTTTTTTAAAAAAAAATTATTTTCTGTTGAGAAAATGAGTATTCTATGGAGCAGGTAGTATTCCTCAGTGTTAGAAAAACGATGATGACTTTGATGCTCTTTTTGAAATATCAAATTTCAAATTCTTCATTTAAAAAAGTAAATCTCTTTGTATGTGTGTTCTTGTGCTTTGCTGGTGCCTTAAGTATGTGTTTGGTCTTCATGTTGGGTGACCAGTCTGTGAAGAGATGATCTGTAGCATATGGACCAATCGTTCTTTGTTCTGATCCATGATGGTTGACTCTGGGTAGAGATAAGGCTGCAACTTAACAATAGAAAACTTCAGTTCTAGAATACCTGTAGGCGTCATAGCAAACAATGATTGCTAGCAGTGGTGTAATATATTGTCTTGAATTTTACATAACCATTTGTTACACAAATGCACCCAGAGCAACAAGTGTTAGTGATTAGCCTGGTCAAAATGCTACAATATTAGCAAAATATGAACTTTGGTTCATCGGTTGTTTTTTGCTTTATATATTATAATATCTTCAAGCAACGCAGTGAAAGCAAACATTTTTATATAAGAAGATGTGACCACAAAGGTCTGATTATTTCTCTTCTAGCAATTATGGTTTAGAAAACCACAGTAAATCGAAATATATTTGCTTTGCTCTATCTGCAGCAGATAGACTTTTTGAAAACATATTGCAGGGGGAAAATGATTTTCTTTACCTTATTTTATACACTTTAATTCCCAGTGGCATTAACACTCTCATTTATATTTATAATGTTACAAAATGTACCATCTGTCATGCTAGCTGTGGGAGGCCAGATTATACTACAGAATAATATGATTCATTTTTAATAGAAATCACTACTGGTTAATTATAATGCGAAGTGTCTCTTGGAAATGGAGCAATTATTTCACTGGTATTTTTGAGGCTGGCAAGTCAGACGGACCCATACTTCCCTTTGTCATCTTCAGTTTTGCTGAAAATGGTACAATATGATTCAAAATTAGCTTTCACCTGCTCTTTGCAAACACAGTTTTCGATTTCTAGAAGTGAGTGATAATTTCTATGTAAAACATTCACAGTTGGGTGACTTCATTGGCTGTTGTTGTATCTGGTACTCTTGCCATGCAGATGAATCTCAACTCTAGCACTATTCAGCTATGACCTGTTCCTTTTCAACCAGTCTGCATTTATTTCTTCATTGTTTTGCTGATCTCTTTCATAGGTGAATGGCTGACTTTCTTCTGGTAAAATGTTACAAGAGATCAATTCTCCCCTTGCCACTTTGCTCAGTTCCCTCCCCTTCCTGCTCATTTTCACATTGCTGCCACTGCAAACACTGAAGAATGATCACTCCAGCAGGGGCATAGGAAGAAATATTGCAAACTAGGGGTGAGGGGCAAAAAAAAGAAAAAGAAAAAGAAAGCACGCTCCCTTCGGGCAGATGGCTCATTATGAAACCTGTTTTGTTAGGTCTCCTTTCTGCATGGAACCCTCACAGCGAAGTGCCCTGTTAAGTAGGAAGCAAAAGGCTTCTAGGGAGCACATCAGTTTCTTTTGATGATCACAGAAAAAAAGAGAGGGAGGGGTTGATGTGGGGAGAAATGGATAATTCTATTTTGTTTGTATTTTTACAAGAAACTAACACATTTTTCTTTCAAAATGTGCACATCTTCAAATTCTAATACAGCATAAAATGACTTAAAAATGAACCAGTCAATGTATTTATTATGGTTAACCACCATTATTCAGAAAGAAACTTTGTACAAATATATAAAATAATTCAAAACGAAACAAAGAAAATGAATTATGTTAGGGGAAATTCCTTGCCAGAACTTGCTTATTAGTCAAAACTGTGCACAAAAATGTGTGGGGGAAATTCACACAGAAATGCTGATGGATGAGTTTGTTTGTTTGTTTTAAAAGAAGCTCTGGAAAAAATGGAAAATGAGGGAAACCAAAATTGACTAACTTGTCAGGCCCTAATGTCTTATTATTTTCCCACATCAAAAACTAATGGCAAACTTCTTTAGACCATTGATAAACACTGCTTACGTCCATGGAATATTCTGATCTTACTTTTTTTTATATTGTTCTGTTTTCACCATTTTCATTAAAATTATTTACAGTGACTACATTTGGGCAAGAAGGAGCCTAGTCTCCTGCTGGGCTCAAATGCTCCTCTCCATCCATGACTTCTTGTGTAGCTACAAAGAGATCGGAATATTCTATTCTAGATTAACCACAGTTTAGTGTGTCATGCTTCTACTAACCATAGTCCAGAAGATTAACCACAGCTTGTCTGGGTTTGGATGCTGCAGCATACTGCAGTTAATCATGAACAGAAGCAATCATGAACAGGGACTCATTCTTGTAACTGTAAATTATGGGTTAGCAGTATCTCTGAAGAAGTACGGCATGTGTCTTATCTCTCTTTGAGCTCCCTTGATGAATCTGGGGGCACCACAATATTATTTATGGATCTATGAATAATTTCTGCTCCCCTCACTTTCTTATCTTTTTAGTTTACAACCATTCATTTTCATGGCCTGTTTGGCACATGGCTAATCCAGAAGATAAACTTGAAATCCCTGCCATCGTTCATGGGAAAACAAGCAACAGTGATATTTCCCCCTGCCTAGAAGAACAGCTGATCACTTCAGACAAACACCAGATAAAGCACTCACCAGCAGATGGGGCTTCAGGAATAACTGTGTCCCTTTCATTACCTGCCACTCATCTGTCACATATCATTTCAAGATTTCCCCATCTGACAAATGGGGGGGGGGGGAACTTTCATATTGCTATATATAATTCAGGGATTGATGTGAGCAGCAATAATAGTTCCTGCAACATGTCCAGGGTGACCAACATTCCAAAATTCTCATGTGGTCACATGGTACATCTATTGCTGTTGTTGAATTGGTTCTTATTAGGGGCTCTCTTCAAAATCTGACACAATGACTGCTTCTGTAAAACAATGGGGTGTTGGAGGAGGAGCTGGATCTCCTGTTGCCATTGGTAGATTGGGGAACAACATGAGTATGAACGCATGGCAACAGGAGCATCCCTCTTGACACTGGTCCAACAGTGGAGATAGGGCAGGAAGCAGTAGGATGGATGGCTTGCCTATAGGCATTAAAGGCAGGCAACTGTAGGCAGAGAATGACTGAATTATGACTCCTGGTGCACTCTAGAGCAGTGTTCTTCAACCTCTGGTCACCATATGTTGTTGGTCTATGAGTCCGATCACCTAAGTCACCTATGTCAAAGGTTAGGGATGATGGGAATTGTAGCTGACCACTTGGGGACACAAGGCTGAAGGACACTGCTCCAGTGTGTTTATTTGCCTTCTTAAATTTCTATCTGACCACTCTTCCTATCATGGAACCCAAGATGGTGTACAGTGGTTCCCAAGCAGTAACCCATCCAGGCACTAACCAGACCAAGACCTGCTTAGCTTCAGCAAGAGAGTGGCCTCATGTGCACCCAGACCATCTTCTGGAAGAATAGCACAATTCAATCCCTGCCTTCTAAGAGCTGAGGACTGTACTTGTAGGCTACAACAGTATTTCATGCCTATTGTGTGCTAGCAACTGTACAAAGTATTAATGCTACAACCGTACACACACTCACCTATGAATAAAGTCCATTGAGTTAGGTGGGACTTACTTCTGAGTAAATGCCTCGTTCTCCTTTATTTTCTGGCATGAGGTAGGGTGTGTGAAGTCATGACCCCTTAAAATTCCACGTCCTAACCAGAAGTAGCCAATGAAATGGAACAGACATGGGTGCAGCATCGTAATATTATATTATACTTTATACATTACTAATTATTAGTAGAAGAAAAAGGAAGAGGTGGAGATAAGGAGGAAAAAATGAGGCTTCTGTTGGCTACAGCAGCTACCCATCTCCCAGAATATCTAGTGTAGAGAAAGCGCCAATTCAATTTTGTTCATGTTTAAAGTAGAACTTTTCTAATTGCACTTTCTGAAACACAGTCATTCCATGCGATTCACATGTCTCTGAATTTTTGCAGTGGCGTTCTCCGCCCGAGCAATGTGTACAAAAAAAGTCAGTGTGCATCAAATTACACATATTAGCGAGAAGAAGGTACAAAAAATGTGTTATATTAGGGAAAATTGCCTACAAACGTTTGTGTATTGGGTGAAGTACATTGTTGACTTTGCATGGGAACTTCACAAATTCACAAACTGATGCAAAATTGTGGAGAACTGAACTTAAGATTGGAACAATGAGTTACTGAGAGAAATTGAAATGGACTGATTCATTCATCCTTCAGCTAGTGCCAGTTTGAGTTTATTCAAGATAAGAAAGCTACCTATGTAGAGAGAATCTCATTTGTTGTTCTTCGTTTTGCTGTTGTTGTTTTAAAAAATATTTCAAATAGCATATGACAACACAAAACTTGTAGTGCATTCACCCTGTGATCTACAATCAAGGGTCAAATGTTAAATAACACTGAAGCTCCGTATTTGTGAAGCAGAGGCAGATGATTCTGAAAGTTGAGAGTATATTGGTGGGGGGGATGTTCTGACTTGAAACACTTTTTGTGGTTTTGAAAAGCTGGACCCATGATGTAAAAGCTCATTTAGAACTGGCATTACCCTTCCTTCCTTCTCACGTGTCACATAATTTTCTTGGCATAACTCTTTTTGTAATGCTGGTACCCAAGCCATTTCATTTATCAGTGAAACTGGGCTTTTGTTATATGTAATACAATTCAGTGAAACTGGGCTTTTGTTATATGTAATACAATTAACAGGAAAGCTTTGTGAGGACGTGCCAATATATTCTCCTCCTTTCCAATCTTTCCCCCAATTCATACCCTTAAGAACATTTTCACCATTCCAAAAGAACTCATTTTCTCTCTTTTTTTAACATAAACATTAGGAAGACTAGCCTGATTGTCTGATTTAGTAACAAATGACATCTGGACATTTAGCTCATCTATCAACCAAAGAAATAAAAATATCATCCTTATACAAGTATACCACTCATTATGGTAAATACCAGTCTCAATGATATTTACACTGATTTTGTGCTCTTATATAATATGATCTCTTAAGGCTGAATTCAAAGTCTACTATTTTCCAAACTGCACTCCCCCTTTTAAAAAGGAAATAGGGGCAACTGTTTATCTCAGGGTTGCCATGTTTCTTCTTTTTCCAGGACACATCCTCTTTCTTCAGGGGAAAAATGTGAGACAAATCACATTTATTTGCTTTGAATGGCCGTCATTGTGTCCTCTTTTTTGCTCTTCAAACTATGGCAACCCTAGTTTATTGTGGCCTTACAAAAAAAATTCCTTATCTCTTAACCACTGAAAAACATTTAATTCTGTGTTAGCTTATGGAGTCAGTCATTTTAAAATACAATTGCTATGCAGCGGATTCCTGTGAAGCTGCCTTTTGGGGACTTCAGTTGAGAGCCCCACTATGTGTTGATCAGGAGGGGAGAAAGTACAAAGAAACTGGGGCATGGGAATAGTTTCTTGAATCCACCAGCTGCTTATACATCATGCCAAGCATTATATATACTTGCAGGTGGATATAATCCCCTTTATTAATCCCTTTAAACTTGTAAAGCAGCATCAAAGGCAAAGGCTGATGTAAAAGTGTTGTAAATATGTTTCTACCTATGACTCCACATAAAACTGTTTTAAATGACTCCTTTATGCAGGCATTGATTTTCAGGTGACTGACAAATGACATCATTCTTTGTTGTTAGTAGAGAGCAAAATGAAAGCCTGCCTGACTGCTGGCACCCTTAGTATGGAACAAGGTGAGAGGTAGTGGAAGTGGAATAATCTTGTATGCCACTCAGTTCTCATTGTTATTTAGCTATTAAGGCATGGGTAGGCAAACCAAGGCCCGGGGGCCGGATCCGGCCCAATTGCCTTCTAAATCTGCCCCTCGGACGGTCTGTGAATCAACATGTTTTTACATGAGTAGAATGTGTCCCTTTATTTAAAATGCATCTCTGGATTATTTGTGGGGCATAGTAATTCGTTCATTTTTAATTTTTTTTCAAAATATAGTCCGGTCCCCCACTAGGTCTGAGGGACAGTGGACCAGCCCCCTGCTAAAAAAGTTTGCTGACCCCTGTATTATGGTCATGAAGGGAAGGACTTATCTCCTGCAAACACCGTTATATTGCCTTAGCACAGTGGTGGCCAAACTTGGCCCTCCAGCTGTTTTGGGACTACAACTCCCATCATCCCTAGCTAACAGGACCTGTAGTCAAGGATAATGGGAATTGTAGTCCCAAAACAGCTGGAGGGCCAAATTTGGCCATCACTGCACTGCCTTAGCCCGCCATACTAAAAGACAGATTTTTATTTTTATTTTTGTGCTAAAACAGTTGGCAGCCCTTCTATTTACCCCAATAATTTCCCTATATAAGGCAACCTGGTGGGTGACTCCCATTACTGGATCCATTATGATTCTCCTGGCAGTTTGTCCTGATGCCACTTACTGGGAGAGAGGCCGGTATAAGTCTCCCAAAAGGGGCATTTCAGGAGTCGGACCAGAAGACTTAGGCTGGATTCTGAGCCTTTTCAACTTGGTCATGTGACTTGCCAATTGTAAAGGCTTGTTTTCCCTCTGCCAGTCTTATGCCAAATAGCTGCAGGCACCCCATTGCTGAACGGGGATAGGATCCACAGTAACTTGACACAACTTTGACTTACACCAGCTTGCTTTATGCTAGAATGCTCCCTAGGTGTGCTTCCACTCTGTGCTGGAATGTATTCCCTCAAAGTTTTATGCTGATGTAAGCCTGCTGGATTAATTTTACTTTCTGCAGAATACATTGCTATATTGCATGGGTAGGCAAACTTAGGCCCGGGGATCGGATCTGGCCCAATTGCCTTCTAAATCTGTCTTGCAAATGGTCCAGGAATCAGCATGTTTTTACATGAGTAGAATGTGTCCTTTTATTTAAAATGCATCTCAGAGTTACTGACAGCTTAGCCAAACTTAAGAACCATCAATAAGTGCCAGAACTAAGACGCATATCCCCCCCAAATCTGAGGGATTTGAATTGTGGTTGACATAGAGGGAGCTTATTGCGTATAGTTTACTTAATGGAAGTAAAATTGGTTTTATAGGGGTGTTTTAACTTGGAACTGTTTAAATTGTATTGTTTATGGATAAATTTTGATGTATTGTTTTTAGATATGGGCCAATGGCCGTAATAATAATAAATCAAAAAAATCAGAGTTATTTGTGGGACCTGCCTGGTGTTTTTACATGAGTAGAATGTGTGCTTTTATTTAAAATGCATCTCTGGGTTATTTGTGGGGCATAGGAATTCGTTCATTTCCCCCCAAAAAATATAGTCCGGCCCCTCACAAGGTCTGAGGGACAGTGGAGTGGCCCCCTGCTAAAAATGTTTGCTCACCCCTGCTATATTGCCTGACACCGATCTTTTAGCTACCGTGAAACCACAATTTGCAGTGCTTTAGAAAGGAAGAAAGCACAGTAGTTCTGCAACCTTGTTTAGCCATGTTTTCTCTTACTAAGTGGAGATGCATTGATTACTTTTGAGCATTTATCCAAGAAGACAAAGGGACCAAATTGCTTCAAAAGATGCTGTAAAGACGGCAAGAATAATTAATAAAACCAATGGAAAGACCTCAATCTGCATGTATTTGTTCCCCGATATATTTAGAACGGTATGTGCACCACAAAGCCGTCAGCCCGCCATTTATCTTCTGACTAGCTCAAATGAATACTTTTTAAAAGGAGGCAAACCCATTTGTCAGCCAAATAAGAACCTTAGTTAGATCATCAATACAAGGCACATAACCTCAAACTACAAGATGTGAAGTTGCGTGGAAACCAATTTGATATTCCTTGCATTCATAGCCTTTAAATGATTGTTGCAATTTGAGGACACTCATTTGACTTCTTGCTCCCATTTAAAATGTATTAGATCCAATTGTGATGACTAAAGGTAAAAGTCATTAACTTTAAGTGGAAGACCAGACCCTATAATCAGGAGGTTAATTGTGTTGGTTTTATTTGTCCTCCATCCTTCAAATATTCTCTGGTACTGACATTTTTCAAATTTAAGTTAAAAGTTTTTTGGAACCTCAAATTAATTTATCGTGAAACCCGTCCATGCCCACTAGTTCAAGCTTTCCAAACTAGCCATTACCTAGTAACCCTGAACTCTTAGCAAGTATTTTGAAGAGCAAAGGTTATTAAAAGTGTAGTGAGTATTTTAAAACTCCTCAGAGCAAAAAGCATGTGAATATATTATAAAAGCCACATGTTAGATATCTCCACAACTATCCCAAAAGACAGGGACGCGGGTGGTGCTATGGGTTAAACCACAGAGCCTAGGACTTGCCGATCAGAAGGTCGGCGGTTCGAATCCCACAACGGGGTGAGCTCCTGTTGTTTGGTCCCTGCTCCTGCCAACCTAGCAGTTCAAAAGCACGTCAAAGTGCAAGTAGATAAATAGGTACCACTCCAGTAGGAAGGTAAACGGCGTTTCCGTGTACTGCTCTGGTTCGCCAGAAGCGGCTTAGTCATGCCGGCCACATGACCCGGAAGCTGTCTGCGGACAAATGCCAGCTCCCTCGGCCAATAAAGCGAGATGAGCGCCGCAATCCCAGAATCGGTCATTTTGCTAGATAAATGTGGGCACGATTACAAGCTAAAAATAGTACCACCTATACATTTATGCAAAATATATATATGTAAAAAATGTAAAGGACCCCTGGATGGTTAAGTCCAGTCAAAGATGACTATGGAGTAGCAGTGCTCATCTCCGCTTTCAGGCCAAGGGAGCCGGCATTTGTCCACAGACAGATTTCCAGGTCATGTGGCCAGCAGGACTAAACCACTTCTGGCACAAAGGAAAACTGTGACGGAAGCCAGAACGCACAGAAATGCCATTTACCTTCCAGACACAGAGGTATATATTTATCTACTTGTGCTGGTATGCTTTTGAAGTGCTAGGTTGGCAGGAGCTGGGGCAGAGCGACAGGAGCTCACCCCGTTGCGGGGATTTGAATTGCCAACTTTCCGATCGGCAAGCCCAAGAGGCTCAGTGATTTAGACCACAGCGCTACCCATGTTCCTTTAGATGTATTCATAGTAATTATTACAGAATACAGTGGTACCTTGGTTTAAGAACAGCTTAGTTTATGAACAACTTGGATTAAGAACACTTAATGTGTTTTGGTTTGTAAATTTTGCCTTTGATGCAGAACATGTTCTGCTTCCGGTTTAGTGTGTTCCATTTGTAAATTGAGTCCTCCGCTGCTATGGGAAAGTACACCTTGGTTCAAGAACGCTTTGGTTTAAGAATGGACTTCCGGAACGGATTAAGTTCATAAACCAAGGTACCACAGGATAGGAATACTTTTAAAACACTATTCCCCATCCCATCCAGGGATCTAATGTCAGCTATTTTGCACACTCTGAAGAGCAGAGTTCTAAGTCATTATGTTCTGGGGCATCTCATCAGTAGCACTGCTTTCCGTTGACTCCTGGATCTCATATCCTTTGATTATTATGGTCCCATCTTCCTGCTGTCAGTCCACTGTCAGACCCTATTGGCTCCTCCTTCATATGTATACCAAATGCCTTTCAGAACTAAGAAATTGATGGGTCTTGTACCATAGAATGGCAAACTTCACTCCCTCTCAGTCCCAGATCTTAGGGTTTCCTATCTACCCTTATCAATGACCATTTCTGCCTTAGTTGGGCTTCCCTTTCCTCTGCAGACCCTCCAAGCGTCCCTATTTTCCAGGGATATCTCTGATTTCCAGGGACATCCCTGATTTAGAGAAGCCATCCCAGTTTCTGATTTGAGCCCAAAATGTCCCACTTTCCTTAGAATGACCCTATTCTCATTGGAAAAAGGTTGGAGGGTATGGAGTTATCCGATCCCTAAGCCATCTGATGGCAATCCTGCATAGGGAAGTTTTTATGTTTAATGTTTTGTTAGGTTTTTATATATGTTGGAAGCTGCCCAGAGTGGCTGTGGCAACCCAGTAAGATGTGTGGGGTATGAATAGTAAAATTATCATTATGGAATGGGACGTCCCTATTTTCATCTGAGTAATGTTGGAGGGTTTGAGAGAGATAGAGAGATGGTTTCACATCACTCTACATGCAAACTGAGTCTGAAAATCTCCATTCTGCTTCATAACAGAATGTGATACTCAGTTGGAACAGTATTTCTCCCATAGAATTTTTTTTTTTTTAAGAAATCCATTGTGCACACACTGGGCACACATGCACTTTCCCATTGGTTTTGTATATGAGACAGAAGCACAGCCTAGTTTTAACAGCAACAGTAGTGCTGTTGCAGACTAATAATTTTCCAACTGTACCTGATCATCACTCTTCCAAAATGAAATGAACACGCTCACCACAAAACACCATGCTAGTGCATTTCATTAGCTGTAATCAACTTGTCTTGCCTTTGCTGATTTATTGTGCCTTTTGCTCCTTTCTCTGAAAATGCTACGCGTAGGTTTGCTGCCAGGGACAGTTTTACGGATTTCAGTAGAGGAGGCAATGCTTCTTCTCTTTCTTTCTGTAGAAGTAACATTCAGATGGGGAAGGGAGATTACATGGCTGACCCTTGGATTGGAAGAATCCTCCAGGAATCAGGGCTTTGGAACTTGGTAGAAGAGGGTAGAAGTAGAACTTGGTAGAAGAGAGCATCTTAAAAAGCAGAGACATCACTTTGCCAACAAAGGCCTGTATAGTTAAAGCTATAGTTTTCCCCAGTAGTGATGTATGGAAGTGAGAGCTGAACCATAAAGAAGGCTGATCGGCGAAGAATTGATGCTTTTGAATTATGGTGCTGTAGGAGACTCTTGAGAGTCCCATGGACTGCAAGAAGATCCAACCTATCCATTCTTAAGGAAATCAGCCCTGAGTGCTCACTGGAAGGACAGATCGGGAAGCTGAGGCTCCAATACTTTGGCCACCTCATGAGAAGAGAAGACTCCCTGGAAAAGACCCCGATGTTGGGAAAGATTGAGGGCACAAGGAGAAGGGGATGACAGAGGACGAGATGGTTGGATAGTGTTGTCGAAGCTACCAGCATGAGTTTGACCAAACTGCGGGAGGCAGTGGAAGACAGGAGTGCCTGGCGTGCTCTGGTCCATGGGGTCACAAAGAGTCGGACACGACTAAACGACTAAACAACAACAACAGCAGAGGTTTGTTGAGTCCTTTATTCTTTTCACGCAATGTTCGGGACTCTCACTCAGTTCAACTCTGTACATGCACCTTAAAGAAATCACCATGCAGACCTCTATGTCAGCTTTTGAAGTCCCCCTCCTTTTAAAACCCCACATCCTATATTCCTTTTCTGGTCACACTCTTAAACTACTTTGGGAATTGCAGCTCTGTGAGGGTATTGGGGACTCCTAACAACTCTCAACTCTTATGCGGCCTAGGACCCATGTATCTATGGGACCGCCTCTCCTGGTATGCCCCGCGGAGGACCTTAAGGTCCACAAATGAAAACATTTTGGAGGTCCCAAGTCACAAAGTGGTTAGATTGGTCTCAACTTGGGCCAGTGCCTTTTCAGTACTGGCCCCGACTTGGTGGAACACTGTCACAAGAGACTAGGGCCCTGCAGGACTTGACATCTTTCGCTGGGCCTGCAGACAGAGCTATTCGCCTGGCCTTTGGTGTGGACTCAGTCTGACCCTTATGCTTCCCTCCCCTTATGGTTTTGATCTATGGGCTACTTTTAAAATGAGGCTGCATTTTAAATTGCATTTTAACTTGTATTTTAAATTGGTGCCCCCCCCTTATGTTTTTACTGTAATTTTACTGGTCTTAGCTGCCCTGAGCCCGGCTCTGGCTGGGGAAGGCGGGGTATAAATAAAAATAATAATAGTAATAATGATGATGATGATGATGATGATGATGTTGTTGTTATTTATGGAGACTACAGTTTCCATAAATATTTAGAGGGAGCAGTGACTGTTTAACGTGGTATGGCATTGTTTTAAGCATATAGTGACGATAGGGCCTTAGGTAGCAAGTGATAAGCTGATTCCATACAACTACTTTGAGGAACACATTGTTACTGATAAAAACTAATTCCTCATTATTATTATTTTTCATTTTCTCAAGGTTACAAAGAATGGGAATTTACAAACGTTGAGGGAGCTGGGTATGTTTAGCCTGGAAAATAGGAGACCGAGAGAAGGTACGGAATTTTAAAGGAGAGGTTGGACGGCCATGGATGCTTTAGTTGAGATTCCTACATAGCAGGGGGTTGGACTAGATGACCGTGAAGGTCCCTTTAAACTCTGCAATTCTGTGATTCTATGAAAACCTCAAATGTTTGCACCTTCCTGTGCAAGGAAAGGTGTTCTGACCCCTTGATCGTGTTACCGTAATTGCCATTTTCCGGCCACAAGGCAAGGTGGAAACGTGGTGGTGCGAGGAGAAAGACCAAAACCGGGTAGCTGGAACGGGGAAAAAAGGGCGGTCCCTGGGCGCGCCAGCCTTAAATGGGCTAGGCCACACCTCCCCAGCACGCGAATTGGCGGGCCGGGTCGCAGACACGCCCAGGGATTCCCTCTTTCTCGCGGGGGCTAGAACCAGCTCGGAAGTGGCTTTGCCATTTTCTGTACGTTTTCCAGCCCAGTGGCCTGATCCAGCCGGACATTTCTTATGCTACAGTGCCTCAACATTAGTAAACAAATGTGAGTGTTTTGATTTCATTCACATTTCTATGATTATTGCACAGAGGCCCAAAGTAAATACCCCTCCTCTATCTTATCTGCTTGGCCATAAGTATACACTGCCAGCTTTCGTTAAACTTAATCTGTTCACTTTTGTATGGCTTATTACATATAGTTAAGCCCGTATTTTAAAAAGACGGGGGGTAAATAAATAACCACACATACTTTAAAATGAAGATATCACGAAATGTTGTGTGACATTTCACGTTGTACTCTGTCAGGGCCCTTCCTTCCTGTAATCATTATTGTCTCTAACCTTTGCTCAGTTCCATTCTGTTTGGGAGCAGTCAAAACCTTATCAATTTGCCATCATTTCCCTCCAACTAATATATTTGCGAGAATCTAAAGGGCAGGGACCCTTTCCAAAGAAACTCATTTGCTTAGAATCACAATGCCTGCTTACCATCCTGGCATAAAGGAGAAAAGTGCAGTTGCCTTGAGTCTGTTTACAACACAGGTCACACCCCCACTGTACATTGAAAGCACATATGAAGTACATGGCTTCCCGCAAAGAATCCTGAGAACTACAATACCCAGCACGCTCAAGAAACTGCAGTTCCCACTATTCTTCGGGGAAGCCATGCAACTTAAAGTTGTGGTGTGGATCAGCCTACAGTATAGAATCCACCAAGGCAAGTGCAGCCCACAAACCACAATTTGTGGCCTTCCACATGCTCAAACCACCCCACTCTCCTTATAAGGGTGGGCAGCAACAAACAAAGAAACCACAATACCCCTCACCCCCCAAAAAGGACAGGGGTAGAGCTGTCCTGAATGACTGGTGAGATGTGTTTGGCTCAGTGGGTCTAGATCCATAAGAATTTCCCAAGTGATTGCTACGTCGGTAGCCGCAGGCAAATGCTACCAATACTGTCTTTTCAGCAACTTGCTCTTTAAATACAACATGATAGATAGAGAGCAATGACTTTCATTTGGCTGAAGCAATCTTGAAACCAAATAGCTCCCAGGCTGCTGATAATGTGCCCTGGCCCTGAGTGTCTCTGAACTCAATTGATGACATGGGAGCTTTTTATTTCTCCCGCCAAATGTTAGAGATTAATTAAGCTGATATATGTTATGAAAGTTGTATCATTCTACCCATACTATACAACACCACAAAAATATGAACTAATCCACTGAGCTTATAAGTAGAGTATAATGTTACAGACGTGCCTCTAATGGTACTACAACAATTGCTTATATGTTTCTTTTTGGAAAACGAAGAAACAAAACCCTCAATGGTTCTTTAAACCATTGATTCACCAATTAACAAACGGTTAAACAATCACAATATTTTGCAGAGAAAACCATGTAGGGTGAGAGAAGATCCAGCCAGCTGTTTTCACCTGTCCATGTATATACTGGAGGATTACCTCCTCATCAAATGCACTTTAACCAAGTATTTCTGTTTGCAAATCCAGGATTATTTCTCATGCCACACTCTTAATAGATATAGGTCTAGTTCTGATACTCATTTGACCATGTGGATAGGAGCCTTCCAGCCATCTGGAATTCAAACGTCTCTGATTCATCAGCATCTAAACAGTTAGCAGCTCAGGAGTGTGACTTATCTGATTATCTAATGGCTTGCCTTGCAATCTCTCAGGCCTAGGGGCCGGCCCACCCACGAGGCAAGGTGAGGTGACTGCCTCAGGTGGCAGATCCACAGTGGTGGCAGATTTGGCCTCCAAAGAAAGCATCTCCCAATGTTGCTTCCATGGTAGCAGCAGTGGCTGCGGCACCCATTAGATCTGGTGTCTCCTTGGCAGACCCCCACCCAATGCCACCACCCCAGCGGCCTCTCAGCAAATAGGAGGCACTGCTAGTCCTCCCACCCCTTGGGAGCAAATGGGGGGCTGCCCTCTGGGGTCTCCTGGGGTCTGCACCAAACCTCACTTCTATTATGGTCTTTGATATAACCAGAGAAACAATCAGGTAAGGTTGTTTTGATTCCCACCCACCCCCTGTTCCTGATGTAGATTTTCACTTACCCCCTGGGTGCCAGATTTGGGGAGGTGCAGGCAGTTTCCCTGCACAGAGCATCCAGCCAAGGGGGCACAAAATTGAGAAGATCCATAATTGAGGTCTATTTGGGGGACACCAAATTTTGGGCTTCCACAGGACACCATATTATGAAAGATTACCAAAGTTTGCCCCTGACCCCTTTGTTCCTGATGCACATCTTTATTCCCCGCTTGTATCCCTGATGTAGATCTTTAATGGGGGGGGGGCAGCATTTTGTGGTTCACCTCGGGTGCCAAAATGTCTTGGGCTGGCCCTTCTCAGGCCTACAGTAATCTGCAGGCATGCACATATTTGCGTGGACAGGCGGAGTCCCCAGATCCCGCGCGGTCCCCCCGTCATGTGGAATAACGACTCAAGACAACATGCTATGGGATTAAATTGGCCACAACTTTATTAAATTTCAAATGTGGGTAGACCTTGGCTCAGGCATTGGGCGTTCTCCCTCCCCAGTCCCCAGCCGGGGACCTAGGGAGCATCAGGGTTATCCAGTGTGTGTGTGGGGGGATGGGCCGGCTCTGGAGAACATATGTTCAAACAGAGATAGCCGCCCCCCTAACGCCGCCACCACAGGGGAGAGCAATGACGACCTTTCGGCGTACGGTCAAAGCCTCCCTTCAGAAAACCCCTTTAACGAGGAAGATGGACAAAAGGATTCCGCCCAAGGCCTGATACCGCCAAAGTTGTGACGTTTTGCTACGGGAAAGGTGAAACCTGCCAATGCAGGGAAATTCCTTTCCGGCCCTTTAACAGCGACCTTAACGTAGCAGCGCCCGCATACCTGTGAAGAAAAGTTAACCTGCAAAACCTGTGAGGAAAAATTAACCTGCAAAATAAGACATTGACTGAGGGTGGGTAGGGTGGGAGAAGCTCTGAAGCCAAGTGAGAATTCCCAGGTAAGATCCTCCCTCCTTTGTGTGGGCAGGTAATCCCTCCCCTACCTGGCCTGGTCTCCTTGGCAACTCTTCCCCCAGGTGGGATTGGACAACTGACTGAGGTAGGCGGAGACCTCCAGGTATCCCACCTGAGGGAAGGCAAAACCAGGCCTATGCTGTTGGAGCCGCTCCAGATCTAGGGGCTGCACGTGTCCACGCAAAGGGCGCCCCCCGTTTTAAGCGGGGAGCGGTCATTACACAATAGGAGGATTCAAAAAGAGCAAAATTCGCAACCTCAAGGTGAGCTCCAATTTTCAGGGGCCAGTTGTCGTCTATATTTCTCAAACTGCCTCCTGACATCCTCATTCAAGGGTACTGTGAGAAATTTAAATGATGACTGCCTGACTGGGAAAAAAAAAAAACCAAAGAGAGGTCCAGGACACACATTTTTCCAGGAATCTAGTAGCTGCATTTAGGGTGTAAAGGGAAAGAAGAGCTTTTAGGAAACCTAGAATTGCAATGGTTAGTGGTGAACCAGGTGAGGAAAGGTGACTATCAATGATGCACGGCTATTTTTCCACTTTTGGAGGCATTATGCTTCTGAAGACCATGGGCTGGACATCAAAGGAGGGAAGAGGGCTGCTGCTTTTAGGATCTGCTTGGAGGCTTCCCATATTCCCATAGGACTAGATGGCCTGACCCAGAAGGCTCTTCTTAGGTTCTTTTGTTTTTATGAATGTCTAAACCTGGTCTTAGAGCACTGGGAGCACCAAGGTTTCCTTGGTATGAAAGGTAAAGGATCCTTGGATGGTAAAGTCCAGTCAAAGGCAACTTTGGGGTTGTGGCGCTCATCTCACTTTCAGGTTGAGTTTGTCCACAGACAGCTTTCCAGGTCATGTGGCCAGCAGGGCTAAGCTGCTTCCGGCACAACAGAACACCGTGACAGAAACCAGAGTGCATGGAAATGCCGTTTACCTTCCTGCCACAACAGTACTTATTTATCTGCTTGCACTGGTGTGCTTTCGAACTGCTAGGTTGGCAGAAGCTGGGATAGAGAAATGGGAGCTCACTCCGTCACAGGGATTTGAACCACCAACCTTCTGATTGGCAAGCCCAAGAAGCTCAGTGGTTTACAGTGCCACCCGTATCCTAGGTATAGTCCTCATCCAAAACCCATCATTATTTGTTTATAGTCTTTCCACATTAGGTAAAATTAAAATCCTCCCTCAACTCCCTAAAAATCCTAACGAATAAGTTTGATATTATCCAACTGGATATTATTGAATTAATTCAAAAAGTACCCTGATTATTCCATTAGGGCCCTTTGGGGATCCAAGGTCATCTTTTGCTATCTGAGCTTATGTTGCTGGAGCGGATTCCCCTCTGCTGCCATGGTGCCAGTGCTACCACTTTATGTGGCACTGAACTCCATTCTCCTGTTCTCATATTAACACTGCTTATTATTTATACTAAAAGGTTTACCCTTGCTGAGAATCAGAAATATGTGGCTTGTTGCATTACTGGAAACATTCCAGTAGGAGTGGATCGGGGAGCGAGGGTTGTTTACTCATAAAACAAACACGGGCATTTGGGCATTATTTTTTATTATTATTCATCTGCTTCAATCCTCTGAGAAAGTGTGTTGCTGTCCATATCCTATATTCTTTATTCTTCTTTCCTCAAGGTTTTATATCCACTAATTTGTTTCTTTTACGACAGCTGAAATTGGGAATGAGGAGGAAATTCTTTCTCCATCTCACTGCAGTATAGCTGGAAGTTATTTAATGTACTTACTGGATATGCATAACTTTCAAGTCACACTTCTGGGGATGTTGACAGTAACCATTTTCTTCCCATGTGACAGGATACCTCAATAGGCAAATATGACCTTTTGCAGTGAGTTAAAAATGTGATGAAAGCAAAATATTCGGGTTACAAACCTCCGTACAATGTCCTATGAACAACAGGATGCGTTGCTATAACGTATATTTTGTCACCCAAATTGATTTGTTTGGACTTATTTATGTGCAAACAGGAAAATTGTCTTTCAGTGCCCCTCTCCTCTGCACCCCCAACATACTCCTTTGAATCATTTTGTACCGATAAAACCACCTTTCCGAGGAAATTGGGCAGACAACTGATTTCATGGGTTTGGCAGGGTAAAATGGCAAGCTTAACAGTTTGTTGACGATTAACTGCAAAAAGATACAGTGGTATCTCAGGTTAAGAACGTAATTCATTCTGGAGGTCCGTTCTTAACCTGAAACTGTTCTTAACCTGAGGTACCACTTTAGCTAATGGGGCCTCCTGCTGCCACCGCACTGCCGCTGCGCGATTTCTGTTCTCATCCTGAAGCAAAGTTCTTAACCTGAGGTACTATTTCTGGGTTAGCGGAGCCTGTAACCTGAAGCATCTGTAACCTGAAGCATCTATAACCCGAGGTACCACTGTATGTGGAAGTAATCCAGAAGTAACTGCCTCAATATGCTAATGATATTGGCTGTCTGCTTGAAGGGTTGTTGCAAAGAAGGGGGGGGAGAAAAGGAGAGTGAGCTTAAGCACAAGAATGGACATTTCCAACTTGAAATTAAAGATCTCCTCTGCACTGGGTTTTTGACACAATACATTTAAAGCACTCTTATGCCACTTTAACAGGACTGTCCCAAAGAATCCTGGGAACTGTAGAACATTAAAAGTGCTGAGAGTTGTTAGGAAATCCTTCATAGAGCTATAATTCCCAGCCCCCTTGAAAAAAAAACTCACAGGGCAAAAAACGGGACCTCCATACTTGGCTTTCATACATCAGGTATAGCATTCGAACATCGAAACCAGAAAGCAGATATTTAGGCAGAAGATGTTTGTCCAGTGGGGTGTGGCAACAATGCATGCAATCACTGCTTCTTACCAGGAGAGAGGGAAGAAGGGAAGATCGATGCTTAGGAGGCACATAGCAGGAGCCCCGTGTTGCTAGCATTGCAACTCTGCCCCACCGGTTGAGTCACTTCAGCATCAAGATGAATAAGATGTGCCACATACATCCTACAGGATAAAATTCATCATCAAGCCCCAGTTCTTATGGAAGAAATGTTGGAACCTTGCTGTAATTACTAGTAACCATCAACTCTTTTCATACAAGCTTGCTGTGCTAAAATTAGTAGGGCATTCTGTGATGGAGCCATAGAGAACTGGAAACCACATTACACCTATGACAGAAGAGCTAGACCCAAATCTTAATTGAGCAGGAACTTCATAATGGGTTGTCATTATGTAGATACATATCTCTGTAATTAGATGGTACAAAGGACAGACCTTTTGAGATACTGGAAAGAGGAAGCATTGCTTGAAATCTAATGTCACATCAATGTGCTTTTCTCTTCAGCATGATCATTTAAGTACAATGTTTCCATAGTCTAATCTCCTAGCTTTTTCCTCAACTCCCTTTCTTTTTCACATCACTCCCACATGAGGCAACAGTTGTGCTCAAGGGCCAAAATGTGTTTTCTCCCCAAAAAACTGATCAAAAATCTGCAGTGAAAATCAACACAATCATCATTAACTTCACTTCCCAGTACAAGTGTCCTCCAAACCTAAGAGCTGGGAGAACCTCCTGTTTCTATATTAGCTGGTGACTCCACTCTGGCTCCCAGTAGTGTGCCATGCGATAACCTGACCAGTTTCTTTCTTCAACTTCTTTCTTCAGCTGCCTGCTTCATCATAGCCTAACACGACAGCCTTAGATAGGACATATCTATCATGGCCTAAGGGTAGCTCCATTCCCACAACCCCTTGAACTGGCTGGCAATGAAAAGTAGCTGTATGAGTTGCCCTGTATAGGTCTGAGGAGCAGACAACGGGACTCTGTGAGAGATCCCATCACAGTGAGGGATTCTGAAGAGGCTGATGTGATACTCAGTTTCAAAGGCATCTTCCCAACCATCTCTGAAGGGGTTGTGGTGGACTTGTTGGGAAATCCAGAGCCAACAGGGGAGCACACTTCTAGTTGACTGGACACCTCCAAATTAGTTGCTTACTGAGGATGAGGGAGAAGCCAGAAAGGGGCTAGGTATACCTTGTAACCCAGCTAATAACTATGAAGAAAAGGAGTTGGCTATAGAAGTATAAATCTCTCAGTCTCTCCTGGACCTATGCTGGGGTAGCAGCCTTCGGGTTTAGTGTCTCCATCATCAGGGCAACCATGCTGTAGGCCACATCTGGTCCAGCTTCAGTTTAACTTGCCCCAATGTCTGGAAGGGCAACAAATGTAATGATGGGATTTTGGATGCCAAATGATGGTGCAAGTCAGTGCAGACAATACTCAGGTAGAAGGCCTGATTTTGGTATAAGGCAGCTACTTAACTATGACATGAAGGTGTGAGATGCATGAATTCAGAGGTTGCAGAGTATGGAAAAAATAAAAGACAAAGTGCGAGATTGGTTACATTATGCTCAGATTAAAGAAGTCTTTAAATTAGACAAAAAGATAGGATTCCAGGTGGAAAAATCAAAGTTAGAAACAGAACTGTTAGAACTCAGTTCTAAGATACTTTCAAGAATGTATAACTTGCTGCTAAAATGGCACACGCAAGATGAAACGGTCAAATCAGCTATGATAAAATGGGCACAGGATATAGGGTATAATATTATGTTTGCTGACTGGGAAAGGTTATGGACCACCGGCCTGAGGTTCACGGCATGTAATGCCTTGAAAGAAAATGTTATGAAAATGATATATAGGTGGTACATGACCTCAGTCAAGCTTGCAAAAATATACCATTTGTCTGATAATAAATGTTGGAAGTGTAAAGAAGCCGAAGGAACATTCTTTCACCTCTGGTGGACTTGCCCTAGAGTGAAGGCTTTCTGGGAAATGATATATAATGAGCTGAAAAAGGTATTTAAGTATACCTTCCCTAAGAAACCAGAGGCCTTTCTTTTAGGCATTGTCGGCCAGAAGGTGTTAAAGAAAGACCGAACTTTTTTTATGTATGCAACAACAGCAGCAAGGATACTCATTGCTAAATACTGGAAAACCCAAGATTTGCCCACACTGGAAGAATGGCAGATGCAGCTGATGGACTATATGGAGCTGGCGGAAATGACTGGCAGAATCCGAGACCTGGGAGAAGAAGTCGTGGAGGAGGATTGGAAGAAATTTAAGGATTACTTACAAAAACATTGGAAATTGTATGAATGTTAAGAAAGATGTAAGATTAGAAACAAAACAGCACCAACAAGTTAGTTAAAAGGAATTTGAAGATAAATGTAACCAAAAGAAAGGATAAATTTTGGATAAATACTATGTTAGAACTAAGTTTGTAAAAGTCGGGAACTAAGTTATCTAAAATTGGGGATATAATATTGGAAAATTATATTACAAGAATTGAAATAAGGTAATAAACTGCTGGGTAAAGTTCGAGATTTTGGAATGCAGGAACGAGAGTCGTGAGGAAGTCCAAAGTGGTGAATGAAATGTGGATATTGAAAAATTATATGTTATTTCATATGCTTTCTTATTGTTTAAATAAAAATTCTTAATAAAAATTATTTTAAAAAAAAGAGATGCATGAATTCAGTTTGAATACTTGAAAGTCTGGGGTAATCACAGTTTCAGTGATAGAAGATAAAACTCCCTTATGTAGTATGAGAGAGGCGGAATTGCAAATTAATGATGCTTCTTTCTATATAGAACTCAGAATAAAGAAAAAGTTTTTGTTACATTTGCCATTAATCTCACTTAATTTTGCATCTCCCATTGCATTTTTTAGGGGTTGGGTTTTTCTTTCCTCCTATCTCCATCTTTGTTGATTAACTGACTGTATTAAGTTGCCAGAGAAAAATAAGATAGATTTAGCTGGCTCATAAGAGGGAATAATTCACAACCAATTGAGCCAATGGAGTTCCAGACTTAATGTTGGTACATAATTCTCAGCAGAGGGATAAAGATGATCTGTTGTGTTGCCAAGAGCTGTTAATCAACTTGTTTATGGTAACTTCTGCAACATAAAATAGAAGGCTGTCAACAAGTTAAAATATTTTAAAATGACCCTTTGACAAGCAGATTGTAGTAACCCAGTGTGATTATCATTCTCTTACATTTCCAGTATTTCAAGCAAAAAGAACAATTCAAAATAGCAGTAAATCTACAGGTTATGCTCCCAGCTGCATACAATTCACAGTTATGGCTATGCCTCTTACATTTCCCCCTTTAAAAGTATATAATTTATTGCTGATATGGCTGAAGATATAAAACTGCTAATAAGTTTCAATATACAACTCTAAGAACACTAAGAGGAACAACAAAAAGTGATGAATTTTCACTGATGTGAGTTTTAAAGTGGAAGCCAACTAAAAACACACACATGTGTCTTATGTTTGATATGTAGCCATCATGCACTCTGTCAGGTACAATATCAGGACTGGTGGTCTGGAGGAAAGCAGGTACTGACCAAACAGAAAGTTGAGCTGGGAGCCCATAAATGAAAACCAGTCAGTCTTATAACAGTCCTATTGAAGGTGATGGGACTTAATTTGACTAAAGTTTTCTGGATTGTTGGCATTGTGATCTATTATAACTATTGTAACTGGTACAGCACACCTCTAGTATCATATCTACTCAAAGGAACAGGGAAATACACATCACTATACCAGTTACATTTAATATCTACCTTGCTTTAGGACAGAAGTAGCCAATATGATAAGGGACGCGGGTGGCGCTGTGATCTAAACCACAGAGCCTAGGGCTTGCCGATCAGAAGGTTGGTGGTTTGAATCCCCACGACGGGGTGAGCTCCCATTGCTCGGTCCCTGCTCCTGCCTACCTAGCAGTTCAAAAGCACGTCAAAGTGCAAGTAGATAAATAGGTACCACTCCACTGGGAAGGTAAACAGCGTTTCCATGCGCTGCTCTGGTTTGCCAGAAGCGACTTAGTCATGCTGGCCACATGATCCGGAAGCTATCTGCGAACAAACGTCTGCTCCCTTGGCCACTAAAGTGAAAAGCGCGCTACAGCCCCAGAGTCGTCCACGACTGGACTTAAGGGTCAGGGGTCCCTTTACCTTTACTTTTGGCCAATATGTCAGTCAGTCAGTCAGTCAAGTTTATTGCTTATAGCCAAAGGCTGCTGCAATGTATACAATGTCATTCAATAAAATATATACTAGTTTGATACAAAAACTTAAAACATTTGTATTGTCAAAACATGTCCTAATTTGCACAAAGCTATAGAAACTCCTTAATATAAAAATTGAAACATTAGACAATAAAATTTATAAGCTAAAATCACAGTGAGGCCACTAATATATTAAAAGTAATGTTAAATAATACAATAGACAATTATATACAAGGTTTAGTGATAAAGATGCAGCTTGATGTAGATGGGGTCAAATAAATTCATCTCCTTTACAGTTGTTAGCTATCTCGACTATATAATTTCTTCTAATTTTCCTGGTGGCAGTTGCAAAAAGTGCTACACGCCAGGTCACATACTTACCTATGTCTGCAAGGAGATAAAGAATTATGTCAGAAGGATTCTGGCCAGGGGACCTTGTCATTATAGGTGTCAAAAACCATTCTCTTGCTTCATTATATAAGGGGCAGCGTAAGGTATAATGTGTAAGGTCCTCTAATTCAGAGCATCCCCTAATACAAACAGTTTAGCCAATATGATGCTTTCTTGATGTTTGTCCTGCAGGATGGGGCTGGTGTGAGTTGGACTCCAAAGACAGCTTGAAGGTGCTGCATTGACTACCTGTAGGATATAAATAAATAAACAGCATTTTGATGATAGCCATTTCTCAACTATGAATGAACTGTATTCCCATACATTATCGAAATCACTTCTGAAAATGTTCTTGCTCCTTTTTTAAGGAGTGGATGTAAGTGGATCCTCAAAGGAACTAACTCTTTTCAGAAAATTTGCTCTGGTGGCACACCCTGACTGGAATTCATTCCTCGATTGCATGAGTAGAATCCTCAATTTTTGCTTAGTGTGTTGACTCAGCAAGGCCAACAGAAGAGAAAGCAGATGTCTCTGCATATCCATAGAGAACAATCTGCTGAGAAACAAGATGTCAGTTTGGGTAAGAACAAAGCTTGACATTCAAGGCATACTAAGAGTCATGTTGTGAAAGACCTTAGGATGTATGTATGTCTAGGGGGGTGGAATACAGCAGAGTCCACATCATCCCGAGCAAGTCATAAAGCAGACGATGTTGCCAGTGTTTCATCTGATAATGTGAATCAACAGCAAAATATCTTTGGGACTGGCACATGGCAGGGTGGCCCGTAGCCATCACCAGCAGCCATATGTTTTGAGAGAATCTTAATTTCTGTCAGATCACGTTGCATGATATGAATGGTTATAAAATAATAATAGAGTGTATGCTAGTGCTGTAGCTTATGTGGAAAAACTCTTGATAACTCTTGATGAGCACTAATTAGATTGGATCCAGGCACAATAGCTAGCTGGTCTCTGATTTGAATGGTGAATGATGAGGAACTAATTAGACCAGATGGATGCACAATGAGAGAGAACTGCAAAACCTACCCAGACAACTCTGAGAAGGCTTCAAGGGTTGTCTAATGCAAATTCCATTGTGATCACAGGATATGCTATGTATCATCCCAAACAGATGCTCATTCGACATTATATAGTTGCTGGCTGGTTCCCTAAAGCTGCTCCCAGCCATATATAATGCATGGATCTGGTCTAGGCTAGTGTCCATCAATTCCTCATTTAAACAACAGGGCTTTTTTGTTTTCCTATGGGCTCTTGCTCCTTGAGTACCTCTATTTTTCAAGAGGATCTGAGAAACCATAGAAAACCTATGTTAGTTTAGGAGCAGAGGAGACTGGTCCATAGGTAAATAGGGGCATTGCTCCAACAACATCAGTCTGCCCTAAGCCAGCCCTAACCAAAGTGGGTGGTGCTGGTGCTGATTGTCACCTTCCTCTTCCTTAGTCCTCAGTGTTGACTTTGTAGACCTCAACAGGGAGGAGGAGGAGGGCAAAGCCAGAATTAGTTGGCTCTGTGTTTCATTGGCTCTGGCTTCACCTACTGTTGACCTTCTTACCTTTCAGCCCACCAGTCCCAATGGATCCCTGCCCCCATTATTTAGGACAATATTCTGCAGCTTCGAACATGTAAATAATAATGCACAACAGCAACTACATATTGGATTATTTCATTTCTGGAATTTTAAAAACAAAGTTTCATATTGAATTTTATAATTTTTGCAGGTACATTAAAACTATCAGGCCATCTAATGATGACCTGGTTCAGAGAGAGATTTCCCACCATTTTTTCTCCCTCTGAAGCATACTGACAATTACAGTTATAGCCTTAAAAAAGGGGTGCATTTGATGTTAGGGGAGGGTGTAGTATCTCTGGTGTGGATCATACCATGCTCCTTCTAAGGTAATTTGTCTGCCTTTTCCCTCCATCCAGTACTCAGCTCTGATCTATGCCTTCAAGAACTGTCAGCATGTGACAGTGCCACACTCTGGGAACAGCTTTGACTGGTTGGCTAAACCAGGTGTGGGTAGCTGATGGGTCTTAAATCCTTGATCAGTTTGGGATTTGTCTATCTCCTGCATGCAAAGACAGGCTCCAGTGGCCTGACCAATGGTGGCTCCAACAGTCAAGGAGGCGGTCTCTGCACATGTGGTAGAGGGAAGTGAGGGGCAGATGGGGCTTGTCGATCTCGGAAGGTAGCCCATCCAGGAAAAGGAAAACTTTGATCCTAAATCTCCACTGCCTTGTGGGATATCTTCAGGAGAAGAAAGGGTTCAGGAGTTAATCCAGAGTGGAGTCTCTAAGATGGTTGGCTGGTACCACATCCACCTCCTTCCAGCAACTCCTGCAGCCCAGCTCATGCCAAAAATATTGCTCTGCTTTCCTTTGGACCACATCTGTGAGGCCAAGACAGCAGGTGGTCTTGTTGTCTGGGCAGCCCAGGACCTCCATACACACTGCCCAGGCTTGCAACTCGAGGAGGGCAAGTGAATACTCTACACAGCAGTTTGACTTCACCCTGGAGGCACACTCCATTGTCTCTTGAGACAGACAGATGCCAACAACAAGAGCCTGAAAAACTCAATCTGAAATACCTTTGGTTCATACATCTTTTTCTCCCTGCAATCCTAGCCCATGGAGCAATGCCTTGGTAAATCAGACCTACTTTTGTAGACTTCTGAACTCAGCACCAGTAGTTAGCATTAGAATGCTTCTCATATGCTTCTCATATATTTTGTACCCAAACTAATACGTGTAAACCCACAAGTGTTCCTATAATTTTAACAAATGTTTATGCATTTATACCACAAAATTCCTATACACTGTCACATTATATATTCCAGGGAGTTACTTTTTAATAAAATGTCTGTCTTCATTAAAAGTGCATTAAAATGAATGAGGGTAAAAATGATGTTCAGTGAGCAATTAGGCTGATTTAAGTGTACTTGACAAGAGTCTGGGAAAAAAAAAATAATGAAGTAGCAAGTCAGTGTGCTCTTGCATAGACATATCAAAACAGATTTGAATAGACACTAAAGCACAGGCACACACACAAAATACACATAGTTAAAGGAACAGCTCCATATTACTAATTGTGTTGTGTACTGCTAATATATTTTCATGATAATAGCACTCACACCAAGTGTGTGTTGAAGGGGGGGAAGCAAGTTGTTTAAAGTGGCAGCTTTACATTAATATCTTTGAGACGTGGCTTTATTACATATCCACGCACGGTACCCGATTTTTAATGAACTGATTAAGTACGTAAAGGCAATTATTATGCTGCATAATGAAACAATATGCACTTGTAAAATGTTATTACCAGAAAATAGTTATAAATGGAGCTTCTGTTACCATCGCGCTGTTAATTATGAGGAAGCATTACTGCTTATTTTGCTCACATAAACCAGGAGCACCTCGCAAATGCTGATCAGTTACACTATTAATTATGTGAATCAAGATGTATTATAATACGCGGCAAAATTCTGTTACACTCAGGAGAGATTCAGAATTGCTTCGGTGACAGAATTCTCTCCATCGCCATTCCAAGCCATGTATGTTTATCAATGTGTGTTATATTATTAGTAGTATTAATTGAATTTATTAGATGCTTTTTCTTGCTGCACGCAACTCAAAGCATCCTTAAGAAACAAACAATAACCCCACACATTCATTAAAACCAAGGGGGGGCATTAAGCACACACACACACACACACACACACACACACACACACACACTGCTTTAAAAGACCACGGGTTAGCTGTACGGCTACACTTTGGGCTGAATTTCCCAAGGTAGTCTCTCTTATCTTACTCTCGAGTTTCTCCTGCCTCAAATTCTCCTTCAGCATAAAGTAAGTTCAGCTAGGGTTGCCATATTTCAAAAAGTATAATTCCTGACAACCGCAAAATTGTTGAGCCTTTTTTTAAAGGAAACAACCAAAAGTGAGATTTTTTGGGGGGAACAAACCCAAACTGTTGAGCTTCCCCAAAAAACCTTTCCCCAAAATAGTGATTTTAAGCTTTTTGGAGCTGTTTCCAGTGTGTTTTCCATCATGTTGCCATACATCCACATTGTCCCTGACTTTGCCGATTCGTAAAAATTCCTCTGACGCCATTTTTACACCCCAAAACCAGGACATGTCACAAATTTTTCTGATGTAGGACAAGCCTAGTTCAACCACCAGGAGTGAAAGAGCTAAGCACAAACATCCCAGTGATAGTGTTGATTAATTTGGTGACAAAACTGTGACATTTATGATTCACCATGATGTTCACCATCTGGCTCTAGGGAGAGTTGGCTCAGTTTCTGCTCAGGCCTGCCGGCAACCCCCACAGTGTGGTTGGTGAACCTGACCTGTACTAAGATGCTTACAAGAGGCATTTGGGGAGACATTCTTGGCTTCTCTGGAGTTCCTCAGAGACTCTTCCGTGCTGGAAGTAATTTTAACCCCATCCTTATAGAAATGGAACCTTTGCTCTGTGTGGCTCCCAATGCCTTAGATACAGGAATCCATCTTTGTTTGCCACTCCAGAAAGAAGATCCACTGTCAGCACGAGGGGAGAAGGATGTGGAATGTATGTAGAGTACTTTTGGGGCCAGTTCAGCAAATTCTGCTCATGCTGAAATGTGGGAGCAAATCTGTTGTTGTGTGATCCAACAGCTATACCTGTAAATCTATGTTTGATGGCACCTTGCTAACATATTTCATCTGTCACAAACAAGGGATGATGGCAAATATGCACATTTGAATGGGATCACTTGATATGTTATAAATACCACACAGAAAAGTGGCAAAATTGGGAAGAGGACCAATTTTAAAACCACTCTAAGAATTGTAGCTCTGTGGGGAGAATAGAGACTCTTAACAACTCTCAACATCCTTAACAAACCACGGTTTCCATGATTCTTTGGAGGATGCCATGTGTGTTAAATTGGAATAATTGGTATGCTTTGCATGTATAGTGTGGATGTGAACAGAGTGCTTTTCAAACCCCTCAACAGCCGATTTTCTGCTGTAAATATACAAAAGGGTTTGGGATATAGCTCTGTTGGGGAAAAAAAGTCAAATAAAATAAAATTTCCTGGGGGGATTAAAAAGAAGAGGGAGATTTTTGGATTGGAATAGTTTGCTTTTGTAACACATGTGTTGTGTTGTGGGGCAGGCTAATTGATCGTTGGCCACTGATGTGATTGGGCTTCCCTTGTTGTTGGGAAGAAGTTAATGTTTCCATTTGTTGATTGACAGCCAGAAATGCTAAAACTCCCTGCACGAGGCTAGGGCTTCCTCTTTTCGCCTGTGCATCAGATTGCCCGTTCCCCCCTCCCTATATATAGGGTTGTTCGCTTTGACCTTGCTATGCCTGTCATGGGGTCGTCTGCTCTTGGGGCAGGGGCCTGGTAGGAATTTTGTCCATCTGGCTGATTTGCTGGGGCCATTTGGTTTTTGCCTACTGCGTAACAAATCATCACAGCTTGTAAGGTTGCAGTTAGGCATTGGTTTATGGTTTGGTTGGTTGAGGGGCATGGATTGGCTGTGCCTGCCCCTCTAATGCTGCTGCTGCAAGGGAGTCCGTTAAAGGAATCAGGGGCTAACTAATGCTTGTCAACCCTGTCAAGGGGGCTCGGGCCACTGCAAGAGCTCCTGGCTGCATTTGGGGTGGGCTGAGGGCAGGTTACCTGCTCCGTTGCTAGCCACAAGTGTATTCCCCTTTTCTGACTTTTGCAGGCGTGCGGAATGTCAGTCTGTCCCCCATGGTGGGGGCAGATAGTTGCAACCAATGCCTAAGCAACCACTCACATTTTTGTATTTTAATAAAGTTGTGGCCAAAATTATGCCAAAAACCTTAAACAAGAATTTCTGTGTGATGTGTGAGTTATTGGGGCGGCCCTGGGGACCTCGACATGCAAATAACTAAAATGCAAAGAGGGGAACATAATCAAGGAACAGTATTGTTTATTCCTTAAAAACAACATGATAATATATTTTTATGCATAAATAAATGCAAAATGCACTTAGGAAAGAATTACAATAAATATTGGTTCACAGGGCTAATCCTAGCTGACCAACAGCATGGAAATGATGCACCAGAGGTCTATAGAAGTTCAATACGTAACTTTGGGAAAACAAAGAGGTTGATGGATTGGGATAATCAGTCACTTAACATACTTCAAAAGATTTTCATTATGAGCTGATTTCCAAACAAAAGATCAGCAATCCATGGGAGGGCTTTACCCTGAAAGTCACTCTAGAAATATTTAATAATAAAGCACTTAATCATTACACTTCATTTGAGGACATATATTTTGAAAAGTGTAATAACTATACTGTAACTTCCCAGTCCTGGCAATGTGGTCACACACACTGTGCAAGTGTCAGCATGTTGTGGTGCATGTGCGCACTGCACAAGCACACTCCTGGATGTCGTATGTGCATGCTGTGGGCTGTGTATGCACAGTGTGGTGACATTGCGCAGCCCTGGCTTCATAAATTGTGAGGACAAGGTGACACACATGCGTAGGACAGTTCCGAGGGGAGCACATTGATGTGGTGAGAAAGTCAGTCTGCCTTCACTGTACATAGAATGTCACATGTGATGTGTGCTTTCATCCCTATGGGCATTTGCTCAGTTAGTGTGATCTTTCCCTTCTTTTGGGGGGTGGAAAGATTGTGGAAGTCAGTTGTGTATGCATATGTGCACTTGGCTAGACAAGCTATCCACCCAAAATTCCACATGATTGTTTGTTGAGAGAGACCTGCTTTCTCCACAACAGCCCATAAGGGTTCCCTGGTGAGTGAGATAGCTCTATTATTGTCATTGTGGTGGACCAGAAAGACAGTAAATTCCTGAACTACGCAATAACTTATCATTTAAAAGTCCTTCAGAGAAAAAGTAGCTCTATTTCCTTGTGCTTTGCATAAACAAGTATATCCATGCACATTTCCCCCCTGAACTTGGCAGAGGAACGAAATGAGTTGAGCATTCATATTATTCTTCAAAGACAGTTCTCAGCAAAGTCCCATTATACTTCGGATATGCAGAACCCCTCTCCCCCCTCCCAAGCAGATAAACAACACCCGGATGAATGCTTATTTTGGTATTTCCATTATGATTTATAAATTCCCCCATTCTCTCTCAACCCTGCACATATTTATTCAATTTGGGAAATGATCCCGAGTCTGTAATTGCCAGAGCTAGAAATCCTTCATGGGTCAAAGGACATTTACAACCAATATGCTGAATTTGGGAAACAGATAATACACCTGTGATGAGGTTTATTCCAATATTGTGCCGGGTAAAGTGAACAGTGTGCTAAAGCCTTTGTGATAAACAGAAGACATTTCAAGTATTTCTTGGAGGAAATAAATATATTTTAACTCTGAGGGGCAAAGAGGCCATAGAGTTTGACACCAAGATACCTGAGACTGGGTAAAGGAAAACTGATTATTCTCATAATAGAAACATTTGAATGCTATTTCTGAGAAGTCACCATTCAAGAATTAAATTTTAAAATATCATTGCCAAAAGGTAGATCAACTTGTCCTTTCAAAAATCCCACATACTTTGTCTTACACTGCTTGCTGCCTCTTACTCCAGCTCATTCCAAACTGAGCTCTTCTGAGCAGCAATTTCATTTGCAGCTTCTTCAAATAGTCCAGAATGATCGACTTGCGTACTGAAAGCTAAGACTAGTAGGATGGTCTATATTGTGATCAGGCAGCTGGTGGGCAAGAGGCTAAATGAAGCCTCCATGGATTTCCATTGTGGCACCCAATATAGCTGTCAAGGACTCTCACACCTTTATTTGTCACCTCCAGTATTTTATTTTATTTTTTTCTGTGCAGGGCAAGAGGCACAGGCAAATAACTGTTTAACAAACACACACCAGCTGCTCACAAGTGGTTCACATGCAAAATTAGAAGAGTGCTCAGTTAAAACATCTGTTCACACCAGGGAGGGTAGGTTAAGGGATTTATATTATATTATATTTTTTGCCCACATTTAAGCTGATGCATGTTTAAAAGAAGCCTGCTTCTTGGGGGAAAAGCAATGACAAGCCTAGACAGCATCTTAAAAAGCAGAGACATCACCTTGCCAACAAAGGTCTGTATAGTTAAAGCTATGGTTATCCCAGTAGTGATGTATGGAAGTGAGAGCTGGACCATAAAGAAGGCTGACCGCTGAAGAATTGATGCTTTTGAATTATGGTGCTGGAGGAGACTCTTGAGAGTCCCATGGACTGCAAGAAGAACAAACTGATCCATTCTGAAGGAAATCAGCCCTGAGTACTCACATTGCTCTGTCCCAGCTTCTGCCAACCTAGAAGTTTGAAAGCATACCAGTGCAAGTAGACAAATAGGTACCATTGTGGCAGGAAGGTAAATGGTGTTTCTTTGTGCTCAAACCAAATACTCAGACCACACCCTTGGAACCACTCACATGCAAACATCACTAGCTTGCGAGAGTGTACTGGTGTACTGAGTGGGCCTTGTTTACCCCTCCCCCTGCAAGCAAGTCAGAGAGCATAAAAAAACTATTTTTGCTCAGGGTCTGCAAACCCTCCTGCTGAAATCCCTAGCTGCTGTCTAGTGTAATAGGTTCTCAGTCAATCATTGCTTCCTTATATTCTTCCTGCAGTTTCATTATCAGTTAGTTTTATTATCTCCAGCTCTTCCAATACCTTCCCAATCAATTTGACTTCAGTCAATTTTCTGTTGTCTTTCTCACCTTTAGCATATAATATCCACACTATTGTGAGTAGACATAATACCTGCATTTGGGGTTCGTTTTTCATACTATATTCAATAAATAATAATAATAATAATAATAATAATAATAATAATAATAATAATAATAATACTATACTTCACATATTTTTAAATATAAAAAAATATGCTCATGGATACATTGAAAACCCTCATTTATCACTTTAGTCACCATTTCTCCAAAACTCTGGGAGATCACTTCGTTTTCTCTCCGTTTCTTATTTATCCAATCTAAAGGAGCAATTGTACAGCAAGATTTGTTGGAATAAATAGAACAGGATCCAGCTGAGCCAGGAGTTTCCCAATGTAGTCAGGCTATGCTGACCTAACTCCCTTATTTTCTCAGCCGGAAATAAACCAGCATAACTCCCCTACGCCAGCTCAGCCAGGACCTAGGTGGCTGAACCAGTCCTTGTGGATTTTAAGATGGCATAAGCCCTGAAAAAGATCTGTTCTGTAAGTCAGGTGGGACCAGAGAAGATGAACTGAGGCTGGATCCTAAACCAGTTCACTGCGGTCATGTAAGGCTAGCAACCCAGCTTAAGTTAAGCTGAAAAAAAGGGTGGTGTAACTCCAGCACTAGTTTAAAAACCGGGTTTCTCTCTGCCAACATTAGGCCAGCTCAGCCAGGAGTAGCTCTGCTGCTGAACAGAGTTTGGATCTGCAGTAACTTTTCACGGGCTTAATTTACACCAGCTTGATTTTCAACAGGTTCTTGTGTATAGGATTGCTCCCTCAAATTCCCTAAACTCAGCTCTCCAAATCTCTACATCCTTTTGTGATTTATTTATTTCTAAATAAACTAGTCCTTGTGAAACTTTGTCAGGATTTTAGTGCCAATTTCTCCTGATATACATTTTTTTTTTGTATGCAACATTTGCCTAACATACACATTTTCCCTAATGTGATGCATTTGTGTATGTTATTTTCATAAATATATGCATCTTAAGCAAACCTCATGCAGATTCTGTACAATATACTTTTGGACAGATTTCTTGCCTAGGGAACTGCATTACAAAATATGGAGAAGTGAATTTTAAAGGATAGTTGAAGTTTGGTTCACATATGTTTTTGAAAGTGTGAAATAGTTAGGTTTCCCTTTAAATGCAAACTGAGCCGAATTTCTCTCCCATCTGCACCAAAGCTGTTTATTATGAAATAGACCTCCACTTTGTGACAATTTCTAGAATCATAAAAGTTTACTACAACCTCTATGGTTTCAATCAGATATATTAACTCCCTGATGTATAATTTGTAATGAAGACTTGTGGATAACTGAAGGATATGCCACACGTTGGCCAGAAAAAATCAAATAACAAATAAGGCACTCAAGAGGAATAATGCTGAAGAGTGCTCAAAACATGTGTATTTTTATCAACCACCAAAAGATCCAAACAAGTCAATAGAATTCATAGCTGGAGTTTTAATTTTGAAAGATTGAAATGAGATATACTGTGTATATAAAACCACCATGGCAAGAAATATACAATCACTTTTCAACCAGAAAAACTCCAACCGTTGATTAACTTTTGATATAAAGGAGATCTGCTAACAATTAACACTGAATACAGTTGAGTTTTCAAGCAGTGGTTTTTAGACTGTATTCCAGGGAATCTAGAGGTTCCATAGAAACTTAGCAAGAGTATCAAACTCAGGTAAATATCAACCCTTTTCAGGTATTATTACCTGAAGACAGTAAACACGTGAGAGGGAGCTGCAGGGATGAATATGCCAGCTCCCCCACTGTTACCATTTCTACCCCCTTCCAATTCATGGAAGATGACAGTCTGAATGGGGAACATTTTGCTTCCCCCTGCATTCTGGAACCAAAGATGGGATTCAATGGTCAAATATAGGAGTCACGAAAGCAGCTCACTCTTTTCCATGAAGCTTTATTTTCCTTTGACATTCTTTATGGTATAAAAAAATCTCTCTCTGTGTGTGTGATTGTTGGTGCTGTTTTCTGCAACTGGAAAAGAAGGGGTGCCAGAGGATGCAGAGTTCCTGCAGCATGAAAATTGGATCACAAAAGTGTCAGGTAGCGTGGTCAGTCAGAGAAATTCAGTCCAAAGGTCTTTCAGTTCAACAAGTTCTGGGAAGTCGGAATGCGGAAAGGCAGGCAGACATGTTGAGCATGCTGCCAAACTTTTATGAGCATAGTTGGCACCATAGGTGCTGACTCCTAGGGTCTGTGGCAGTTCCCCCACCCCCCAAAAAAGATTTTTTTGAAGGCGGTAGGCTCCTCCAATATTCAAAGGATGTCACACAACATCACGTGATCTCACATCGGGCCCCCTAATCCTCTCAAGAAGCTGGCACCTCTGGTTGGCACTCCTGCAAAGACTTACCCCCTTTCATGATGAACAGTGGGATTCTCATGCACTGTCAGCCTTAAATATGGCATTTCAGGTTGTAAGAGATTTAGAAGGAATATTGGCGAGCTATGGAGTGAAGTCATTACCATAGCTTTTTTAAAGGCAATGGGTTGATGTTCACACAGAACATAAAACACAAAAGCTGTCTATAAAACTTCAGGAACACATTGTGCTTAGAGAGGTTTTAGTTGAGGGACAGTCCCTTTTAGGAAAAGAAGACTTCAGAAATATTGGTGCTTAAAAAGAAAAGAAAAGTGGCCAGTGCTTGAAATAATAACTAGAAAGCTTAAAAGAAGCTGTTGTGGAAATAAATATGTTATCGTGGGTGTCAGTTGCCTTAAAGTGTGAGGACTTCATCAAATTAAAGCCACTTGCAGAATGTTATGAAATATGATATAGGTAGCATGGAAAGCGAGGTGAAACTCTTGCCAAAAGCAATTAAAAACTATGTAACGATACAGAACAGAAGTCCAAGATTGAGAGCTTGCCTCCGTTACATTAAAAACAACACCACAAATTAATATACACATGCCCCCCATGTGTTATATAAGTTATTTATTTAGAATGCTTATAGCTTGCTTTTCAGCAGTGCTCTTACACTTTTGAGATAGCGTGTTCTCCTTCATATAGAGCATGTGTTGTGGTGGGGTCTAACAGGCCACCCCTCTGTTGCTGGGTTGGTTAGTATGGATGACCATCCGCAGTGATTGGGTGGTTGGGTTACTGGGCAAATTTTGGTGTTGCCGTTTAGGGGGACAGACCAAAGGTTATAAAATCAAGTCACGCAGCACTGACTGGGCTCTTTTGCTGCATGCATTGGATCACCCACCCACCCACCCTAATCTAGGGCTATTGTATTGACCTTGCTATGCCGGTCATGGGGTCATCTGCTTTGGGGGCAGGGGCCTGGTAGGAATTTTGTCCATTTGGCTGATTGGCTGCTGCCATTTGGTTTTTGCCTACTGCATAGCAAATCGTCACAACTTGTAAGGTTGTGGTTAGGCATTGGTTAAAAAATTGGTTGGTGGAGGGGTAAGGATTGGCGATGCCTGTCCCTCCAATGCTGCTGCTGCAAGGGAATTCCATTCAAGGAATCCAGGGGCTTGCCATTCTTTCATCCATACTGCTGAATGGGGCTTAGAGCTGCACAAGCCCCTGGGAACATGCTGTGGGGTGGGGGGTGGCCAGATGAGGGTCTGGTGCCCGGCTCCATGCTCTCCCTAATATTGTTTTCCCTTACTGGCTTTCACTGGAATCTGGAAGTCAGTTGGGTGTGGGGACAGACAGTCATAACCAATACCTAAGCAACCACTCACATTTATGTATTTTAATAAAGTTGTGGCCAAAATTATGCCAAAAACCTTAAACAAAAATTATGTGTGCATTGTGAATTATTTAGGGGTGGCTTGGGGGACCTTGATATGCATGTCACTTTTTTTAAAACAAAACAAAACAAAGAATCATCATTGTAATGATCACAACAAAACATCACACAGTAGACCAATGAAATGAGAGATAGATATAAACCCAGACACTAAAAGGGGGCAAAGAAGTTGCTTGGTATACCTCATGTTGGAAGGAATTCTAGATATTGGCTGGCACAACAGAAAAAGCCATGGCTGGCATTCAACCAAACAGTTTTGCTAGCTCTGCAGCATCCTTGTCTACTCCCTCTCCTGTCTTTGCACCCCTCTCATGTGCC
The DNA here is from genome assembly GCF_964234715.1 of Podarcis melisellensis. Taxonomy (NCBI): domain Eukaryota; kingdom Metazoa; phylum Chordata; class Lepidosauria; order Squamata; family Lacertidae; genus Podarcis; species Podarcis melisellensis. Next base: position 70,670,151 of record NC_138539.1, read on the forward strand.
CAGTACATATTCTATGGGGTTTCCAGAGCAGATTTAGGGACCATGCACTGGGCATGCAAGGAGAGAGAGCGGAAGTTCTATTGCGCAGAAATGCTTTCAATAGCGGAACTGCCCCCACTTTTTGACACCCACCTCCTCTTCAGAGGGGGCGATTGGCTTTATCATTCCTGCATCATCTAGGTCTTAGCACACCCAGTTTTAAAAGTGAGTAAATTGATATTATTTAACTACACTCTACAATGCATGCCTTTAATGTGCACAGCCAGAGGAATTGTCGCTTTCATAATGGTCACCACAGACCACCCTTCATCTCTTCATTTTCCTATAGTTATTCACAATGCTTGGTCTGTGCTCTAATTCCTCTTGAAAACTAGCTAGATATTTCCCAAAGTGAAAAGTTTGCAGAGCAGCATTCCTCTTGAAAGGGTCTATGTATCAATGGGCATAAAAGATACTGAACAATATAAGCACCAGAATGAAAGGATCAGTAGTGCGGCATAAATTTTCTCACAGTATCCAGCACAATAGTTTAACTTTGTATTATGGCGTGATATAGCTTTTGGAATCCCATAGGCTGTTATAGGTTGAATTCCTCATTTATAGTTTAATTTCACTGTATGTGGTTGAAAAATATGTGGATACATTCAGAAGTCATTCATTCACTGCAATATTTTGGCATTTCTCCTTTGCCATGCCAAGGACATGGCATATATCCAAATTGAGTGCATCTGAGTTAATTTTGTCTCCCTTGATACTTACAACTACAGACATATATCCTTTCTAAATAACTTTAATATATGACTGTGTGCTACAAACAAATACCAAAGTTCTATTCCACACCATTTTCTAGTTTCATTAGAAACTTATGACTTTTGTAGCACGAGCTTGACTTTAAAGAAAAGATTAACCAAATTGTCCAGGAAGGTGTCAAAATATACCTAAACACATCACTGCTAGGAACTGGTCCTGGGTGGATTATAGATAATAGATAATAGCTGTCATATGACTAGTTGATATATGTTAGGCAATCACTGGGTGGTGTGTGTCAAATATAGAGTTGTAAGCTAGACATGCAATTGATTTGATTTGTGATTGCAACAGTGTTTTCTTTGAAATTAATAGCAATTACCAGCAGGAGAAATTTCCTCGCTCAATTGCCTGAATTTAGGTGCTACTTGAACATTTTCCCTTGGGTCTTTTCCAGAGTAGAATATTGCCAACTACAGAATCTGAAGTCTGTCATTTCCACAGATATTTCCATCTTACTGTGACACTGCATGTTCAATTACAGATATGCTGTTTTCACCACAGAGTTCTGGGTCTGCACCTCACAGCTCAGGTTATTACCTGCAATAGACTCAGCTGTGCATTATGCGCCCCACTGAGAACGCAGGCATCCTTGTAAACAGTATAATGCCAATCTGGTTAACTGTTGCACATCACATGCTTAACTGTGAAACATCAAGTACACCCAATGCTGCTTGATTTCTCTCCCACCAGTTGCAAAAAAAACAGCCAGAATAATTTTTTTGAAATCTGCTGCCCATTTAACATTCCTATCTGCGACGGCAAATGCAGTTTTCACATCAGGAACAGAAAGTCATGGATATTCACTGCATTCCCCTAACCCCAGCTAATCTCTGCTTGACATCTACAGTTTTTTTGCAAGTGAAGTTAATATCACCTCGATAACATCCACATAATACCATCCTAACACTTGGACATGAAGTGGAGACATCAGGGCTTCTTTATTAGGGGCAGGAGCAGGTGTCCAAATGGCATTCTGCCTTGAGCTTGTGATTATTTTCCAGACAAATTACATTCAAGTATTAGACAAGCTCATAGCTCTGTCTATCACAGAGGCAGGATGAGATTAGGAGAGAAGCGTCTCAGGAGCGGCATGCACGCCTGTATTTTGATTGAAGGAGTGTGTGTGCAGGGTGGGGAGAAAATGAAGCAATAATAATCCTTCTGGTCCTCTCTCTTTCTGCAAGATGTTTTGGAAGAGCAACCCCCCCCCTCTAATGAAATTTTATTTATCAGATTCCACCCTTCCTCCAAGGAGTCTGAAGCAGCAAGGTCAGCCCTGCTTTAGACTAACAGTCGGCGGGAGTGCATCCCGTTTTGCTGTTTGAGGTGTACAGGAACTGCCCCTTTGCCCTGCTGCTGCCATGACCTCCTTGCTGGCACTTCCTGCCTGCTCTGCTGCCATGATGTGCCCTGTTGCAACTGCCCCCGGTCAAGAAGCAGAACCACCATCAGTATCGAGGTTGCGTCAATTTGGGCCAAACCCTTGCCAGGGGCAGAGCAAGGTGGGTGCGGTGGGGGTGGTCCACCCTGGGTGCCATCCCAGAGGGGGTGGGGTTGACAAAATCCTGTCCGGCATGATTGCAGCTGCACTGGATCACACCCCTTGGCTGGGCCACTGCACCAGATCGCACCCCCTGGCCTCGCCGCAGTGGCGGATCACACCCCTCGGGCTAGCCACCGCAGCGGAGCGCACCCTACGCCGGGCCGCTAGGCCAGAGTGCAACCCCTGGCTGGGCTGCCCGGCCCGATCATGCCCCCTTGCTGGGTGAGATCGCCCTGTCCCCCTGGGTCAGGAGTCGTGGGGGGCAGCGCACCATTACCCCTGCTCCTGGCTGGCAGGAAGGAGAAAGGACAGGAAGGAGGCAGGTGAGCAAAAACGGAGGTGGGCAGGAATGGGTGCTGCGCGCCCCCTCCCGTACCTCCCTATGGGCAGTTTGCCCTGCCCCAGGTGCCAGAGAGGCTTCCTCCGCCACTGATCCTTGCCTGCTGCGACTCATTCCCCGCCACCACTGGTAACCTGAGTTGTTCGTGATGGTGCCTGAGTATTGATACTGTACGAAGGAGTTACACAGGGGAGTCAGAGCATTTGGAGCTTGAGCATCTTGCCTTCATCACAAGGTCTGGCATGCCAACTCTAGGGGGGGTGAGGTTTCTTTGACCCCCTCAATATTTGTTGGAAGGGGTCCCAGTGTGTGTTGCACACATGAGTGACATCACATGCACATAGCTGTCAACTTACAGATTTGAAAATAAGGGACCAGCAGCCTTGAAAATAAGGGACCTGCAGCCTCACCTGTTCCAGGCACTCCAGTCTTCCTCTCCTCCTGCAGTCTGGTCAAACTCATGCTGGTAGTGTCGAGAACACTGTCCAACCAACTTTGTAACCAGAGGTTCAACTGAATAGAATCTGAATCATATGCACCACAAGGCCTATGCAGCCTCAACTTAAGATGGCTCCCCGGCCTGGCTTTGCACTGCAAAGTTTGCAGCAGCACGTGCAACAAAATGGCGCCCAGCATTCAAAAAACCCCTCAGCTTGCATTAACTAGACACACAAGGCATGCAAGCTCCACCCCCCTTCTTATTGGGTGAGCAACACAGCCAAGCAACACAGTTGGAGCCTCCCTCCTCCCTGGCCGGCAGGGAGGGAGCGAGAGGAGCTGCTTCCTTTGAAATTTAAGGGACATCATCAATAAGGGACAGCAGCGGGACATGGTGCTGGAATAAGGGACTGTCCCTTCAAATAAGGGACACTTGACAGCTATGCATGCATTGCACATCACAGCTTCAGCGGCCAGCTCCTCCAGAGCACCCGGCCTCCTCCAGATGACATGAATTGTGTGTGACATCACATATGTCAATCTTGGGGTATGTGAAAGGGTGGCTCCTCCTTGAATCTGGCACTGCATACCCTAAGCCTTGAGGGTGTGTGTGTGTGTGTGTGTGTGGACCCTGCAAGCTTTAATCATTTGTGTTAAGATCTGTAACTTTGAACATAGCGCTGCATTCTAGGAAAAGAATCTGCTCAAGGTGCACTGGTCACCACATGGCAATCAGAGTTTACTCTCCGATACAAGGCTATCACTTCAGACACCAGATTATCAAGGGCCACAGCAAGTGCACTGACCTCAAATTGTGCTCTGCAGAGATCCCCCCCCCCATTTTGCCAGTGGCATAAATAAAGCAAACTTTGGCAATCAACTGCATAGAATCCTGAGGGGAGGGGGGACTGACTGTGCACTGTTTTTATAGTTATCACCTGAGCAATTTTGATAACATTAAAAAATCAAATTACTGAAAGTGTCTAGATAGCCCCAAGAGAACAAATCAGCTTCCTAATGGTTCTCATGGCAAAGGTGATTTGCATATCCACAGCTAATCAGAAAGTGGTTATAACGCGTGTAGACAAGAACAAGATTGGCTAGCTGTTCAGCAGCAATAGATAATATTAAAAAGTCTCTCTCTCTCTCTCTCTCTCTCTCTCTCTCTCTAAAAAAAAAAAAAGGCTGAATGCACACAAGAGCACAGCGTTCTACATATTGCAAAAACTGCTGAAGCCAAAGTAGTTGACTCATTGTCACAGGAGGTGTCAACCTTGGAAATGATGAATACAATGCCGTGTAATGTAACTTGTAGCTGCAGCATGTATAACTGTCACTGTATGAGGTGCCAACCCATACAATTTATAGAAAGAAAGCTGTGCAGAAAATTCTTAGGCATGCATAGCAAAATGAACAGGGTGAGGACGGTGATGTGTTTTGGGCTGATATGTTTCTGAAAGAACCGCCTTCCTTAATGGATTAATTTACATATCTTTTTCCCCCCAAGTATCCATGGACACCAAGAAGGGACTGGATAGAATTATCCTCACCATGTGAGGGTATATTAGACTACACAATCCCCCCCCCCCCAGGAACACCTGTATATCTGGCCTTTTCAATGGTTCTACACTCTGGGTGAGTAGGGGTTATCAAAATGGTTAGTTTCTCAATTTTCCCCCAAAATCAAATTCAGTTTTCCGCATTTCTGCAGAAGTTTTCAATAAAAAAAAACAGTCCTCACCAAAATTTATCAGCATTTTACTGTACTTCTTCAAATACACACCTTTTTTTTGCAAAACCCCCATATATAATGCATTTGTCTATATTTTTTTACTAATATTTTCATGTACACATGCATATTTGTATACATTATTTGCAGAGCTCCATCACAAAATTTGGACAAGTGTCAAAAATAGCCCTCTATACAATGCATTAGGTTAATCAAACATAATATGCTTCCCAATTTATGCACTACTAATACAAGCAGTATACATTATCATTAATGTATATGACACTTACATGCCAAAATAGCTTCTGAGTGGATAGTAAGGAGCAATCTTACTAATGCATACCACACAGCTGTTCCGTTTTAAGTGGGACTTCCTGGATTTACAGAAGTCACCCCAGCTTCTGATCCCAACCCCACATAGAACCGAAATAATAATAATAATAAATAATAATACATTTTATTTATATCCCGCCCTCCCCACCCGAAGCCGGGCTCAGGGCGGCTAACAACAATAAAACAGTACAAAAGTACAACACAAACAACACTCTAAAATCATTCATTATAAAATTATGTTTTTATGTTCCCATACTGTGGCACAAGTTCATTGGCTCACTCCAAAAGACATGCCAATGTACCTTGCCCCGGCATGTCTCCCACTCTACTTCCTCCTTCTGCCATGGCTTTCCAGCTGGCCTACATTCTCAGATAGCTCAGGCAGTAAAGCATGAGGCTCTTAATCTCAAGAGTTTTGGGTTTGCCTCATGTTTAGCCAGTGGCGTACCGTAGGTTGGCAGCACCCGGGCAAAAGTTTCCTGCATTGCAGGTGGTTGGGTTAGATGACTCTCAGGTTCCCTTCCAACTCTACAATTCCATAATACTTCCAGAAGCCCACACCACACTTCTGGAAATGGCACCAGCTTTTGGAAATGGGGCACCAGCTTCTAGAAGTATAGCTTCACCGGCAGCGGGTGAAAGTACGAGAAAGGGAGGAAGCCAAGAAGGGGCAGAGGGAAAGGGGCCACGGCCTCCGTTGAGGTGTCACAGGGTCCAGGTTATCCCTGTTCTGCCCAGACACTGAGGTCCAGCTCCGAGGGCCTTCTGGCGGTTCCCTCACTGTGAGAAGCTAAGCTACAGGGAACCAGGCAGAGGGCCTTCTTGGTAGTAGCACCTGCCCTGTGGAACGCCCTCCCATCAGATGTCAAAGAGACAAACAACTACCTGACATTTAGAAGACATCTGAAGGCAGCCCTGTTCAGGGAAGTTTTTAATGTGTGACATTTTAATGTATTTTTAATCTTTGTTGGAAGCTGCCCAGAGAGGCTGGGGAAATCCAGCCAGATGGGCAGGGTACAAATAATAAATTACTATTACTATTTCTATAACTGTTCTGGAAAAGGGTGCAGTTGACGCACCACCCGAAGCTAATGATTAGGCTGTCTTTATCACAGAGACTGCCCGGTTCTCCATGGCCAAAGATGGTTCCAAGAGCACCTCAAACTGCATACCTGTTCTTTCAGAGAACAGGCAGGCTCCCCAGTTATCAAACCTGGGAACAGCTCAGTGTCTCTTTCTTAGCAGGATTTAGATTCAGTCTATGGAGACAATTTTCCCAGTAGTGATGTATGGAAGTGAGAGCTGGACCATAAAGAAGGCTGACCGCCGAAGAATTGATGCTTTTGAATTATGGTGCTGGAGGAGAATCTTGAGAGTCCCATGGACTGCAAGAAGATCAAACCTATCCATTCTGAAGGAAATCAGCCCTGAGTGCTCACTGGAAGGACAGATTGTGAAGCTGAGGCTCCAATACTTTGGCCACTTCATGAGAAGAGAAGACTCCCTGGAAAAGACCCCGATGTTGGGAAAGATGGAGGGCACAAGGAGAAGGGGATGATGGAGGACGAGGTGGTTGGACAGTGTTCTCGAAGCTACCAGCATGAGTTTGACTAAACTGTGGGAGGCAGTGGAAGACAGAAGTGCCTGGCGTGCTCTGGTCCATGGGGTCATGAAGAGTCAGACACGACTAAACGACTAAACCACAACAATAATGGACACGATTCTCTCCACCACTGCATCCAAACAAGAGTTCGCTTGGGAGTTACCCTTTGCTCGTTCTAACAGTAACATTTGTGAAATGGATTTCTCCTCCGTGCTCCAATTAGATAGCTATTTTTAAAAACAAAACAAAACAAAAACAACCAAACCATTTCAAGATTTCTCAGTGGGGGCAGCTAGTCATTCTTTAGATTGATCTGTAGGGTAAGCCTGCAAAGGCTTCTGCCACATTTGGGTGGTGAGGGAGAGAAACCAGATGTTTATTTTTAATGCACTTTTAAATATGATGTTCCATCTTAATCTATGCTATTACCAGTTCTTCCCAGGACCAGTAAAGAATGCTTGGAAATAGCTTGACATTTATGCATTTCCCTTTTGACATTATCAGGGTTAATTAAGTGATAACCTCCCCAGCAGTGGAAATTGTATGAGGCAATAATGTCACCTAGGATCGTAAGAGTGGAGGCTGTATGGGCGAGTGCTTACTGCGGTGTGAAATATGCTGGGCACCTATTATGGAGCAATTTTTGAAAGAGTAAAAGGAAAACAGAAAGCTGGTGTTTTGAATAACTTTAGGATGGTGAACTGCCAAGTGAGAGAGTCAAGCAATATAGTGGTATTGGATTTCCCCCCGCAAAGAACTGTGTAAATACTGAGAAGTCTCTCCTAGCAGCCTGGTCCAAGCTGTGATTCTATAGTTCAGGCCCTTACTTTTCTTGAATAATGAAGATGCACTATGAGAAATAAAGCTTGAAAATGCATAGAATCATAGAATTGTAGAGTTGGAAGGGACTCTGAGGGTCATCTAGAACCACCATCTGCAATGCAGGAATCAACTAAGGAATCCCTGGCAGATGGTGTCAAAGGGCTGTCAGGAATGCAGGTACATCCACAGGTCAGGAAGAGGACTTGAGATGTGATATTCAATCAGATTTTATTCACAAAAGTGAAGTCCAGCCCCCTGCAATGCAGAAATCTTTTTGTCCAATGTGGGGCTCAAACCCACAACCCTGAGATTAAAAGTCTCTTGAGCTATCCCTGCTAAATGTGGACTCCTCACATGGGGATATCATAACTTTTAAAAGATATTAAAAAAATATATGTTGGACCTGCTCCAATTTCTCCGCATTTATACTGCACAGCCACCTCTGCTCACATTGCCTCCCAACTCCAATTAATACCCTCTAATGCCTTTCCAACCTTACCAATCCCAACACCTCCCTTTATACCTCACCCAAACTCCCAAATCCCTCAGAAGCATTTCCAATGCTATTTCAATCTAAGGAATTTCTCCTAAACATTACAGTGAATAATTTTGGTCTAGTGCTAGATTAGAGCTCAGTGGCAAAGAACATACTTTGCACTCAAAAGATAGTTGGCATAATGTTCTGTTGTGGGCTCTGTGTAAGAAAGAGAAGATACACACTCTGGATTGCTGGGTAACACCCATTCCCACCACTCTTCTGAGTAATACCCCTACCCACCCTCTTACTATATATAAGGGTCTGGTGATTTCTGTATCTGAAGAAGTGTGTAAGGTATCTGAAAAAGTGTGAATGCACACGAAAGCTCATACCAATAACTAACTTAGTTGGTCTCTAAGGTGCTACTGGAAGGGATTTTTAAATTTTGTTTCGACTATGGCAGACCAACACGGCTACCTACCTAGAATCATAGAATCATAGAGTTGGAAGAGACCACAAAGGCCATCGAGTCCAACCCCCTGCCAAGCAGGAAACACCATCAGAGCACTCCTGACATATGGTTGTCAAGCCTCTGCTTAAAGACCTCCAAAGATGGAGACTCCACCACACTCCTTGGCAGCAAATTCCACTGTCGAACAGCTCTTACTGTCAGGAAGTTCTTCCTAAAGTTTAGGTGGAATCTTCTTTCTTGTAGTTTGGATCCATTGCTCCGTGTCCGCTTCTCTGGAGCAGCAGAAAACAACCTTTCTCCCTCCTCTATGTGACATCCTTTTATATATCTGAACATGGCTATCATATCACCCCTTAACCTCCTCTTCTCCAGGCTAAACATGCCCAGCTCCCTTAGCCGTTCCTCATAGGGCATCGTTTCCAGGCCTTTGACCATTTTGGTTGCCCTCCTCTGGACACGTTCCAGTTTGTCAGTGTCCTTCTTGAACTGCGGTGCCCAGAACTGGACACAGTACTCCAGTTTAACCTGTAACACAGTACTCCATTTAACCTGTAACAAGTTAAATGGGCATAAGTTGTGAGTTGCCTGTGCTGTATTAAACTGAGCACCCCCAGGTCCTACTAAGAGTTACCTCTTAGGAGAAATAGCTCTGGTGGAGATCACAGAACACTGCCACTGGAATAAATAGTCAATATAAGACTAGGTAGAGCAGTGGTCTCTCCAGTTTAAGGCATGCCATGTTCAGAAACTCTCAAATAAAACAGCAAATTGGAAACTGCAGAGGCCTACTTTTCTGTTTAGAACTGATTGCGTTCTGGCAGGTGACACAATAATGAATTGAGATGATTCTTGGCTGGTTCTCTAAATCATTGTTTTCCAGGGATACAATGAAGAGACTTAGCCATGAAACCTTTAGTTGTGACATGAAAAAGACAGGTAACTATTATTGTGAAACTGTACAAAACTCTGAATGGTATCACTTCTCTTTGAATAAAACAACCCATATTGTGCTGCCTTATACATTGAATCAAAGGAAAATGTAGGTGCTCGAATCTGGTTATAGAAATGTTTCCTGAATATACACATCTTATTGGCCCACTTGATACTGCCAAAAACAACAATTTGCAACCGTTCTTCAACACTGAATTGAATGAGAGTCTCTATCTCTGTATAATGCATACACTATCCCGGGTTTCTAGTACCTTTGCACACAATGTGCTTTATAGATGCAGCCTTCAGCTTCACATATAAGAGATTTGCCATTCCACAATTGAGTTGATCTTTAAATGGGTTACCTTGATTTTTAACATGTGTCCCACTTCCTGTTTTGTGTGTGAATACTGAATAGGCATATGAGTTGAAAGGCTGAATTGGCTCCTGCCCCATCACAGCCCATCCCAATGCACAAAGCAAGGCTAGCTTTCCTGCAAGAAGACATTCCCCTCTCTTCTTCATTAATGTTTAAGTAGTTACCAGACTATGGCTACTGGATTGTAGTGCTAGAGAGAAGCCTCTGCAATTGGGTGGGTGGGGGTATTCTTTTCCACCCTTTAAAAAAGACGAACGAAAAACAAAACCTAGAAAAAAATCTTCTTAAAATATTTTGCCTTCCTTTGACATTCCTGCAGCACTCACTTCTCGGTGCAATATCAAAATTCAACATCAATTTCACTGTAGGGTGACATTTGGTGCCAATTCTATTTCTTTCCCATTTGAAATAATGGACACCTTTTAAAGCCATAAAATGCAGGTATGAATCTTCCAAACTAATGATTTGAAACAGACTGGTTTTTATTTGCCTTATATATGAAAAGTGAGCCTCCCCCCCCCCGCCCGTACTGTTGGATTTTCTGAAAAATGTCTCAGCAGAGGCAGTCTTAGGGCAGTACAGCCTGTTTCTTGTGCAGAGCATTGAGCTGAGGAGGGCACCTTTCTGCCTCCTTTCCAAAGCTTAGCAAGTGCTTGCTTGGGGAGGGAGGTGTGAGGGCTGTGACAGGGTCCTAGAGTCCTTCCTCCTAACTTTCCAAATGCCTAGTTAGCGCTTCATCTTAAAAAGCAGAGACATCACCTTGCCGACAAAGGTCCATATAGTTAAAGCTATAGTTTTCCCAGTAGTGATGTATGGAAGTGAGAGCTGGATCATAAAGAAGGCTGATCGCCGAAGAGTTGATGCTTTTGAATTATGGTGCTGCAGGAGACTCTTGAAAGTCCTATGGACTGCAAGAAGATCAAACCTATTCATCCTTAAGGAAATCATTCCTGAGTGCTCACTGGAAGGACAGATCGTGAAGCTGAGGCTCCAATACTTTGGCCACATCATGAGAAGAGAAGACTCCCTGGAAAAGACCCCGATGTTGGGAAAGATTGAGGGCACAAGGAGAAGGGGATGATGGAGGATGAGATGGTTGGGCATTGTTCTCGAAGCTACAAACATGAGTCTGACCAAACTGCGGGAAGCAGTGGAAGACAGGAGTGCCTGGCATCCTCTGGTCCATGGGGTCACGAAGAGTCGGACACGACTAAACGACTAAACAGCAACATTAGCGCTTGCCCAACTTTGGGAAGGAGACGGGAGAGCTCCAAGACCCTGCCAGAGCCCTTCCACCTCCCTCACAAAGACTGACACACATCACTTACCCAGTTTGGGAAGGTGGCACAAGAGCTGGGGAGGGACACCAAATGGAATGTGTGCAGAGAAGTGTGACCAAGATGATAAAGGGCCTGGAAACCAAGCCTTATGAGGAACATTTGTGGGAATTGGGTAGGTTCAGCCTGGTAAAGAGGAGAGTGAGAGGAGATGATAATAATATAATAATTTATTATTTATACCTCGCCCATCTGGCTGGGTTTCCCCAGGCACTCTGTGTGGCTTCCAACTGAATATTCAAAACAATACAGCACTAGGCATTAAAAACTTCCCTAAACAGGGCCACCTTCAGTTGTCTTTTAAAAGTAAAATAGTTGTTTATTGCCTTGACATCTGCTGGGAGGGCATTCCACAAGGCAGGCACCACGACCTAGAAGGCCCTCTGCCTGGTTCCTGTAACCTCACTTCTCACAGCGAGTGAACCACCAGAAGGCCCTCAGTGCTGGACCTCAATGTCCGGGCTGGATGTTGGGGGTGGAGACGCTCCTTCAGGTATACAGGACCAAGGCCATTTAGGGCTTTAAAGGTCAGCACCAACACTTTGAATTGTGCTCAGAAATGTACTGGGAGCCAATGAAGATCTTTCAGTACCATCTTCAAATATGGTAGCCATCTTCAAATATCTCAAGGGCTGTCAAATGGAGGATGGAGCAAGCTTGTTTTCTCCAGCTCTGGAGGGTAGGACCTAACCCATAAGCTTCAAGTTACAGGAAAGGAGATTCCAGCAAAACATCAGGAGTACTTTGCTGATGGTAAGAGCTGTTTGACAGTGGAACAGACTCCCTCTCCTTCATTAGAGGCTTTTCAGCAGACGTTGCATGGACAACTGCCATGGATTCTTTAGTTGAGATTCCTGCATTACAGGTAGTTTGAGCAGATGATCCGCGGGGTCCCTTCCAACTTTGCAATTCTATGATTCTATGAAATACATAAATAAAGTGGAAAAAGGAACACAGAAATGACCCAGGTTTCTACTTTCCTCCCAGACTGTTTCAATACTAGTCTTAATTGCACTTCTGGAGTCTCAATCCATTTGCAGCTCATCATATCATTGTCTAGCAATCCCTATTTTAATAGAATCAGGATTTGGGAAATACATGCTAAAAATCACTAGAGATGACATTGAAATTTGCATTCTTTGTTTCAGAATATAAACCACAGTGACTTATAGGAACCTAAGAATAACCCTGGTGGTTCAAACCAAAGACCCATTCTGTTCAGCATCCTGATCTCAGTGGCCAGCCAGATGCCTGTAAGATGCCTGCAACTATCCCCCCAAAGTCATTTTTTTAATTGTAAGTTTACAATATAGACAAAATAGCTAGTTGACTTAGTCATTCACATCCAATAGCAGAAGGTTTTCAGTTGTTCGGGACCACAGGCTATAATTCTACCGGCAGTTTTGGTTCCCACTGACCCTTTGATCACTGATCCTGATTATTATTATGGTACTTCCTCCCTTCCGCCAGCTAACCCTCCCTCCGGTTCATGCACAATCAATTCTCGGACTCATGGGACTTGAGAGAGCATTTCACATGGAGACGAGCATATCTCTCTGGCTATAAAACTACAAGTTCCACTTAAAGTGCAAATGAATATTTTCTCTGGCCTAGTCTCCCTGTTCAGAATTTTTCTTGATCTACTTGAACACTAGTTCTGACCGGCTCCAGCAAATCTCACAAAGTCTGAACAATAGTTACACAGGTATAGGGGAAGTTTCAATTTAGCCTCAATTCCACACTCATTCTAATGCAATTGCAACCTGAGACATGTTTGCACCCTGTTGACCCAGGATTCTATTGTTACTACTACGGCATCATCAGGGAGTGATGGAGGAGCTCTCCCCTCCCTCTCCCTCTCTCTCCCTCTTCCCATCTGCCCCCATCTGCCTCCCACTGTCCCCATTACAGCGACAAGGAAAGAGAGCAGTCAGAACATATATTCATGGGTGGGTGAGGGGTGGTGGTTAAACAATGTCTCCCAATGATGTCTCCCAATGAGGATGTGAAAGAGTCAAGTTTGGCTCATTGGATTTGGAATAAACCAATATATTTCCAGGGACACAAGTGATGCTGTGGGTTAAACCACAGAGCCTAGGACTTGCTGATCAGATGGTTGGCGGTTCGAATCCCTGCGATGGGGCGAGCTCCCATTGCTCGGTCCCAGCTCCTGCCAACCTAGCAGTTTGAAAGCACGTCAAAGTGCAAGTAGATAAATAGGTACCGCTCTGGCAGGAAGGTAAACGGCGTTTCTGTGCACTGCTCTGGTTTGCCAGAAGCGGCTTAGTCATGCTGGCCACATGACCCAGAAGCTGTATGCCGGCTCCCTCGGCCAATAAAGCGAGATGAGTGCTGCAACCCCAGAGTCGGCCACGACTGGACCTAATGGTCAGGGGTCCCTTTACCTTTGCCTAATCTATTTTCACTGGAGGGGAAATAGTTGGGTTATTCCAAACATGAATCAAACCTGGGGTAGGAGTTATCATTTGCTCATGCATATTGTGTACTAATTTAGGCTGGAAACAGTGGCCCATTCCAGAGAGCTCAAAGAGGTAAAGATGGCTGTGGTATTTATATTCATCTCACTTTGGCTATTGCTCGAAATGGTTTTCAGGACATGTGCATCATTTTGAAAACCTTGAGCAGAGGAGAAATGGAACAAAAGAAAAAAAATATGTTTGTGGGGCCACAGGATACAAAGCATCTCTCGTGCCAGTTTCAACTCTCTGAAAGAAGTATTGTCTGTCTCCATCTTAAAACACACAGAGATACAAATAACAGTAGGGAGAATGGAAATAGTTACAGCTTTCTTATTAAGTCATGTTGCAGAAACCTTATTCAGTCAGTACAGATCAATGTTGACAATTCCTTAATGATTGGAGGCTTCAAGGCATTAGAAAACTGAGCTGACTGTCTTTTCCAGCTAATTTCATCTGAGTACGATTCCCTCATCCCCACCCTTCCATACACGCCCTGCACAAGGTGACAGTGGAAACAACTGATTAAGACCACCCAAAAAGAATCCTTTCTCTTAAACCAGAACATAATTGCAAGAGAATGAGCACAGGGGGTTATAGAGGATGCCTTGGAGGGTGTGTTTTTTAAAACAAACAAACAAACACAAGCTTTTATATGTCATGTTCTGTTACTTTCCTTCTGCCTTGTCTCACACTGCACCAAGGGACCAAGGGAGGCCAGACGAACATAAGAAAATCCAGCTCTGCTGGATTAGGTCAATGGATTATCTACTCCAGTATTCTCTTCTCACATTGGCCAATACAATTCCTATGGAAAGCCTGCAAGCAAGTCTTGAGTGCAACAGCATTCTCCCCTCCTGCCATTTTCAGGAACTGGTATTGAGAAGCTCTTCTTTTCTTCTTTGGCGATCACTTGTAGCCAAGTAAGATTGTCTTCCATAAACACAATTTTAAAGGTGAGTCTGTAAGTGACTGTGGAGACCACTTCTGGATCCACAAGTCCTTCCACAGTGTGGACATAGGATTCCAGGTGGGAGTTGATCATGGTGAGGGTTTGCCAAGTGTGCCTTCCTCTTAGTGCATTTTCCCCTCTCATCCTGAGTTTGAGCATCTTAAAACCCCCTGACACCTTTGGCAAAGGCTGTTCTACAGTTGGAGCACTTGCAGGCCAGTGTTTCCCAGTTGCCAGTTGTCAGGGAACTGCCATCGGCGAGTCAGGTGGTGGAAGGGCTCAAGGAGGCTAGGAGACCTTCGGATGCTGAGGAAGGAACCAGTAGGGGGAGAGGGAGAGTTCCTGCAGAAACTCAATCGGAGGAATGGCTCCAAGATGTTTCCAGTGAGAACAGCAGGGAGGGCTCAGGACCTCCGCTGGGGACGCCCACTCCGCGGAGGAAACTGTCACACAGAGAATCCAGAAGGAGAGTTTCCCTCAAGGAACTCTTATGTTGGCGTAAATTCCGGAAACACCCACTGACGGATTCTGCCAGCGATGGAGGTGGCCATGCACCTATGGCTCCTCAGACTGGGAAAGTTTAGGCACTGATGGTAAAGCTTGGAGGACTTAAACGGTTACGCACGAGCAGCCCCCTTTTCCCATTACACCAGTGTTTAAACTACATTTTTAAAGATTTGTCTTGAGAGAGTCTTTGAACCTCTTTTGTTGACCATCAGCATACTGCCTCTGACAGCAGAGGTGCAACGTACCTATCATGGTTCCATAAATTTGTCGAATCCTTCTTTAAAGCCATCCAAGTTGGTGGTCATCACTGCCTGCCATGGAAGTGAATTTCATAGTTTAACTATGCACTCTGAGAAGAATTTCTTTGTTTAGTCTGTTCTGAATCCTCCAACATTCAACTTCACTAACTCACTCTGAGTTCTCATGCTAATGCCGTGTCTAATTTTATATGCTTCTATCGTGTTGCCTTTTCCCTCGATAAAAAAGCCCCAAATGCTGTGGGAAAGAAGATGAATTACTCATCCTTGAGGAAGCCCACCCTAATAAATAATGATAACAACAATATATTTGCATCCTGCTCTTCTAATAAGAGCAGCAAGACTGGCTTACAAGATAACCATAAAGCCATATAATAGAATCCATAAAAATGCCACTATACCAAACAATTTCTAAAATCTATGACAAAATATAACCTACTGTTAAAACAAAGTAAAACACAAACCTGGAAGCAGAAAGAGGAAAATACATTACTGACAACAGAGCCAAATGTTACACATGGAAAACCCACTGAAATAAAATATTTACACTTTCGTGTGAAATTCACCCAAAGCAGCAGCCTGATAAACTTCACTTGGGAGGAGAGCCCCGAGTCACAGGTAGCGTCACCAGCTTGCCCCTGCAACCGAGGGTGCCTGGGGCCGTGCAATGTCACCACACCTTGTGTGCTCGAAGTCACCCCGCAGCAAGCTGGCCGCCACACTTTGGGGTGGGGGGCAGCCCTTTCACTGAATTTTTTGTGGGGCCTGGGACCCACAGCCCCACATAGATGGCATATATGGTCACAGGATAACTACTGAGAATGACCAATGGTGATGGAAAGAAGAAGAGCCAGCCCCTGCGAGTATGGGGAGGCCAATAAAGCAAGATGAGCGCCACAACCCCAGAATCGGCCATGACTAGACCTAATGGTCAGGGGAACCTTTACCTTTACCTATTAGTGAAATGCAGAGGGCATGGCCCCTGAACATGGTGGGGAATGTGGCCTGAATATATAGGAGGTCATATGAATCCCTCTGATGTTTCTTTTATCACATTGCTGAGATGGGAAATCTCAGGTAAGAGTTCAATAAGTCAAGGATTATTTTTGGAACATCCTTTCCTTTTTGAGTCATCAACATAATAACACCCTGTTCTTTATAAATACTACTGGTCGGAATGATGAACATTTAGTAGATCTGCCCTTTTTTCGGGGTCTTTTCACGATTCCTTTTACCACTTCGATTCTTTAGCTAAGTGGAAGAATCTGCTTATGCATTTGTATTCTGCCCAGATCTACAATTTTTGTAAAGGCCAGCTTTCCCATAAAAAAGGGATTATAAATAGTGCAGAAAAATGATGATCCAAGCTGGGCACTTAAAAAACACAACAAAAGCATAAAAGTAAAGGTCATTTTCACAGTTTTTATCTTGAAGGACTACCCAAAGATTATAGTGAGGATTCAAGTCAATTCCATTTATTAGGATACATTTTGCTAGGCTTGTGGGGCCCCCTCCCCAATTCTTACAGTCAAAGAGGTTGTGTTCATCAGAAAACATGATCTTTGAGTCTGCTAAATGAAAGCACTTATTCATTTAGTTCTGACTGGGCCTAAGCAAGGCAAGAGAGTGTCGAGGGGACAAAATTGGCTTTCATTTTTGCAGATGTGGGAATATCTTTATGCATATGTATATATCCTACAGGGATATTCCCTGCAGATTGAAAGATAGCAAATCAGGTACTAAGCTTCTAGTTCCATTAGTCTGCAATTTGGAAAGTTTCTTACTCTTTCAGGTCTAAATATTTGGGAACAATAGCCTTTAAATGCCACCCAATTGTGAGCCCACACGATAAACCCTGTCCGTGGAGCCTACCCCCCAGAAATGAGACATGACAAGAATGTATGGGTGTAAATTAGGCCACAACTTTATTGAATTTCAGGTGTAAGAAACCCTGGCTTAGGCCTTGGAAGGTATTCGTCTCAACCCAACAGGGACTGAGGATGTGCAGGGCAATCAGGAGCAGTGGGAGGGGACAGATAAGCACGAACTTACACAGCATGCCCTCCCGCTTCACCAAGCCAGGAGTTTGACCTATATGCCACCGCTCTAGGGCCAGTGACTCCCACAATCAACCCTTTAATGGGCCCTGCAAACACTGCTGCATGGGGGTGCCTGAAGATGTTACCCCCCATCTCGAAGATAGACTATAGGATACTGAACAAGGCCCCAAATCGCCAAAGTTGTGATGAATGTTCAGTTAAATCATGGGTAGGCAAACTAACGCCCCGGGGCCAGATCCGGCCCAATCACCTTCTAAATCTGGCCCACAGACAGTCCGGGAATCAGCATGTTTTTACATGAATAGAATGTGTCCTTTTATTTGAATTGCATCTCTAGGTTATTTGTGGGGCCTGCCAGGTGTTTTTACATGAGAATAATATGTGCTTTTATTTAAAATGCATCTCTGTATTATTTGTGGGGCATAGGAATTCGTTCATTTGTTTTCCCCAAAATATAGTCTGCCCCACCCCCACAAGGTCTGAGGGACAGTGGACCAGCCCCCTGCTGAAAAAGTTTGCTGACCCCTGAGGATACCGGCCAAGGTCTAAATCCGCCAAAGTCGTGGCGAATTGCTACGGGGAAGGCAAAACCTGACAATACAGGGGAATTCCTTCCTGGATCTGAATATAGCAACAGTAGCGTAGCGTGGGGGGTGCAGGGGGGCCGGCTGCACTGGGCGCAACATCTGGGGGTTAGGGTTAGGGGGCGCAAATCCATGGGTTAGGGGGCGCAAATTACTTCCCTTGCCCCAGGTGCTGACAACCCACGCTACGCCACTGTATAGCAACCATCTTATGACCGTAGCAGCGCCCACTGACTTAGGAAGCAAGAGGTTAGCCTGCAAAAGAAGACCATGTTATATTTTAGGGAGGGTTGGGTGGGTGTATCTGGAAGCAAAACAAAGTGAGTCTGGGCCAAAGAGCATTGGCCCTTTTCTTGGCTCTCACTCCACCCCCAGCCGGCAGCCCACTGTCCTACCAAGATGGGGGCAGGGCGACAGCCACCCTGCAGCACTGTGGGTGGCACCTGGACAGGTAAGCCCGTGCAGTGTTGCAAACCCCGCCCACCTCTTGGAGGGTGTGAGTGGAAATTATTTCTATAAATAATAATAAAACCTCTTACTTCCAAGGACTGTATAATCCAATATAGAGAATGGGGTAGTAACAATACTGGATAATAATACTGATTAGTTTTAATATTGTTACTGTTTTTCATTATGTTGTTTTTGTTGTTGTTGTTGTTATTTAAATATATGGTACAGGAAGCAGCAGGATTGGCAGATGACACACGAAGACAATAAGAGTCATGTAAAAAAGGCAAAGGACCCCTGACAGTTAAGTCCAGTCACGAACGACTCTGGGGTTGTGGCACTCATCTCGCTTTACTGGCCGAGGAAGCTGAAGTTTGTCCGCACACAGTTTTTCTGGGTCATGTGGCCAGCATGACGAAGCCGCTTCTGGCAAAACGAGAGCAGCACACAGAAATGCCATTCACCTTCCTGCCGGAGCAGTACTTATTTATCTTCTTGCACTTTTGACATGCTTTTGAACTGCTAGGTTGGCAGGAGCTGGGACCGAGCAATGGGAGCTCACCCCGTCGCAGGGATTCGAACCGCCAACCTTCCGATCAGCAAGCCCTAGGCTCAGTGGTTTAGACCACAGTGCCACCTACGTCCCAAGAATCATGTAGGGGAACACAAAAAACCCTAAATATTGTGAAGGATGACTGAATCTATATTTTAATTCAGCATCATGGCTTGCATCTGTTATATATGTATATTCATACACACATACCATTTTGCTCCTGGATCTAATTTGATCTTTAGCTAGCAAATTAAACAGTTCCAGCTTAAGCTTTCAATTTAAATCTTAAAAGTCTGGGACAGGATCCAAATCCATGATATGCACATCTGTGTGTGTGTCTGTCGAGGAGGAAGAGAAAAAGGCATGCTTAGCCTGAGATTCATCTATTTCCCCGCTGTATAGCATTTCCCTCTGCTGAAGAGATAGGCATTTTCATATTTTTAAACAGCACTGGGAATTCCTGCAGGGACAACAAGTAGCAAAGCCCAGCTGTACCTTTCCTGAGCACACATATCACTTCTCTGGATCCCGCCCAGCAATAGAGGGAACAGTAATTGCCAATATCTAGGAAGAATATGACGAGAGACACCGAGGGCAGCTTGTCATGCTGTGTGTGCTGTGCTCAGGTACAGCTTCTTAAGAACAAAGCACAACTTTAAAAAAGTGAACACGGACATGCAGAGAAAGGAAAATGCTAATCCCAAGCCTTTCTTCCCTCTGAGTTATTTTCTCCAATCAAGATGAGATTTTTAAATTTAATTTTAATTGATTTATTTTGAGGTTGGAGGAGGGCAAGAATTCAGCCATGCAATCCTCCACTTACAGTCCTTTGAAGGGCTTCACCATGTCACTTGGTTCAAATCATAGCTCAGTTTTCTGAGACCCAGTGCTCTATTTCTTAAAACGTTGGGGTCTGAATATTCTATATGTGAGGGGGTTGGTGAAGAAAATCTTCAAATGTGTAAAGCTACTCTCTTCTTAAGCATGGTCTCAAAAGGCAGGGTTTTTGTTAAACAAGTTCTGGCTCAAATTAAAGGCCTGCTACTATCCCATGGCTCCATGACCATGTCCAAATAGCAGAAGACCTGGAAAGAACGAACAACTTTTTTGGATTCATGGGCTTCATTCCTAGCAGATCTAGACTAAAAAGTCATATTCAGGTGGTTACTCTGTTCCCAGGTTGGGGCTAGTTTGCAAGGAGAGACCCCCTTGATTAGATGCTGGCTGGCGAAGGGACTGAGTGTTGCCAAGTCCATCAGGGGAGCACAACATTTACTGGCAACCCATGCTACGCCCCTGGCTCCAGGTAGGACTCAGAGAAAATTCTGACTGAAGCCCCAGTGGAGGTGCTGCCAGTTAGCATAGGCAGGTAAAAGGTAAAGGTAAAGGACCCCTGGGTTGTCCAGTCAAAGGCTACTATGGGGTTGCGGCACTCATCTTGCTTTCAGGCCAAGGGAGCCTGTGTTTGTCCACAGACAGCTTTCCAGGTCATGTGGCCAGCATGACTAAACTGCTTCTGGTGCAACAGGACACTGTGACGGAAACCAGAGTGCACGCAAACGCTGTTTACCTTCCCACTGCAGTGGTACCGATTTATCTACTTGCACTGGTGTGTTTTCAAATTGCTAGGTTGGCAGGAGCTGGGACATAGCAACAGGAGCTCACCCTGCCATGGGGATTTGAACCGCCAACCTTCTGATCAGCAAGCCCAAGAGGCTCAGTGGTTTAGACCACAGTGCCACCTGTGTCCCAAGTAGCATAGACAACACTGAGCTTGATGGACCAATGGTCTGACTCAGTATATGGCAGCTTCCTATTTTCCTAAGGCCTGGAGTGGGAAAAGTCAAGTCTGGGAGGTTCCAATCATTTATAAAGGGAAGGTTTCATATTAAGTCCTAAAACAAAATATTGTCATTTTAGAAAAATAAAAGAAAAGAGAAATATAATGACATGATATCTGTAGCCAAAATGAAAGAATGTGGCTCCTATCTAGTTTCAGCTTCAGAGAAGAACTACAGGTTCTGTGTGAGGAATATAAATCCCCAGCCACAGCAAAAGTTACTGTGACTTCAATGGGGTGCAATTGGATGGGGATATGAATTTAGATCCACATTATACTGGGAATAAACAGAGAAGTTTGCTTTTTCACTGATGACTGAATCAATGCAAACATGTTTATTTAATAGAATGTTTGTAATATATTTTTAAAATAAAAAATGAAGTTTAATAAAAGAGCACAAAGAAATGCAGAAAAGGTGGCATGTAACAGAAAAGTCTGACAATATTTCAGTTTTAAACTTTATGTAGTTTCATGTCTGGCCCTACTATTAGGCAGAATGAGGTGGATACTTCAGGAGACAGATGCTGGGAGGTGGAATGGGGGACCAGCTACAAGGTGATGGATATAAGAGCGGTGTGGCTACATTACCTGACCTGGGCTCTTTAAATTACCCTACCATCAATGATGCATTTGAAGCTGCTGTTCCATAACCAAAGTTGAAATATATGAAACTGCTATTCTGATTGGATTTATACATGGAAGGGGTGGGCACCATCCAGTCTTTTGCCTCAGGCAGAAAAATGTCTTTGGCTAGCCCTGCAAAGTTTAATTATTGAAGCACAAAGCAGGCTAGCCACAAAGTAATAGAGCTAAGTTTGTTGTTCATTTCCTTCCTTCCCAACATCTCCCATGGGCTAGCACTGATTGGCAGGAAGGACCACCCACCTGTCAATCATGTAGCATCATTACAGTCTCAGGGGACAACTTCAAAACCTGCCGGCACAAATCAGCTGATCGGCACTGTTGTGGAACTTTGCCACTTAGACATTCGTTCTCTAGCAGAAATCGATAACTAGGCAACAAGTAGCAAAGCAAGAGGATTTTATTCATGTCCAAGAATGGTATTTCATCCACTTCATGGTGCAGACTAGAGACCCTGATAACAGATTACACATGTGCTTTTATAGTTTCACATAAGCAACCTCCTGATGCCCCCGTTCCTTTCTAGCTTGTCCCATTTTTATGCAGTACGTATAACCCAATCATAACCTTTGATAGGCACCTTAACTATGCATTTTGGGGGAATTTCCACTGCCCTACTCTGTCCCCACTAAGCCGTTTCCAATTTCCTGCGTTCTTCTACTTGCAGTGAGCATGACCTAATGTTTCTGCAGACACTTGCCTTTCAAGCTTTTGACATCCATCTTAACCTCAGGCTTTGTCTGGTACTCTGTAGTTAAAAGAGTTTCCTGTTGTCTGGAACTCCAGTTTCAGAGATGCAACTGTTAACAGTATACTGAACAAGTGTTATTACATTTTCCAGAAACATGCTCAAGATTACCCCAGGGCACTTAGCCTTTAAAGGTAAAGGGACCCCTGACCATTAGGTCCAGTCGTGACCGACTCTGGGGTTGCGGCACTCATCTTGCTTTATTGGCGGAGGGAGCCGGCATACAGCTTCCGGGTCATGTGGCCAGCATGACTAAGGTGCTTCTGGTGAAAACAGAGTAGCACACGGAAACACCATTTACCTTACCACCGGAGCGGTACCTATTTATCTACTTACACTTTGACGTGCTTTCGAACAGCTAGGTTGGCAGGAGCAGGGACCGAGCAACGGGAGCTCACCCTGTTGCGGGGATTCGAACCACTGACCTTCTGATTGGCAAGTCCTAGGCTCTGTGGTTTAACCCACAGCACCACCCGCACTTAGCCTTTAGACTTAGCTAATTTTTGATTTTTGATTTTTCCTCCTTGGCTTTTTACTTAGCCAGAATGATTCGATTTTCTAACGCAACATTGAGTGTTCTCTTTCAAAGCGAATGGCTCTTTTCCCACCAATCAGCTGGATTTCACCAGTCAGGGGATTCAGAGTCATCCCCTCTGAACTCCATTTGTAAGTAATTTGAATAGAAACTGGATGCAATGCAAGTTTATTGGTTGACTCTCCATGGCAACCAACTCATCAACAAGGAGAGCCATCCCCACTGAATACAGTTTGAATACAAACTACAGTGGTACCTCGGGTTACATACGCTTCAGGTTACATACGCTTCAGGTTACAGACTCCGCTAACCCAGAAATAGTACCTTGGATTAAGAACTTTGCTTCAGGATGAGAACAGAAATCGTGCAGCGGTGGCGTGGCAGCAGCGGGAGGCCCCATTAGCTAAAGTGGTGCTTCAGATTAAGAACAGTTTCAGGTTAAGAATGGACCTCCGGAACGAATTAAGTATGTAACCAGAGGTACCACTGTACCTGCAATTGAAGTTCAGCTTATGAGAGCGGAAAGCCAGCCCTTGAACTTCATTTGCAGGCAGTTGTATTCAGACCAGCTACAAACAGCCCCACTGGCTGCACTAGGAAGTTCCTGATTGGGAAAATCCCTATTGCAGTTGATCCCAGAGGGACCCCCGGTCAGTGCTGATCATTATACTGATTAGAAAGCTTTCTTTATAAGGCTTCTTTCTTCTTCACAATGCAGTCCCATCCAAAGAATCACATTGTGAATGTGATGACATCATGGCACTATGGAACCAACTCAGGGTTGGATACATGATGGTTTCTACTTTGCTACTCCGTGTTACAGCAGTTTCAGTGCAGCAAAAGAGGTACAGTGGTACCTCGGGTTACATACGCTTCAGGTTATAGACTCCGCTAACTCAGAAATAGTGCTTCAGGTTAAGAACTTTGCTTCAGGATGAGAACAGAAATTGTGCTCCTGGCAGCAGCAGGAGGCCCCAATAGCTAAAGTGGTGCTTCAGGTTAAGAACAGTTTCAGGTTAAGTACGGACCTCCAGAATGAATTAAGTACTTAACCCGAGGTACCACTATAGTGTCAAATGGGTTACTTCAGCAACTGAGACATTCCCTGTAAGCCATTTTACAACTTTTCTAGACACTCCCTGAAAAATCACTGCACACACAAAAATGTTTACATTTCTCTGTTTCAGCTCAGTTTTGCATTATTTCAATAGGACTTCTAACACTGGATTGTGGCCCGTGGGTAAGGTAAGATCCAATCACACTTACATCCACTGAGTTCAATGGGATTATTATGTGTTTCCTTGACTCTCTTTCCCGCTGAAATTGACAAGACTTAGTGATGCTGCAGCAGCTAGACTGGTGACTGGGAGTGGCCAACAAGACCATGTAATACCGGTCCTGAAAGACGAACATTGGCTCCCAGTATGTTTTCGAGAAGAAGTTGAAGTGTTAGTGCTGACCTTTAAAGCCCTAAACAGCCTCAGTCCAGCATACCTGAAGGAGTGTCTCCACCCCCATTGTTCAGGCTGGACACTGAAGTCCAGCTCCGAGGGCCTTCTTAGAGGTTCGTTCACTGTGAAAAGTGAGGTGACAGGGTACTAGACGGAGGGCCTTCTTGGTAGTGGCACCTGCCCTGTGGAACGCCCTCCCACCAGATGTCAAGGAAATAAACAACTATCTGACTTTTAGAAGACATCTGAAGGTAGCCCTCTTTAGGGAAGTTTTTAATGTTTTATGTTTTATAAAGTTTTACATATCCTGTTGGAAGCCGCCCAGAGTGGCTAGGGAAACCCAGCCAGATGGGCAAGATATTATTATTATTATTATTATTATTATTATTATTATTATTATTATTATTATTATTATTATTATTATTTGCCTGGGTTTTGCCAACTCATCGTAATCATTTATTTATTATGGGCAACAGAGCAAACATAAGACCAGGAATAAAACCATACAATGTAACATAATCATAAGTTTAAAGCAAACCACAACACAAGATATAATATAAATTCTACTGGCTTAAGTATGCATGTATACAATATAACAAATGGCCTAGGCAGCGTCGAAAAAAATAATCCTTCCAGCTTCAGATATTTAATTGCCTCACTGCCACTGTTAAATTTTTGGCCTCTACTAATGACACCCATGGGATTTTATCACCCAGCAAATATTCCACATAAAACTGAGCTGAACTCCCTGGTAGTTTGGCCAATAAAGAGGCAATCATTTGCTGAAGAACTGCAGCACTTAGAAGAAGAAGAAAGACAAAACAAACAAACCAGTTTCACACATTTGACCTCCCAGTTATTACAAGGACAAAACCTCAAGGAGAAAGGGACATCGACATATCTACCCCAAATCAATTGAGAAGACAACACATTAAATCTGGCCAGATGGAAGTCACGTGATGTTTAACTACAAGCAAGCTCCGAAAATAAGCAGCTAATTGAAATGGATCATCATAGGAAATGCATGAGGAATAAGGTGGACAGGTATGTTCATGCACCAAAACATCCTGGGGAGGGGAGGACAGACGGACCACTTAGTCTTTGCTTTGCCATAGCTAATATAGAGTCAAATCCCAATTGTAGAAGGAAGGAGAGGGACCACCTGATGCAACAAACTTTTGGGAGCAACAAGCTATGCTCAAGCACTGCAAAATTGTGCCCACCACCAGTAAGTTATCACACGTGTTCACTTGTTCTAGGTTCACATGCAATTTGTCCCAAATCAGCTTTCTGAAAGAGTAGCTTCAGATTTATTTGGGGGCAGGTACATTAGCTGTCCCAGAGATGAGGGTTGGGCAACAAAATGATCAGAAACAAATGTGCAGGTTAAAACAGGCCACAACTTCATTGATTACAGCAAAACAAGTGGGGTTGGCATGGCATTGCGGCATGGATCTGTTACAACTCTGAACTTCAGGTGTTTAGTTCAGAAATCACCCGTGCCAGTATAGGTAAGGGTAAAGGGACCCCTGACCATTAGGTCCAGTCGTGGTTGACTCTGGGGTTGCGGTGCTCACCTCACTTTATTGGCCGAGGGAGCCGGCGTACAGCTTCCGGGTCATGTGGCCAGCATGACTAAGCTGCTTTGGCGAACCAGAGCAGCACACAGAAATGCCACTTACCTTCCCGCTGGAGCGGTACCTATTTATCTACTTGCACTTTGACGTGCTTTCGAACTGCTAGGTTGGCAGGAGCTGGGACTGATCAACGGGAGCTCACCCCGCCACAGGGATTCAAGCTGCTGACCTTCTGATCGGCAAGCCCTAGGCTCTGTGGTTTAACCCACAGCGCCACCCACGTCCCTTTGAACTTCAGGTGTTTAGTTCAGAAATCACCCATGCCAGTATACCTGCAGACAAATCAGGGATCCCACTGGCAACCTGAGGAGTGTGACATCAGGACTAGTACCCACCCATGCTGAGGACTAGAGCTGATACATCACCACCCTTTTATGTCTGAGATCCTGCCCAATGCCATTTCCAACCAAATTGTGGCAAGGTAAAAAGACAACAACTAACGTCTAACAAAACAAAGAAACAAAGACAAAACCCTCACAGTCAAGAGCAAATTGTGATTGAGAGTAAAATTCAGTCTGCTCCTAAAATCCAGTGAGCATATAAGCCTCATCTAGTGCAATGTTGTGATGCCACTGCAGCAAAGCCAGCAACAATGTTTACTTGCTGTGAGCCAATTTCAGCGGTGGCGATGTTATCACAATGCACAACACATTTCATTTTCAGACAAAGATTGACTGTCTCTCCTTTTAGTTTTAAAAATCCATATTTGAAGTTACAATTCTATGGTTTGTTACCCTTGAAATCCCAAGAGGAGAGCTGTTTTAAAGATGTTAATAGTTTCTGAGATCTACCACTTTTAAGGTAAACTGTGGGGCTACGCTAGAGGATCAGTGTGGTAAATCTCATGGATCCGTTCTCAGTTTGGGGTGAAGTTCATCTGACATGGGACCAAGATTAGATTTACCCAACATATCTCCAGATTCCTCCATGGTAGCTCCACTCTTACTAGGAAAACAGCAGACATCCCTTGGATATCTGAATCTTTCAAAAACTAACCTGGAAATTACTCTGTTTTCAGTAACCATTATGAATGGCTAATTAAATTATCTATGGCATTTTAAACTGTGGGGCAAGGGGTATTGGCTTGTTTGTTACTATGTGATGTATTTTTGTATTTTTATATTGCAAACTGCCCTGATATCCTTGGATGAAAGGCGGATAGATTTTAATAAAATAAATGAATGAGTGCTCAGGCAGTGGCGCCTAGTTATTCATAAAGGTTCCATCATGCTTAGGTATGGAAATACTATAGCAATATTTGGAGTTGTGTCCCGCAACTTAAGTTATCTAGCAGGAAAAGCAAATCAACAACAACACTATTCCCAACTAAATGCACAGCCTAAGTTGATGAAACATGTGGCACTTAACATTTAGAGATAATTCTACATTTCAGTGTGGGGAAACGTGTAACCCACAGCCAACTTTTAGCATATATTTCCCCATATGGTACATAGGTTCATAATTCCATATCTGTAAACATTTCCCTTTTTTCAAGGGAAATTCCCTTATTCCGAATAGGATTCCTCGCAAGAAAAGGGAAAAGTTGATAGCTATGTAATTCTGAATTAAGGAATATTAGGGAGGAACAGGTTTAAGGATTTAGATTTGAGGAATATTAGGGAGGAACAGGTTTAAGGATTTAGATTTGGTGGACAGAGTGCCTGAAGAACTATGGATGGAGGCTCGTAACATTATACAGGAGGCAGCAACGAAAACCATCCCAATGAAAAGGAAATGCAAGAAAGCAAAGTGGCTGTCCAATGAGGCCTTACAAATAGCGGGGGAGAGAAGGCAAGCAAAATGCGAGGGAGATGGTGAAAGATACAGGAAATTGAATGCAGATTTCCAAAGAATAGCAAAGAGAGACAAGAAGACCTTCTTAAACGAGCAATGCAAAGAAATAGAGGAAAGCAATAGAATGGGAAGAACCAGAGATCTGTTCAAGAAAATTGGAGATATGAAAGGAACATTTCGTACAAAGATTTCCATAATAAAGGACAAAAGTGGAAAGGACCTAACAGAAGCAGAAGACATCAGGAAGAGGTGGCAAGAATACACAGAGGAATTATACCAGAAAGAAATGGATGTCCCGTATACCCCAGGTAGTGTGGTTGCTGACCTTGAGCCAGACATCCTGGAGAGTGAAGTCAAATGGGCCTTAGAAAGCACTGCAAATAACAAGGCCAGTGGAAGTGACGGTATTCCAGCTGAACTATTTAAAATTTTAAAAGATGATGCTGTTAAGGTGCTACACTCAATATGCCAGCAAGTTTGGAAAACTCAGCAGTGGCCAGAAGATTGGAGAAGATCAGTCTACATCCCAATCCCAAAGAAGGGCAGTGCCAAAGAATGCTCCAACTACCGCACAATTGCACTCATTTCACACGCTAGCAAGGTTATGCTTAAAATTCTACAAGGAAGGCTCAAGCAGTATGTGGACCGAGAACTCCCAGAAGTGCAAGCTGGATTTAGAAGAGGCAGAGGAACCAGAGACCAAATTGCAAACATGCGCTGGATTATGGAGAAAGCTAGAGAGTTCCAGAAAGACATCTACTTCTGCTTCATTGACTATGCAAAAGCCTTTGACTGTGTCGACCATGGCAAACTATGGCAAGTTCTTAAAGAAATGGGAGTGCCAGATCACCTCATCTGTCTCCTGAGAAATCTCTATGTGGGACAAGAAGCTACAGTTAGAACTGGATATGGAACAACTGATTGGTTCAAAATTGGGAAAGGAGTACGACAAGGCTGTATTTTGTCTCCCTGCTTATTTAACTTATATGCAGAATTCATCATGCGAAAGGCTGGGCTGGATGAATCCCTAGCCGGAATTAAGATTGCCGGAAGAAATATCAACAACCTCAGATATGCAGATGACACAACCTTGATGGCAGAAAGTGAGGAGGAATTAAAGAACCTTTTAATGAGGGTGAAAGAGGAGAGCGCAAAATATGGTCTGAAGCTCAACATCAAAAAAACGAAGATCATGGCCACTGGTCCCATCACCTCCTGGCAAATAGAAGGGGAAGAAATGGAGGTAGTGAGAGATTTTACTTTCTTGGGCTCAATGATCACTGCAGATGGTGACAGCAGCCACGAAATTAAAAGACGCCTGCTTCTTGGCAGAAGGGCAATGACAGGCCTAGACAGCATCTTGAGAAGTAGAGACATCACCTTGCCAACAAAGGTTCGTATAGTTAAAGCTATGGTTTTCCCAGTAGTGATGTATGGAAGTGAGAGCTGGACCATAAAGAAGGCTGATCGCCGAAGAATTGATGCTTTTGAATTATGGTGCTGGAGGAGACTCTTGAGAGTCCCATGGACTGCAAGAAGATCAAACCTCTCCATACTGAAGGAAATCAACCCTGAGTGCTCACTGGAAGGACAGATTGTGAAGCTGAGGCTCCAGTACTTTGGCCACCTCATGAGAAGAGAAGACTCCCTGGAGAAGACCCTGATGTTGGGAAAGATGGAGGGCACAAGGAGAAGGGGGCGACAAAGGACGAGATGGTTGGATAGTGTTTTCGAGGCTACCAGCATGAGTTTGACCAAACTGCGGGAGGCAGTAGAGGACAGAGGTGCCTGGCGTTCTCTGGTCCATGGGGTCACGAAGAGTCGGACACGACTAAACGACTAAACAACAACAACAACAAAGTTTCTGGTTTTTCAAGTTATCCCAAAAGCAGAGGTTTCCTCTGGTTAACATTTCCTTCTAAGTTTTGGAACGGCAAATTGAATCTTGATAAACCATCTAGTATAGTATTGTATCTAAGGATCAATATCGATAACAGCTCACATTTGCAATTTACTAGGTGATGGAATAGCCAAGTAAGGTCCAACCAATATTTGAGTGAGAGTGAAATCTCATCCATATATGTCCAGATGAAACCAACACATTCTGAAGGATAATGGTTATTTTCCCATTCGATTCTAGCTTAGTTGCTTCCTCCTTTGCTCAGTGTCCTTGAAGCAAAGGTAATTGGTTTTTTCCTCTACTGTGAGCATAATGTGGGATGTGACTGCTCTCACCCCACATGGGATTCACAATGCATCACACATTAATTGTATTGGCAAATCAGGATCAAAATGTGTTAAGATCTGCAAGGGTAACAGCCAGTCTTTAGCTTCCGAAAAAGCTTTGTCATATTCAGCCGTCCAAGTCTTTCATCCTTTCTTCTAAAAGGAAATCCATACAATAACTTTTACAAGTGTGCTAAGGGATGAAATTAATAACTTTGAAGAAAACAAAACACTATGATCACAATCCAATGCAGTTAAGTACAGTTATAATAAAAGCCAGCGTGTCTTCAAATTATGTGTAAAGGGCAATGGTCTCCCCTCTGAAAATCATTAACATATACATGTGTAGGGGAAATGGCTTTGTTGTGAGAGGCAATGAGCACAACTTCCAGACAAAACCAAGATCTAGCACCATTTATTTAGAAATTAAGGCCTTCCACATGTCATCAGTTCTTGAATCTATGCATTGTTAGACATTGTTATACATTGCCTAAAACCAAAACAACAAAAACACATCAAAGATGTCAAAACATTGTGGGGCATTTTCCTGGTTTGGTGCAGCAGCACCCCATGTAGTCCCCCCAAAATTATTCAACTTCACAAAAATCAAACCACTTTTTTAATAAAAAAACAACACAAATAACTAGATAAAACTCTATACATGAATACACCCCACCCCAGACACATGGAAATATTGAACTTGAGCCATTGCCGCCCAATGCCCATTTTCACAACCTATCTTCAATGTTATCGCTGAATCCTTGAAATGTAAATTTAGATTCTCTTGCCATTGAAAAATATCTCTCTCCACTCCCAGCCAGCTTTGATATGGCTAGGATCCTTATAATCAACAATATCATCAAATTTATATACCACTTAGATGCCAAGACGTCCTCTAAGTGGCTTCTAAGTATAAAATCAATCATAAAATGTCTGCACATAATTAAGATACACAATCAAAAATACGTCAAAACATCACCTATAATTAAAACATTAGTTTAGTCGTTTAGTCCTGTCCGACTCTTCGTGACCCCATGGACCAGAGCACGCCATACATACAACAAAACAAAAGCATAATAATTAAAAATGCTAAAGGAACATGTAAAGCAATTAGGTCAGAAAGTTCAAGTTCAAGAAAATTCTTGCCTTGAAGACCCAGCAGAATGCCAGCCCATATTTCAGCAGGGAGAAAAGGGGCTGAATCCCACTAAATCTCTCTCCTCCCCCTGCATGCTCCCTGCACCAACCTCAAATCTGACCTGAAGGTTCAGCATGGGATGTCGGATGTGCGTAGTTCGGTGTGGGTGAACTCTGAATGTTGGAAGGTTTTCAGTTTGAGGTGGGATATATGGAGGCAATTTTTGTGTGACATGAGGGATAGGTTTCAAGCTCAGGTATCTGCAAGTAGCTTGGGGAACAGAATGTTAGTGTGGGGCTGGTTATTTGTGTATGATTCAATAGGAACAAGGATTTGCAACTACCAGGTGGACTTGTAAAAGGGTAAAAGAGTATTGGGGAAACAATATATAATGGATTGGGGAAAAAATGTTTTAAAGTACCTTTCAAAAAAAACCAGAGTCCTTTTTGTTGGGGATAATTCAGAGGGAAATTCCCAGGTGTTAAGTTGTGGGTGAACATATCAGACGACACAGCGATTCTTCAAACAGCTCTTGTTTAATCACAGACCAGAACAGAAACTGAACTGAAGGGTTCAGCCAGCCTGCTTAGATAGAGCTCCACTAGAACACAACAGTAACCATTTTCTGTAACTATCCAATCACTGAACGTCACTTTCAATCCCTTATTTGCATATGTGGACCTGAGTGAAAACTATCTACAGTATCCCCCTACTGGCTCAGGGTGAGAACTTCAGTACATAACACCAGGTGTCAAAAAAGACTATTTATGTATGATACTACTGGGGCTCGTGTTTTGTTAGCCGCCAAATGGAAAACGAGCGAGGTTCCAACCAAAGAACAATGGCAGCTGCAGCTTAAACTGATGGAATACACACAGCTTGCAGATTTAACATATAGAATAAGAGAATAAGAAGAATGTACTTTTAAAGAAGACTGGAAAATGTTTACTGAAGATATGGGTGAAAACGCTGGTAGCACTAAGATAAATTCAACAGTGTAAATAAGTTTCGATGGATGTAACCATTGATTACTGAATGGTTTAGTTCATGTAAAATATGCAGGGGTGTATGTTATGCAAAATGAACCATGCAAAGAGAAGAAGGGAAGGGAAGTCCTTGATTTAAGGTTGTTTAAATGAATATTTTGAAATGTACATTAGAAAATTTGATAAAAATTTATATAGACTGCATTTTTCTGCTGGGACACATACCCAAAACATTTTGTGAATCTAAGTTTGGCCTCATTGAGGGGCAGTATTTCAATATTAGTAGGAAAATGAGAGTACCTCTAAACATTTTTTTTTTAAAAAAATAAGCACTCTCTCTCTCTCTCTCTCTCTCTCTCTCTCTCTCTCTCTCTCTCTCTCTGTGTGTGTGTGTGTGTGTGTAGATTTGAAACACCAACTATCAGCTGATCAGATCATCACTGGTGCCTGCAGAGCCCAACTGCATACTGCTCAACCATCCCAATTTAAGCGATACATCATGGAATTACAGAAACCATTCCCGGCTTCTGATTGGACCCTGGAATGTCTCCATTTTTGGTATGGTGCTTTGGCATGAGAAGCTGGATCACAGCAGTGTGTTGTACCCCAAGGTGCTCTTTTTTTCAATCAGCTGTGTCATGCCAGAGAAATGGACCAAAATATGTTTGGTTTTGGTCTCATGCTCTGGTGTGGGTCAGCTGGCTCCCGTGAGAGCTCAGGATAATTACAATAATGAATGAGTGTTCCGATTTGGATCACCCTGGTGTTGGAGGGTATGCAACTGACTGTTGCCACTTGCAAAGTGTTGTCTCTTTGCCCATATGCTTTGATCGCAAACCACACAGGCAAAGGAAAATGAATCACCTGAGGGCAGGTGGCTGACCCCACGGGGTGTGTGGGGCTGAAGGATCTTTCCCACTTAGGAGTTCCAGTCCCCACATCCAAGCTGCTTAAAATACACATTTTAATGCATTTTGAGTTGGTTTTTGGTTTTTTGAGCTGATAAGTACATCACAAGATCAGAGAAGTGTGAAATCTGAATGCTAATTATGTTCTGCTTTTGTATTAGTTGGTGTGGCGCAAATTAGGCTGGTTCACTTAAAAATGTGGATGGAACATATTCTGTTCCACATCTAGTTTCTGGGGAACAACAGTGGCTGTCAGCAAATGTCCTCATGTGCTGCTTATGAGTGTCTTTAATATTTGATCTTTTATTGTGTTTTTAATATCCTGTTGGAAGCCACCCAAAGTGGCTGGGGAGGCTGGCCAGATTGGTGGTGTATAAGTTATATATTATTATTATTATTATTATTATTATTATTATTATTATTATTATTATTACTATTTGCTTAGCCAATGTGGGAAACCATGTGAAGAACAATTCTTTCTAATGCTGCATTTTTGGATGAAAGAAACAACAGATACAAGTATAATGGCTTGCTTGTGGTTAGAGACTGATGCTCAAAGACTCTGATAAGTTGCCCAACTTTTTCTTTTTTCTTTTATTCAGCCCCACTGAAATAAAAAAATAAATAAAGGAAATAATTTATGCAAGGGGAGTGAAAACACTGATAATGTGCAATAGGGTGTCCCCTCAAACCATTTATTTGTGGCTTGCCATTTACATCTGAAAGTAAGTCAGGGACAGCAATGAAATGTTCTCCAGATGTTGCTGGACTCCAGATGTTGCTGGACCCAGCATATGTCACCAACAGCAAGGGACGACGGGAGTTCTCATCTAAACATTTAGAGGCTGTCACATTAGCTATCCCCGAAGTAAGTGAGAAACTGCCGAAATAAATCTGAAAAATGAACCCACAATATTTTGCTAGATTTATCTTCTAGCACATCCCCTCACCAGCACACATACATATCTTTCTTGGTATACAGGATAAAAAAGAAGTAAGTTTGTGGGTGGTTTTTTTAAAAATGTAAATGCTGACTAGTAGATTTTTCTGAAATAACTATCAGTGGTGTAATACACTCTGCAGTGAAGTGAGAGCATTCAGATATATTGACAGAAGAGAGATTCTCTGTAATGTTAGATAAGAAATCTGCCATGATCTGCATACAGTGACAAAAATTACTGCTGTCTGACCTCATTGTAAGGAAACATCCAAAAAGCAGAAGCCAATAGCAACTTTTTTACCACAAGAGGACTGCTGGCTGACCACACACAAAAGTTCTGATCTCTTTCATCTAGTCCATGAATCTTAAAGGTTTGTAAAAGTAAAAAGCAGACAGAGAGAAAGAGCTGCCAGAGGGGGCTTAGCACTCTACACAGAGACAAGAACATATAAAAGAAAAACAAATCGCTTTGCATTTCAGTCATGATCAATGGACGGTAAGAATATGGCCGCAAGGTTAACTTCTCTTTGCTCAGAGCATAATCACTGCTACCCAGAGGTGTCTAAACAAAGAATTTTTTCCCATTCACCCCACCCCAGTACAACACAGCTCCGTAATGCATTAAGGCACTCAGACAAAATTAATCTACATTTCTTCACTAAGCCATGGGCAGGGGAAGTGATTTTTGTGTGGACTACTGGCATTTGAAAGTGGGCATTCGCAAAGCTTTCAGAATCTCCATTTTCTCTGGTCATTGTTCTTACACTTTACTGTTTTTGCCCAAGGCATGATCATTAGATAAAACACACTGAGAGCAAGAGAGGAAAAACAACAGAGTTGCAACTGTAAAGCAGAGCGGCTGGAGTTGTTGAAAGAGTCGTAAGGCATGCACTTGACAGCAGGAATTGCAATTAATGGGGTGAGACTCATCTGCCCTCAGTGGGCTTATAAATCCTTGTAGGAGAGAGTGGGGGTGTGGAGAGAAGAAATGGAAAAAGAGTGATGCTCACATTTCTGTTGGTTGCAACAATGGTAGCAGTAACATCAGATTTAAGGACAAGGTCATTGTTCAACTAGGCCAGATCATTGGTACATAAGATGAGCCCTGTTGAATCAGGCCAAATGGCCACCTACACTGATATTGCGCTTCTTACAGATCTGAGCAACCCTCAAACAGCCCAAAAAGTCAATAGCCCTCTCCAACCATTATTCCTCAGCAGCTGGCATTAACTAGTGTACTTTCTTCAAGTCTAGATGCTGTGTATAGCCATCATGACTAGTAGCTCTCCATATACATCTGAGATAGAGACCATAACCAGACCTTGTGGCAACAAGTCCATACATTATTGATGTACTGCACTTTCTTTTGTCCATGTAGCTTTGCCTCCATTTTTAAGGAAATCAGCCCTGAGTGCTCTCTCGAAGGACAGATCCTGAAGCTGAGGCTCCAATACTTTGGCCACCTCATGAGAAGAGAAGACCCCCTGGAAAAGACCCTGATGTTGGGAAAGATGGAGGGCACAAGGAGAAGGGGACGGCAGAGGACGAGATGGTTGGACAGTGTTCTCGAAGCTACAAACATGAGTTTGACCAGACTGCAGGAGGCAGTTGAAGACAGAAGTGCCTGGTGTGCTCTGGTCCATGGGGTCACAAAGAATCGGACACGACTAAATGACTAAACAACAACAACAACAAGCTTTGCCTTGAAAGTTCCAGATGGTATAGTCTCATCCATAGGATACCTCAGGGA
The DNA here is from genome assembly GCF_964234715.1 of Podarcis melisellensis. Taxonomy (NCBI): domain Eukaryota; kingdom Metazoa; phylum Chordata; class Lepidosauria; order Squamata; family Lacertidae; genus Podarcis; species Podarcis melisellensis. The sequence goes on from NC_138539.1 coordinate 70,705,797, forward strand.
AAGCCTTCTCTCATATGGCAGGAGTGTGTTGTGAGTGGAGGCCAGCTGAGATGGTGGAAGCTCAAAGAGGGGGCTGGAGTCTTGCTAGACTAGAGCAACTCCTGACACCTTGGGCCTTCCAGTCATAATTGCATCTCAAGATGTAGCTTTGTAAAGTTAAGGACAGAAAGCCATGAGGTGTAATGGATACATCTCAAGATGTGGTGGTTTCACCATCATTAGCTTTGCAAAGTTAAGGACAGAAGGCCATGAGGTGTAATGGATACAACCGAAGACAACTATGAACAGTTCTAAAAGGAATTTCATCTGTGAAGTGAAGTCTAATTACATTTAATTTTTCAACACAAAACATTCAGCAGCCCAGATCCCCAAAGCATGCTGCTTTCTCGGTACATGCACAAAAGCTCTTTAATGTTAAACCCCTTAATCTCGGTATAGTGCCCATTGATGGCTGCAAAACTACATGCATTTCAAAGCCAATTGTTTTGTAGAATTACAGAGTTAATTCATATTTACCCTAGTTCTCAAAGAAGCTCTCACTGATTGCCAAGAACCGTTTTTGTTTGATGGGTACTTGATTGCGTCTTGCAATTTTTTTTGGTGATTGGTGTCCCCCGTGCACATGTAAAACTCTCTCTGATTCTTGGGTGAGTTTGATTTTTAGAGGAGGAGGAGCTGAATATATCAACCATGGCTGGTTCTGAGAACACGGTTGTGCATGGTTCCCAGATAACAATGTAAATACAATGTGTATGCACACAACACAGACAAAACACATTACCAGGATGATGTGCCAGAAGAAAACTCTCAGAAAATATATGCCCTTTTTCTGTTCTTTTAAAAGAAATTTCTGAAAAAGCTCAGAGATTCCAAATCAATCCCTATTCAAGCTAATGGGATTTTGCTGACAATTCTTTGTGCCTAACACTGAAGCAACATGGGGGCTTTAGATTTTAGAAGCTTTTTCCTGGATCCAGAATGAAGGAGAAAAGAGCACAAGGTGAGTGAAGCCTGGCATAAAGGAAATAGTGGAGCCTTCCCATTCTGCTTACAGATGCTGACCAGAGTTGCAATTGGATATGAAGAAGAAGAAGAAGAGTTTGGACTTGATATCCCGCCTTTCACTCCCCTTAAGGAGTCTCAAAGCGGCCAACAATCTCCTTTCCCTTCCTCCCCCACAACAAACACTCTGTGAGGTGAGTGAGGCTGAGAGACTTCAGAGAAGTGTGACTAGCCCAAGGTCACCCAGCAGCTGCAAGTGGAGGAGTGGGGAAGCGAACCCGGTTCACCAGATTACGAGTCCACCACTCTTAACCACTACACCACACTGGCTCTCCAGCGGTGATGGAATAGCATCTTGCATTGCACCCGAGAGCAGCAGGCTAGCTTACAGAGTACAGTGCAGGTCTCATGGCACAGCAGAAAATTCCGTCCTCCAAAATCTTACAGCTCCTTCCCTATCAAATCCAAACTCCTCCTCCTCCTCCTCTTCTTCTTCTTCTTCCCCCCTTCCCACATGCTTCACTGTGGTTAATGGTAAGGAAGACCCTTCCCCATCTCAGAGCCTCAACATTCTGAAATTCCATTCAGAACTATTGTACTGGGGAAAGGGACCCTGGCCTTTAGATCCTCTAATTCATCTTTGTCACTAGCCCGATCCTCACACCTACTCTGGTTTAAAGGACTGCACGGTTCTCCCCTCCCCCAGAGGTGGTGTCATCAGATGGAAATATCCCACAATCCTATTGCCTCTCATTGTTCTCCCAATGCTAGAACGTTAAGGAATGACTTAATTCTTCACAAGCTGGTAAAAAAGTGTTTGCACAAACTATTTTCTAGTTTTGATTTACAGGCAATATTTTCTTATTCAGATTGACCGAATGGTATTTAAAGTTATTTTCAGGTCACCTTTTACAAGTTAAAAATCTCGTCAATGCAGTTCATGAAAGAGAAATATAAACACACACACACACCAGCATTAAAGGAGCTTTCCAAATTCAAAAGAAATATGTCAGTAAATTTCAAAGCTATAACTTTAAAATACAGAACCTATCATTGAGCAAATGAAACATCCAGATTTGTAAGGCTTGCTTCCCACCCTCTTAACACTTTTTTTTTTAATTTAAAGAATGTATATTTATTAATCTGCATGTGGTTTATCTACAATGGGTGGAGAACATTTTTATTTTGGTGGGACACAATCACTTGATTCTCAGGATAATCTGTCAGGGTCAGGCTAAAAATAATAGGTGAGTCAATATTAGGTGTTCTTGTTCGTTCTCTCTCTCTCTCTCTCTCTCTCTCTCTCTCTCGTGTGTGTGTGTGTGTGTGTGTGTGTATGTGTACCTATTCCCAGTTTTTGCTTCTTTGCTACAGTTTATCCATTCAGCTAAGAAATTTGCATGAATGAAGCAGTTCTTAGGTGGCAAAAACATACACTTCCTGTAAAAAGCCTGGACTAGCAGAAGGAAAACCAATACAGCTATACACTACAGCAAGGCCCCTTGAATAAGTCCCTCTGCTACCACTTCAAAAGAGAAAAGAAGCCCGGATTTGAAACTGGCAGAATAATGCCAGATAATAGCAAGATTTTTTGGTTGTTGTTGTCTGTTTGTTTTGCTACTAACATTAATTTGGCAGTTTTTAATAGGACGGGAAAATGCAGTTTTATGGTTGAATTAGTTTTTCTTCGGTTGAATGAGTTTTCATTAGAGCTGGCCTTTAGGAATTTGGAAGATGGGCAAATACTTAGGAAAATTAAATTAGCGTTTGCCCACTACACTTTGCTTTGACAGGGAATGATAGTGGATTATTATGGAAAGCTGAGGGTGCCTAATTCTGCAGTTTATCTAAACAGGGAAGAAGGTGAAAAGGAGCCTACATTTTCTCAAGCAAAAAGAGAATCAGTAGTGGCAAAAATCTGACTTTCCCCACCCTTTAAATTTACGGGAAAAATACAGCTATCTGATGAACATCTGGGCGGAAAGGCCTTGTTTTTCAGCTTTCCATCTAAAATGGAAAGTTCATTCTTTTTTGTAACACAGTTTCACACAGATCGGAACTAATCAGCTGACTCCCCCTCCCCCATAGGATGGAAGGCATAACTGTGTCTTTCAGGCACTCCAGATGTACCTCATGGACAATTTGGGATAACTGATGGATGAATAAGTGGCAGCTGGTTACTACCAGCATAATAATTCAGGATATAATTTGGGATCCCTGTAGGTGTTGCAGGGTAGTATGGAAATGCTGAAACGCTACTATAATGTGCATCACTCTAAACCTGTGGTACTTGGCTAGAGGTAGATAAAACTGCTCTCAGTTTCCCATTTTCCTCACACTTACATTCACGACTCCACATTTCCACACCAGATTGCATTTTTTTTAAAAAAGACCAATTGAAATTTAATAGCATTTCATTGCAATTTTCTCCTAATAAACACATTTTTATGACATTTTGCCTAATGTAGGGTTTGGTGTTTTTTATTTTTTTATTTTTTTTGCAAAGCTATTTCCCTTACTATAATGCATTTTTGGCATCTTATTTTCACACAAATATGCATTTTAAACACACTTTACCTCAGTATATGCTTTAAAAAAATATTGTCTGGAGAAAGGTACCGCACAATTTGAAGAAATGTAAATTTAAAAAAGATGGCTGTGTTCCAGTTAGTGTATTGTTTTGGAAAATATGAAGCTAGGTATTCTTAAATGTGAGCTGTGCTGAATTTCTCCCCCATCCTTACATTTTGCACATCACAGCCTTGTGGCTCAGGCAGTAGAGCCTGAGACTCTTAATATCACTGGTTCAAACACAATTTTGGGCAAAAAAATTCTGCATCTCCCCTTTCTCCTTTATGGGTATGACAGCAAAGATGGAGATATTTTGAGGAGGGGGAATATAAGTACACTAGGGTGCAGGTTGTCCATATAATCCCAGCTGCTGCCTGAAATCTAGAGTAGATATTAGTACAGCCATCAAAATGATGAGAAGTTAGAATTGTACCAGTGAGAAGTTAGAATTTCATGCTGACAGAAGCTTTTTTCACAACTGCAGCTATGAGACCTCATATATGTTCATCATGGTCTCAGCAGTGAAACTCTAGTTCAGGAAGAAGAATAGTTTGAAATCTGGCTCTCCGACAGTAAATGTCCAAATGACTCAGAAGTCTAATTTTATGCCTTTGGTTTATAGGGGTTTTAAATGCTGCTAAATGTCCACACTCTAATAAAAGAGATTAAGGGGCCACCTCTAAGCTCATTTGAGTACTCCTTAACCTTATTCTTGTCTCTGCTTCACCTTTTTCTTCCACTTCTGAGCTATCTGAGGATTTACTCCAACTATATATCTAAAGCTCATTTGCAGAGTTCTTTTCCCTCAGCAAATTAATGGACAATGGTAGCAAGAAAATAAATTTTCATCTCACAAAAAGAGATTTGAGAGGGTAAAACTAAAAGTTTGGCATATTTAATTTGCCAGGATAACTTTGAGATATGTTTACTAGTCACACACACGGAGAGAGACACTGCATATTGCTTGACTTCCAATCCTGCTTCATTGCATTTAACTTAAGTCAAAGTGAATTATAAAACCAAAACTCTATGCTGAATATGTGGGTTGAGTCAATCCTGATTTATCTGTTCCTGCTTACTGTGAAGTGGATGACTGGCAGACAAATGTGTGAAATGAGTGAATCATGACTGAGGTGATATGAAGTTCTTTGTGTGCTAGTAGTATATCTGTGCCGGCCTGTTAACATGTACTTTCAGTCACTAAGTGTGAACCCTATATTTATGAACCATTCCATGTTGAAGCAGCCATGTGGCTGCTTTAGCACATCTCTAACTTACCAGTGGGCACATATTCTTCAAATTGTCGTGAATGGATGGTTCACATATGCATGTCATTAACCATTTGGTAACGCAAAATTTGCTGACCTTCCGATGAAATGTGTCAACTGATACAATGTGAGAAGATATCACGATTCCATTGCAGTCACCCATGCAAGTCAGTTAATGCTGTGGACTGAGAGTATTTTTTAAAAAAATGTACATAATGATCAAGTTTTAAATTTAAGCATTTTGTTTCCCCTAAAATCCATATTTTTAAAAGTATTAATTTCCCCCTTAAAATATGCATTTGTTTTTGGAACTGAAAATGTATGACAAAATTCAGTGAACTGTGCAATGAGCTATATTCTGATCTGTGTGGAAGTCCAGAAACTTGTGAATTAGGCAGGTTCACTTTTAAGATACAGACCCCAAATGAAATGCTCCTCCGTCACTGTAATGGTTCTAGGAGTTGCTCGTGCGTAAACCGGCGGCACACCTGGCTGGGTTGCCTGAGTGAACCTTTTCTGTCCGGACAGCCACTCGCCTGTGGCTGTCTCAATTGCTGGCAGAATCCGTCAGTGGACGTTTCTTGAACTTCTTCCAGCAAAGAAGCTCTTTGACGCCTAGTCTCCTCCTACTCTCCCTGCGCGGAAGCCTTCTGCACAAGGAGGGTGGGGGCAGTGGAGGACCCCTACTCTCCCTGCTGGTTCCCGGCAAGGAGTCATGGAACCGCCTCACCGCTTCCCCCATCTGCCCCTCTTCTCCACTGGTGCTACGCTGATTCTCTTCCCCAGAAGATGGGCTGCCTCTCCCCCTCCCGGGGTGCTCTCTGGAGTCCCTCTGGAGCCCGCTCTCTCCCTCTGGCTCTGATGGCAGTTCCCTGAGAGTCACTAATATTTATTATTTATTTAGCCATTGCTGCAGAGAACTCAAAACTCTTGGAGATGCTGAAATGGCAAGGAATACCATTGAAACCAAGTGCCACATCATGAACTGCTTTCTGGTATACCCCCAACTCTCAGGGTGACTTTCAGGGTTTAGTTAAAGGGATGGCAATAAGATTGACTTATACCTGAAGGAGCATCTCCAGCCCCATCGCTCAGCCCAGACACAGAGGTCCACCTGTGAGGGCCTTCTGCTGGTTCCTTCACTGCGAGAAGCAAAGTTACAGGGAACCAGGCAGAGGGACTTCTAGGTAGTGGCGCCCTCCCTTTGGAACGCTCTCCCATCAAATGTCAAGGAGATAAAGAACTACACAACTTTTAGAAGACCTCTGAAGGCAGCCCTGCATAGGGAAGTTTTTAATGTTTGGCATTTTACTATGTTTTTCTTTGTACTGTAAGCTGTCCAGAGTAGCTGGGGAAACCCAGCCAGATGGGTAGGGTATTAGTATCAGTATTATTCCTAGGAGAGTGAGCGAGCAGAGATTGCTTCTTCCCCATCTTCCCTGTCTTCTTCTCAGATGTCAAGCAGCCTAAGAAGGAAACCTGATACATAATGTGCAATCAACAATATCAAAAATATGCAAATTATCTTTTGTACCTGCATATGCTGCCATTTCGGCACACCTAATTTTTAAGAGAGGTTTCCCACCCACCATCTCTAGGCAGTGCCATTTAACTCTCAGGTTGCTCCCTCACCCTACATTAATAAGCTAATCTACAAGGGGTACCCTGCAGCATCATTTGCATCTCTCTTCCCCTCTCTTTGTCAGATCATATAAACAAATAATGCAGGTGGTAAGTGTCTTCTGTTTACTCAGAGTGGGGGCTTTTTGTGGGTTTTTTTTTTTAAACAACAGCTTCATTTGCAATTCAAACAGCCAAAGCCACAGGAGAGGCTTTCCACATTCATTAGGGGACTTGCTTACCTAGCAAGGAGATTTCAGCAACCAGCAGTCACTCTGTCTAAATCCAGAGGAAGTCCTCAGAGACACACAGCTCAGCTAATAAGCTGCACTGGGACACTGGACACTTCCTGCTATCTGAGCTACTTTGCCTTCTCTCTCTCAAGTATAGTTAAGTTCTTTGGCCTGCAAATGAGCAGCTACCAGATGATGTTTGTGTACTTGCCAGAGGGGAGAAAGGGTATTTTCACCAGGTATTACAATGTCTTCCATCTCAGTAAAAGTACCATGGTCTCACAAGATTTCTGTTGTCTGCCACTCCCTGTTAAGATCATCAAGTAAAATGTTTCTCTCTTAGCTATATGGAGGGGAAAGCTGTCTAAAGTTCTCTGAAGTTTGGGCTATAGAGAGTGGCAAAAAATGAATGCATGCAGGTAAACTCTTATCAGGTAGGATCAAGTTAATGACTCATTAAGATTAGACTTCTGCCGCTAAAGGTAAAGGTAAAGGGACCCCTGACCATTATGTCCAGTCGTGGCCGACTCTGGGGTTGCGGCGCTCATCTCGCTTTACTGGCCAAGGGAGCCGGCGTACAGTTTCCAGGTCATGTGGCCAGCATGACTAAGCCACTTCTGGCGAACCAGAGCAGCGCATGGAAACGCCGTTTACCTTCCCGCCAGAGCGGTACCTATTTATCTACTTGCACTTTGACGTGCTTTCGAACTGCTAGGTTGGCAGGAGCAGGGACCAAGCAATGGGAGCTCACCCCGTCGCGGGGATTCGAATCGCCGACCTTCTGATTGGAAAGTCCTAGGCTCTGTGGTTTAACCCACAGCACCACCCACTAAAGGTGGCTAATAAATCAGATGAAGACTATAAAAGATGGATTAACTGTGGTGTGGTGTTGCTAATGCTTAAAGACCTTTTAAGAAAGATACAATGAGGGAAAGTTCACCTGGTCAGGTTTTGTTTCAGTGTGATGACCCACAAGTTCCCTTGGTGCAGATCAATCAATCTGCAAAAAATATACCTATTGCTTCTTAGCAGTGATTTTAGAGGTTGCGGTGGGGAATTTGTAAGCCACTGCATTCAAGAGGATCAGGCAAGAGAAGTGGTGGACCAGTTCATGCAAGCATAAAAAAAATGGTCCATGCAAAAAACTAACTGAAAAAAACCTTAGGAGGAAAAAAGTAAGATATTCAGATCAGGACGTAGCACCATGAGGCTTTTCTGAACAAAACCAAAATTACGCAGGTATATTTTTTCATAAAAGTGGAACTAATCAACAGGATGAATACACACAAAAAGTGAAACTATACTTGGATCAACTCATGGTTGGGGTTTAAAATAATGGAAACAGACAAAGGTTTCAATTAGCTCTTCTTCAAGTAGAAATAATCAGATCAAAAATGAACATCAAAATTGCTAGATAAGGTTACCTAGTTTTAAGGTTTGTTGGCTACTGCTGTTGCCATGGGCACAAAGTATCTTGGGAAACACAATATTCTGATGTCATGTATGATGTCACAAACAGGAAAGGTCCCAAGTCCAGGCAGAGTTTGTTGAGACAGTTAACAGTCAAGACTGTGCCTGACTTTTGCTTAGATGGATCCTTATGGCAGGTGATGAAAATGTTTCTCTTGGGTTATTTTAACTTTAACCATAGGGGAAATGTACACTGAATGTACACTGAGTTTCCAACACCTCCCCCCCAAATGAGGACAATCAGTTCCCATTCTGGACACCTTGACCATTTTATATAATCATAGGAAATCCATCTAAGAGTTATTAAAGAACTCAGATGTGAAAATGCTGATCTTCTAATCTAATCTGGTTAGTTTAACATTTGTTCCAGGAAAACTGGTGGTAAGCATTGTTAAAGATTTAATTACAAAGCAAATAGTAAGCCTTGATGAAGCATAGCATGGTTTCTTCAATTGCAAGTCCTATCTCACTAAACATTTAAAGTTCTTTGAGTGTGTCAGCAGGCAATAGATAGCAATGATCCAACAGACCCTTGGTAAACTTCGCAGCAGTGCTTTTATCTGGGAGGGACGCTGGGGTACGCGTACCCCTAAACATTTTGTGAATCTAACTACTTTTCTGAGTACCTTTCAAAAAGAATATCCCATCAAGAGCATCCCAATTTCAACAAGTGAGTGTGGACGTGGCTTCTTTCAGATGAATTTCATACTGATTGCAACAAGAGCATTTAAACATTGTAGCCAACTTAAGGTTTATAAAATTGGTAGGCCTTCTATTGAGATTGTTTAAGCCTTCGGTGTATATAAATTCATGGGTTTTGAAAGGACGATATCTGGCAACAGACACCAACAGCAAGCAGAGAAATCGGGAAGATGTTAGTGCACACAACCTCATGCCAATGTGGAAGTTACTGTGAGCTGTCGGCTGTGTAATATGAGGTAATGCATGTTCTTTGTACTTTTGCCCATTTACTGTATGTATTTCCCCCGATTTGAACTATAAAATGGTGATTTTCTTGAGTCAAAATGAGAGTACCCCTAAACATTTTTTTTATTATGGAAAAAAAACCACTGCTTAGCAGTAAGCTTGGCAATAATTCAATAAAAGGGGAGGGATCCTCTTGTAGATCAGTAAGTGTTTAAGGAACTGGGAGCAAAGAATAAAAACAAATGGACTTTCAGGGTCTCTTCCACCTCTACAGTATATCCACTTTTATCAACAGGCTACTCGGCCTTTTTATCTGATCCAGCCGCAGTCTTCCCACTTTCTTAAAAATTCAAGAATTCCAAAAGGAAAACAAAAACTGCTATGAAAAACCTGAATAATTAAGAAAGGTACTTGCTTTTGTAATGTTTGGTTGGAATGGATCTCTGCATAGCCTATGCAAAATGGCAACCATGTTTATTATCTATTAATGAGCAAAGGATAACCAGATAAAACAAAGAGCCCAATGGAGAAAAATAACCTCTCCCAGTTTGATTTGTCTAAGTAAATCACTGAGGGACCTATGAGGACTGTAGTGCATTTTGTTTGCTATTACCCTCAAAGGTCATTACTGAACCAGTTTGAGGTACAATCTTTATGCTTATCAAAGAATACAAAGTATTAATGGTGCAACCTCCCCTCCCGAAAAATGCTGCAATCTTGTAAATAAGAAATGATGTAGGTGAATGACTTGCTGATGATGATTAATGACCCGCTCAATCTTTATATATGTGAGAAGCAGGAAAGACTCATGACTGTTGACAAAATGCATTACTGGGTCTTGAGCTACATTCTGCATTATGAGAAATGAAGCCATCTAACTTAGGCCAAATGTCACAAGTGTATGTGATATTCATTCATTCATTCATTCATTCATTCATTGAATGAATGAATGAATGAACAATGACGAGTTCCTGGTGCTGCCCAGGAATTCAAAGAAAGGAAAAGGAAAAGGAAAAGGAAAAGGAAAAGGAAAAGGAAGGAAGGTAATTTTCATATAGATAGTGTAATTTGTCACTTTCTGGACTTTTCCCAGACACAACACATGCACACACACTCAGGACTTTGACCTGACCCAAGAAACACCTGATCAGGACACAAATGATATCTTTTTTGGTGTTGGGGGTGGATGCTAGAGCTTAATTATGGTAAATTTGGTCTGCCATCTTAACTGAACATGGAACCTCAAATCCAAACATAGACGAAGATTGTTGCTTCTCCCTCGGGAACCCAATGCAGGGTGACAATATCTTCAGAGGCATTCCAAGTGGCACTTGTTGGAACTGTCACACCAAATTGGGTGACGATATCTTTAGATATCTTCACTTGCAGTGAATGTAACATCACTGGATGACTTACATGAATGCATGATCCATCTCAGATATCACACGAGAGAGAGTCTTTCATCACCTCATATGCAATGCATTGCAGTCTACACATTAAGCTGCTTGTTACCAAGAAGATATGGGATAAATAATATTATGAGTGAAATCCACATTATTAATTAGTGTCTTCCTAGCATGCACTGGGATGCAGGTGGCACTGTGGTCTAAACCACTGAGCCTAGGGCTTACCGATCGGAATGTCAGCAGTTTGAATCCCCTGGCTGGGTGAGCTCCCGTTGCTTGGTCCCAGCTCCTGCCAACCTAGCAGTTCAAAAGCACATCAAAGTGCAAGTAGATAAATAGGTACTGCCCCGGCAGGAAGGTAAAAGGCGTTTTCGTGCACTGCTCTGGTTTTGCCAGAAGCGGCTTAGTCATCCTGGCCACATGACCCAGAAGCTGTCTGTGGACAAACACCGGCTCCCTCGGCCAGTAAAGCGGATGAGTGCTGCAACCCCAGAGTCGTCTGTGACTGGACTTAATGGTCAGGGGTCCCTTTACCGTTACCTTTACAATACATGTTCAGTTCCCATGCTTTGGTATTGGTTTGCCTCCAATCTGCTGAAGAGGTAGCAATGGAAAAGAAAGCAGACATACAATTCAGAATCTATGATATAGCATGTCCCACAAGCCCTCTATGGCATTGAGAGTGCCATGTCCAATGACCCACATTCCGTTCAACTAGTTTCTCACCTTACTTTCATCCAAACCCATTTGAATGTAAGTTAGAGTTGCCATATTTCAAAAAGTGAAAATCTAGAAACAAAAGTTGTTGGAAATCCACCAAATCCTACAATTCCTACATGGGCTGCCAAACACCCAGATTTTCCTAGACATTAAGCAATTTTCCGCCCAGATGTTGTTTGCGAGGGCAGAATCTGGGCTATGTCCTTGACATTCCATTATTAGGTCAAATATCCAAATTGTGAAATTTGGATAAACTCAATGTGCTTTCTGCAATAGAAAGCATTTGAAACTATAGGTTTAGAGTTCCTCTCCCTTACACACTAACAGCACCTTCTAATGCAAGTTTATTTATTTAGAAGAAAGTGCATTTAATGGAACAGTGGCGGACCTTGGGATCTCAAATATCAGTGGTGCCCTGAGCATCACCAAAATTTGTCGCCCCCCCTCCACCTCTTGTACTCCAGTCTAAATAATAGTTGTGGTGTTCCCTGCGGCACCCCTGAGTGCAGTGTGACTGAATCAGTCATGCTCCCCTAAATCCAGCTCTGAATGCAACTTACTCCTAGGGAAATGCACAAAAGCTTGCAGCTTTTTCCTTACATCTGAAGAAAGAGAGAGCTCAGATATTCAGTGTTATGTGCACTCCTACATAATTGCAGGGTTACCCTTTGTGATAACAAGCATGCATTAGCCAGCTTGGAAACACTGTCAGTCGCAAAACTGTCTCCTTGATAAATGAACAGCCAAGTGCTATTTATTGTGTACAGCTGCACAGGCCTGACAAAGAAAAGCCTGATGTCAGTGCTCCTGCCAGCTCCAGAGATTCCCCCTTTCAAAGTTGCTGTGCACAAGCGGAGCCAGTAATCCAGGAAGCAACAACGGTCCCTAAGTGCCAATCATGCAAACCTCTGTAGCCTCTCCCACTCTTCTGGGCAAATCAGGATTCAGACTGTTCAGCTTGACCCATAATGACCAGTGAGACAGAAGAAAAGGAGTTTGGACTTGATATCCTGCCTTTCACTCCCCTTAAGGAGTCTCAAAGCGGCTAACAATCTCCTTTCCCTTTTTCTCCCACAACAAACACTCTGTGAGGTGAGTGGGGCCAAGAGACTTTAGAGAAGTGTGACTGGCCCAAGGTCACCCAGCAGCTGCATGTGGAAGAGCGGGGAAGCGAACCCGGTTCACCAGATTTTCCCTGAAATTCTAGGGATGGGTGGGGTGTTTTATCACTGAGGGCTTATCCACACTTATCTTTCCTCCACTCTTTCCAGGCACAGTCCATGCTCTAAACCTCCTTGTCCGAGCGCTACCCACTTTTGCTCCGGATCTTTCCCTGTGAAAACCCACTCTTTAAAGCTCAATCAAAGCAAACAGCAACCCATGTGAAACCCGAATTGATGTTTGCTCTGACTGAGTGCTAAAGAGAGGATTTTTGTGGGGAGAGCTCTGGGGTAAGGGGAAAATAATGCTCGGACACAGTGGCATTCTGTTGGTTTCCTGAACCCAGGACGGGCACATAGGTGTGCGCTTGGCTGGGAGTGTGCATGTGCTGGGCAGGGAGGTGCCAGCTTTGCCCTCACAGCTGATGCCACTGGAGCAAATCCACTGGAGCAAAGTGGGGCCGTGCTGAGCCACCTGCCCACCCATGCAGAGGGGAGCTTGGCCAGCTGGCATGGACCTTGGTGGGCAGAGAGGGGCACCGAGCTGGGCCAGGCTGCCCTGGGGTTGCTTGCAGGGGGGACCTGGTCTGTGCCCACTCAAAAATTGTGGGCCTGGGGCCACAGCCGCCCTCCCCCGACACTTCCCCCACTATGTCCTTGCTCAGAAACAGAGCTTTTAAGTGTGGACCTGTGCCTGGAAAGTGTGGAACAAAAGGCAAGTCTGGATAAGCCCTGAGTTCTAATACTATACTATAGTATTATAGTATACTATTTTTACCAGTTCTGAACTGTCTGAAATTGTTATGATAATCTGTCCATGGTTTATGCAATGAAGGATGGACTAAAAATATTGGGTTGCATCCAATGCTGTCTGTGAATGGAAGAGATTTCTACTCGTGTTGCAGGACTCCAGCCTTCTCTCCTCCCCACTCTAAAACTGCTCTGGAAAATTGAAGGGAGGTGAGGCCCATTGCAGTGGTGGAATAAATGGGCGAAAGCAGAAGGAGGTGAAAAAGGCAACTTTCTGAGATAGGGAGAGTGGGGAGAGGTGCAGAGTTTAATATCAGACGCTCTACCTCCTTGCAGAAGGAAAAATACTATAGGATGCAATGTTGGAGAACATTATACAATCTGGGTTCCCATCTGCATTAGAAGTCCTTAAATTTGTGTAGTTACACGCATGTGAAGGCCACTTTCATGAGTTCAATTGCGCTACCGTGTAGCATAATCAGAGGACTGTGCCACTGATAAGGTTGGTTAAATACATCCCCACTCCCAACTCAGTTATTTACACAATGCATAAGCCCTTGCAATCACTTCCCTTTCTTCCTGGAAAAAACTTGCATTGAGTCTCATTTCTCCTGCCATGTGCTTAATATATGAGAAAAATAGTGTGCTGTTATGCAACCAGGTTTCACAGCAGTGTGTTCAAGAATAGAAATCTTAATGCAGTGTTGAACTTCTGAGGTGCAGTGATGTAACATACCAGGGCTGTAGCCTCTCATATTTAATATTCATGATGTGGAGGCAGAAAGAGTCCCACGATTTTTGAAAATCATTTGAGTGTGCGAGCTGGAGTAATTAATCTTCCTTGCCTGATTGCATTTTTCTTTCCACACCTTCCATTTTTAGTCCTCACCCAGCACAGTACAGAAACCCTACTTACACTCCTAAGTACAATCAAAACACAGCAGAATGAAACAAAGATATACACTCACAGCTCACAGATAATATTGTGCAATTTCCCCCTCCCCTGTCCCTACTGCCCAAATTATGCAGGAAGCATCTTACTTTATTAATCAGCTGCCAGCCTAGAAATATGGGTGTTTATTGTTTGGTTTGCTGCAACAACTGAAAGGCATAGAATGGCTGTCTGAGAAACAAACTAAAATCAGTTGTGGAAATTCCTGGGGAAACTGGTTATGGTGTAGGCATTCAGGCAGTGAAAGAGACTCCAAAGAGTTTGTTCATTTGCTTGTCAGTGGCTGCTCCCAGACTGCAACTCCCTCCCTGGAGAAGCTAGACTGGCTCCTTTCTTGTTGTCCCTCTACCCACAGATGAGGACTTTCTTGTTCAAACAGGCTTTCAGGAATTTCAATCTCCATGAATGCATTCCCAAGAAGATCACATGCACACCATGCTGGTTTTTTATCTTTTGTTGAAAAATACCAGATACTGTAAAATAAAAGAATTCCCTGGATGCCTAGATCCAGGTTGGGGAGAGCAATCTTTGGTGAGAAATCCCAAACAGAGATTCGAAATCACAAAACACACACCAAATATAGACTGTTAAACATGTCAGTTTGCATTTCTTAATACAGAAAGTATTGCTCTGGTGTGTAGATCTTTCCTATTCTACTTAATTCAAGAGGTTTCTGGAAGCTTCTGTGTATGAAAGAAACAAGCAGAAGGTCCATGATGTTTGGGTTATTCCTTCAGAGAAGCTGAGTAGAGCTGGCTTAAACTGGTTTTGTTATCTCTTCTGCCAAGGTCACGCTGACTATAAAAGTAGGGTCAGAAGGAGCCTGAGTTTCTCTTTCTCTCTCTCTCTTCCTTCTGGTGTGGTGTTCTGTACATAGTATACTATACAGTGGTACCTCTAGTTACAAACTTAATTAGTTCCGGAGGTCTGTTCTTAACCTGAAACCGTTCTTAACTAGAGGCGTGCTTTCGCTAATGGGGCCTCTTGCTGCTGCTGCGCCACTGGTACACGATTTCCGTTCTCATCCTGGGGCAAAGTTCTCAACTCGAGGTAACATTTCCAGGTTAGTGGAGTTTGTAACCTGAAGCGTTTGTAACCTGAGGCGGTTGTAAGTAGAGGTTCTACTGTAGTGTTAAGGTTTAGATTTATTATAAGTTATTGTAAATTTAAGTTAAGTCTGCTGCAATTGGATTTCTTATGGTCAGTGCCAATCCTGAATGTATTGGATTTGTGACCATTATGCTCATTTGCCTTCAGTAGCAGTAAAACTCTGCTGAATGAAATATTGTCTCTGGTCTATTTTTGGGAATCCTACAACCTGTTTAAGTTGTTACTCTGCTAACTATACATTGGTATCTACTCCGGATCAATATTGAGTAGAATTCCATGACAAAACATTTAAAATAGCCCCTTCTAAGTTGCTTCCAAAGCTCCACACACATTTGGTAAGTTAAAATTGGTTTCCTTACAAACTCTTCAAAGGTCAGGTTCATGTGCTTTTCAATACAGCAGCAAGAAAAGAAAGACAGCAAAACTTAGGCAAGTTCCCAAAAGGTAAGTGTTTCTAAATTATTTGTATTGAAAGACAAAGATAGCTTGCTTAGGCCATATAGTCTAAGCTTGGAGTGTCCAGCTTAGACCTCTTTACTGGAAGGATTCACAATGGTGGAAAGTGGGAAAACAAAGAGTTTGGTAGCCGTCCACCCCAAGGTGAGGAGGTGTGACCTATCTAAGTCTGGCAGGACAGCTTGCTCTCTGGTCTTAACCCCTTCATGCATTAATTGTAGTTAAGAATGTTAGTTATATGAGACTGAATATTAAACACACAGGCAATAAGACTCAAAAACAGCTTTCCACTGACACCAACAGAAGCCTCTGTTCAAGCCTAATTGCTGGGGAAGAAGAATGAATATTTGTGTGTGTGTATGTGTACTACTAATTTTTATTTTTATTTTCCCCCCACTGACTACTGTTGAACATTAATTGACCAGTTAGTGGATAGTTGTTAATATGCAGCATTTTATCTGCCCAGCTGAACACATAACTCTCTTGGAAATGAGGGTATGATGAAACTGTGCAAAGAATACAAAATGTCCTTCTGTTTGTATCACTATTGTTAATGTTTGTGGGTCTGCATGTTTTCTTTCCACTAGATGTTAATACAACACAAAGCCTCTGTTCTTAAAAAAAGCACAGAATTCATGCTAGTTTGAAAGCATAAGGAGAAACTCTATTCAAATGCAACTTTGTTACCTAAAATGTTACATATTTGTCTGCCACTCTTGAAAAGCTTATCAAGCATTAATTTGTGCATACTTTAACTTTATTCTTCCATCATTCAGAAGGATTTGAAACTACTAAATCAACCTCATGCTATCCAGAAGCCTGTGCTATTTAGGCCATATGTTACAGTGGTACCTCGGGACTACACCAGGTGAGGGTAGCCAATGGGTCTCAAACCCTCAATGAGTTAGGGACTTCCCTTGCATGCAAAGACAGGCTCGAGCGGATTGAATGGACGAGGCCAATAGTGGGTCCAAAGGTCAAGAAGGCAGTTTCCGTATGTGCTGTAGAGGGACGGGAGGGGCAGATGGGGCTCATCATCCTGGTAAGGTAGCCCATCTAGGAGAAGGAAAAGCACTGCTGTCTTGTGAAGTATCTTTGGGAGAAGGAAAGGCTAAGGCAGGCATAGGCAAACTTGGCCTTCCAGATGTTTTGAGACTACAATTCCCACCATCCCTGACCACTGGTCCTGTAAGTTAGGGATCATGGGAGTTGTAGGCCAAAGACATCTGGAGGGCCGAGTTTGCCTAAGCCAGGGCTAAGGAATAAATCCTACCCAAATCTGGCGTGAATCCCCTAAGACAGTTGGGTGATGCCTTGTTCATCTCCTTTGAGCAACTCCTGTAGCCAAGTTGTTGCCAGACATATTGTTCTGCCTTCCGTATTGTTATCTGAGCAGCCCAGAGACTCCAAATGCATTGCCCAGGCTTGTACCCGGGGAGGTCACTTTGGTGCTGTGCACACAGTGGTTTGATTTCACCACCATAGGCATACTCCATTGCCTCTTGAGACAGATGGACGCCAACAACCAGAACCCTGGGGCCATTTCTTCATAGGTAGATCCAGTTTTCTAAAGTAAAGTTAAAGGTACCCCTGACCATTACGTCCATTCACGGATGACTCTGGGGTTGCATCCTCATCTCACTCTATAGGCCGAGGGAGATGGCGTTTGTCCGGAGGCAGCTTCCGGGTCATGTGGCCAGCATGACTAAGACACTTCTTGCAGGGTCAGAAGCCAGAGCACACAAAAATGCCACTTGCTTTCCCGCTGGAGTGGTACCAATTTATGTACTTGCACTTGATGTGCTTTTGAACTGCTAGGTGGGCAGGAGCTGGGACCGAACAACGGGAGCTCACCCTGTCGCGGGGATTCGAACCACCAACCTTCTGATTGGCAAGCCCTAGGCTCTGTTGTTTAGACCACAGTGCCACCTGCGCTAGTTCTAGTTAAATCGCCTAGTCCATTCACTACAGGCCCGGCAGTGATCTGGTGAATGGCAGGGGTTGGTTGGCCTTCCTGCTGGTGATTAGAGAGAGCCAGCAGGTCAGTTGTGGGGCAGTGAGAAATGTCCCTATTTTTATGTGAGGAATGTTGGGGGGTATGTTATTTTAGCAGTCAAGTACTTTTTGTTTGTTACATGCTTGTATAAATGTTGTCTTTCCTCAGCAATAAGAAGATGGTTTGATTAAAAAAAAAACAGAATAAAATAAGTAGACTCTTTAGTGTCAAACAGGTAACTCTAGCACATTAGGTTAAGCACCATGTCCTAAGAAAGAGGCTGAGAGCTTTAATGTATTTTCTCTAAATTGTTTTGCACAGACTGTTCTGCATGTACAGGCATATGGCTCCCGTGTTTAATTATCATTTTGTTTGTACGTTTGCTGCGTAACGGACATATTTATATTGCATTGTGTGCTGTCATCTCTCTGCGTACTTTCAAACATTTATTTTAATGAAGTACTTGTAACCCTGAATTTGTCTAGCTGCTGATAAGTGTTTATGACTGTGTTTTAAAAAATGCTCCCCCCTCTTTCACAGCCATGGTAATGAAGCTGTTTGTATTTGATTCTTTTCAACGTTCCAGTTTGATGGGGAAAAGAGGGCTTTACATTCACAGTCTGACAAGATTGTGAATGGGATAGCAGTTTTTTTTAATTGGATTGATTGATTGATTGGTTGCTTGTTACCTAAGGAGGTCTCCAAGTGACTGATGTTTAGAAACATAAACATAGATTCATCTTACCTTAAAAGAAAATAATACAAAGCATTAACATTGTTATAATTTGAAACAACCTCATTGAAATGTGACAGAAAGCCTTGGCAGCACACAAGCAACAAAACACAATCAACTCAGTCCCTCAAAGGCGTGGGGAAAGGAGTGAATTTTAGGCAAAGGTAAAAGGACCCCTGACCGTTAGGTCTAGTCATGGACGACTCTGGGGTTGCAGCGCTCATCTTGCTTTACTGACCGAGGGAGCCGGCATGCAGCTTCCAGGTCATGTGGCCAGCATGACTAAGCCGCTTCTGGTGAACCAGAGCAGCACATGGAAACGCTGTTTACCTTCCCAGCAGAGCAATACCTACCTATCTACTTGCACTGCGTGCTTTCAAACTGCTAGGTTGGCAGAAGCTGGGACTGAGCAATGGGAGCTCACCCCATTGCAGGGATTCGAACCGCCGACCTTCTGATCGACAGTACCAAAAAAGGTGTCAGTGAAGGTGTTAGGTGGACCTCACTGGGGAGAGTGTTGCACAGGTCTGTTGGAATGCATCCAAGGAAACGGGGGCAATTGGCAGCCCCCCCAGCTGGCTCCAGCCCATCAGCCAGCAGCCAGGTGAACTCCGGTCCTTGGATCAGCATGTTTCTACGACCCAAGCTTCAGAAGTTGTCAGAAGCTGGGCATGCAAGCCAGCAGAGATAAGAACTCTTTGCAATGGCAGGGCAGAGAGAGGCTGTGTAAAAGCGTATTTACAAGCATTTTATTCAGCACCGGGACAAAGGAAAAACATGTCTGCTCCCCTTCGTGTCCAAGCAAAGAGCATAAGGAAATGCTATACACAACGGAAGTTCCCAGCAGGCTGTGCTGGAAGTAAACAGACACATGACATACAACAATCCACACATCTGTTCCTCTTAAGGTGGAACGGAACATTAATATCCTAACAAGGTCAGGAGCAGCAACTGAAAAGGGCCTTTCCCTTGTCACCCTCCAAGCCTCACACAGAGGACAGACCAAGAGAAGGGCCTCAGATATCCATCTTCTGCTTCAGGTCTTCCCAGAGGCATCACGTTGGCCACTGTGAGAATTTACTAGGAGTTGGTATTTAACTCCTAGTAAATTAGCAAAAATGTATAAAATGGGGTCAAATGTATGCTGGAAATGTAAGGGAAAAGAAGGCACCTTTTATCATATGTAGTGGAAATGTATGGTAGTAAAATAATTATGGGAAATGATATATAATGAATTGAAAAAATGTTTAAAATAACCCTCTCTAAAGAACCCGAAGCCTTCCTTTTAGGAATGCTAGATGCCAAAATCTGAAAGGAGCAGATAAGACTATTTATGTATACGACCACGGCTGTACGGATGTTATTGGCCCAGAGATGGAAAGAAGATAAAGTCTCCATCAGAGAAGAATGGCAGATCAAGTTGATGAATTATGCCAAAATGGCCAAAATGACCAGAAGAACCAGAAATCAGGAAGACCAAAATTTTAATAAGGAATGGGGAAAATTTATAACTTATCTTAAAAAAAAATTGTAAACAGTTAAAATTGTTAGTAGGATTGGAATATCACCTTGAGTTTAATGATGAATTTTCGACACAATGGAGAGGTAGAAGATTTTGGATTGTCATAAAAGATGCAGGATGAAATGATTAACAATAAGACACACAAAGGGGGGGGGGAGCCCAGGAGATTCCTTGGAATCTTGTATTTATGTTGTAAGTTGGACATGTGAGTGTAAAATTTAATATGAAAAACCAAATAACTTTAAAACAAAACAAAAAACCCAAAACAGAATGCTGGGCTAGATAGGATTTTGGTCTGATTCAGGATGACACTTCTTATGTTTTTTTATGGAGAGTGTATACATTCTTCCATTATTTCCTTTGTTTAGAATTCATCTTAGTTTGCCAGTCGTCAAAGCCAAAGCCTTGCTACAGAGCAAACTTGGGTCTCCAGCTGTTTTTGGACTACAACTCCCATCATCCGTACCTAGCAGGACCAGTGGTCATGGATGATGGGAATTGTAGTCCAAAACACCTGGAGACCCAAGTTTGGGAAACCCTGATATAAAGAATGCCTGTGAGGTTAATTTTGGACAGGGTGGGAGAAGTGAATATTCCATAAGAAAAGGTTTTCCTAGAGATGGGAAGAGGATATGCTTGGTCCACTTGAACCAAGCAGATGTGACACTAGGAGCGATGGAGACATTTGACTCAGCTCACATTTCAAGGTGAAGCTACCTAATTCACATTTTCCCAAACAATATATGAACAAAAACAGAGCCATCATTTGAAATTTGCTTTTATCCAAATATTGCAATATAGTTGTTCTCTTAATTGTTTTTATATGTAATTGTTTTCTATGTTTCTATTATACTGTAGATCACTTTAAGATGCTTCATAAGCAGTGATTCATAAATGAAATGAAATTTTTTGAAAGTATCTGATATGGGCTGTTCATTCCCCCCCCCCCAAGGTGGCTTTTGTGGTAATCTTTGCAAAGCAACTTTTGTGAGAAACGGATTTCTTTGAAACTCTGACCCAGTGCCATGGTTCCAAATCTCAATCCATCAATTAAAATAAAAAATGAAAAGCAACACATGGCATTTCGTAACCTCCAAAGAATGACTGAACAGATCCAGGCTGTTAATAGTAATGCTTTGTGCTATCTATTCTCCTAAGTCAACATTCAAGCCACAGGAAAAGCCCCAGGCTCAGCATTATATAAAGCACACACTACAGATTAAGCAATGAGAAGCATATTACAAAGCTGAATACCAAGCAGGCGTCTCTGCTGGGGGTGCTCCAGGTGAATAACTACCTGGTGCAATCAAAATGGAAATCATTTGTGGGTGTTGTTTCTTGTGGGATTTTATTTTATTTTATTTACAAATTTTATTGCCAGCATATCTCATGCAAGCACCGCACAGTTTTCTTTGAAATACATTTTTTTCCAGGTGTGAATGAAGAAAGAGCAAACAGATTTCCTGTAACATTTTGTAAAAATAAATAAATGTTTACACACAATACATTACAGTTCCAAAGGATTGTTCAGCAACACGGAAGGAAGACGAGGAATGAAAGCTTGTACAGTGTATTGAGAGATCACTGTTAAGGCTGCCAGCAGTTCCTCTGGCTATGTATCTAACAGGAAATGAAGGTTATCATCTTCTCCGGTGGAGAGGGGAATTGTAGGACAGAGTCTTATAATAAAAGTTCACATTTTGTTTACGTACGTCTACCCCACTTTTCCGTTCGCTAACAGGGAAATCACAGCAGGCTGAGTGAGCAAGACTCAAAGGTGAATGAACTACCAGATCCAAAGCCCTGATACACTTGAATCTGTCAGGCAGAAGTTGGAAGGGGGCACAATTCTCCTTCTTCCGAGGACTACTTGATGGATGTGGAGATTTGATGGAACTCTACATCCCTAACTGGGGAGCTGGTGTTAGCCCCCCACTGTAGTTTTTTCTCCAGTGGGGTGCATGCCAAGAAACAGGAGAACTTTGGAATCAGCAGAACCAAAGCTTCCCCTATGAAGTATCAAACACACAGTCTTCCCTTTCTGCCAGAGAAGCGTCAACAGCCAAGGGTGAATAGTGCCTTTCAGTACTGCCTGGGAAGGTGAATCCAAGCTTGGTCCCCTCTCTCTAAGGGTATACCTCTGGCAATATGCAAAATCCTGTGCCTGACCCTCAGACACCCTCAAAAGAACCACAGGATCATGATCTAACAGGCTCATGGAATTTAAACACCAGAAAGACAGGGGCATTTTTTTTGGAAGCCATGTTTAGCAGGAAAATGATGCCCTGTCCTCTAGGGGGAAAGTGCTGGGAGACCTTGACTCGGGTTGCCAGGGTTCAATGGAAACCCACATTCCATATTGCCTTGGGAAGTTGGTGTCAACCACCCACTAAACGTGGCAATTGGACACCAGACATCTCCCAACTGTTGGTGGCCCACAAGTCGTTCCTGGAAGCTCTCAGCATTGCTGTTTCCTGCCACAGAGGCTGTCACAAAGAGCGATGCAGAACACTGGAACAGTTTCTGACAACTTCATCCGATGTCCCTCACAAAGCACCATGTATGAGGAGGAGACTGACACCTAAACCTCACAATGAGCCTGAGTGGAAGTAAACATGGTCATTGTGGAAGTGATACATCACAGCTGGTTGGTGCATGTGGCGATCACACAGGGTCCCCGGACGTTTGACGGTCTATTGATCCCTGTGCCACCACTATGATCACTTCCCTGCTGCCACCAACCCGTTTCTCTCGGGTACACATTGAGTCCAGACAGTTGTTAACATTAAAACAAATAATCAAGTTTATTTTATAAGCAGGAACAAGTTTATGGTTTCAGATAATTTTTCTTGTCAGTTTCTTATCTTTAGTTTCTATACCAGCCTATACCTTCCTATTAACTTCTAACTGATTATCCCAACTGTCTATTTGACTCCTCCTAACAGTTTCTCTCACTCTCTCACAACAAAACTCGACCAACCCACAGACTTATCCTCCCTCTTCCTTCTCCAACTCCCAACTGACTTCCAAAACACTCCAACTTTAGCTCTACATCCCCTTGGGTTCCCACTGGCCAATCACTTCCCACTCATTTAACCCTTTCCCTATGACCCACCTAGGAGGGCAAACGCCACAGTGCATTCCAGCCACCTCTTTGGCAGGTAGCATAAACAGCAGGCCCACCTAACAGAGGAAGAAAAGGCAAATGGAGGAGGTATGGGAACTACTGTAGCAAGGGAGAAAGATTGTGGAGAAGAGGAGAGCTAGGACCCTGAGTTATCTGGGTCTAGTACCCAGTAGTGAGCCAACAGCAGCAGGAAACATATGAGAGGCAGCTGAGAGGTAAAATGGATCATCGGGTATCAAATGGAAGCAAGAGAATGGGATCAGAACGTTTTTATTGTATAAAGAAGCCTTGCCACTGAGCAGAGTGCCCAAACCTGCTAATTAGGATTATGTGAACCATCATATCTCCTCTGAAGAAAGGGGTGGATGTGAGGCTCTCAGGATTTTGAGCTCTACGGCACTCTCATCTTCTTTAGGAACATCTAACATTATGGCTGTAAGTTAAAAGTAGAAGCTTACGGTTTGGAAGCTACAGCTGTCAATCACAATGGCACACCTCCTCCTCCTTTCTCTCTCCCTCCTTGTTGCCTGACGTTTTTCTTGTATGGAAAGCTTGCCTGTGGGAGATTCAGAAATATATCAGATCTGAAGCTTCAAGATCAGTCTGCTTTGCTTTGATCTGCTTGGAAGCAGAGCTGTTTCACTTCAGAGGCAGCTGAAAACCTCTGAAACAGGCCACCTAGGCCCAGAATTTGGCCATTATCTGAAAGAGAATACCCCCCTTTTTAAAAAAGGATGTGGCCTACAAAATTGTGTGTGTGTGTACACCAAATGGATACAGTTCCGTGTTTAACAGTGACATTATCTCCCCAAGTTACATAGGAGAACAGAAGTGGGAAGAAGGGTCTAATTAAAGAGGGGTTCTCATCTTGTTGTGGGGTGGGTAGGATTTTTCTTCTTTATAGGCAATGATGGGTGAGCACTTTGGGGGATGTTATTCTAATGCCATTCTCATACATGAATGTTATGCTACAACATGAGTTGTAAATCTCTGAGAGACTCTTTTTTGTGTGAAAAGGGATGAATAGATATAATGCATAGTAGTAGTAGCAACAGCAGTAATAATAATAATATTTTCTGCTGAGGTACCATGTCCTCCAACATTTATCCAGTGAAAATAGTGATGTCCTATTCCATACCCTCCAACATTTCTTTGATGAAAATAGGGGTGTCCTAAGGAAAAGCAGGACATTCCAGGATCAAATCAGAAACCAGGACAGCTTCTGTAAATTTAAGACTGTCCCTGGAAAATAAGGACACTGTTTATTTGTAAATGCTTACTTTATTGGCTTCATCTAGATCTTCATATACCATTTTGCAAACATGCTTTAATGTTGCAAAACTGACAAGAAAGCTTGATGCAATTTAGCATTCTTTTGACAGCTTTGTACTCCATTTTGGGTCTCTGTCCAAGCTGCACTTGGGAGCAAGTGTCCCAGTCATCCTAAATTCCACACCAGACTTTTGGCTAGGGGCCGAGTCTGCCTCGCTCGCTGGCGGAGCTCAACTATTGCCCCTGACAGGAGACAAAACAGTTCTGAGCGCTTCAACAAAACAATGAAACTGCTGCTTACTCTGCAATCACTACAATAGCTTTGTAGATTCAGTTGTAAGACGGCTGGGTAGTCTCAGAGGTGCCTGGGAGTTTTTTTGTCTTCATACAATAAGGCAGACAGTTCTGAGCATTTCAATAAAACATGCAGAGAATTCTCTCTAAATTCTAAATTACCGTGCCAAAGCCTAAAGCGCTAGAAGTTTCCTCTCAGTAATCCAAATGATTTCTCTCTCTGTGTGTGTATGTATCTATGTGTAATGCTAAAGAATTTTGATATTACCATTTTAGTTAGTTTCCATAGATACTTGCAATAAGAGTGACATGTTATGGTAAATATTGCATTACCCTGTGAATGCAGTGAGACAGAAACCTGCAACACAAGCCTATCTTTAAAGAATTTCAGAAAAGGGGGAAAACACAAGAAATACTTTTTCCGTCCTTTGGGCCTAACTAGCCACCATCTTATTGATTTTATTTATTTAAGAAATTCCCATCCAACCTTTCACCACAAAGTCCCAGGGTGAATTACAACAACATTAAACTTCAATAAAACAATTTAAAACAAACCAAAATGGCTGCTTATCCAGTCACAGGATGGGCGGCTGTTGTGGCTGTTGCAGCCTGTCATGCCGGACCTCTTCCCCTAGGGAGCAATGTCAGGGCTAGGCAACCAGCCATTGGGAATTCCCAGGCCTGCTGCTGGAGATTGGTGGGCTATCACACCATTGGTTTATTTGAATCCAGGGCTGGGACCCTATAAAGGCTGACTGAGGCCGACCCCAAGGACTGTGTTCAGCCAAAAAATAACTCTCTGTACCCTCCCCCCCTTCAATGATGTTGCTGGTTTATGTATGCTAACCTTTTCCTTCTAGGACACTGCGTTCATTAGCTTTATTGCGGTTCAATAATGGGTGCTGGTTTTCAGAGCTGGGAATGAATTTTCCTTCCAACAGATTGGCCCCGTTTGGAGGTTTTGTCTTCCCCACAGCAATAGTCACAACTTTGGTGGAATCCTTCTAGTCTAACAACATGCCGTGTTTGTGTGAAGTGGTGTGTCACTCCTTTCTCAGAACTGTGTGGTAACAGGGTACTGTCAGGAGTTCAGCCTACACTCGAGTAGGACCCTGGCAGAGACATACCCGAATGGCACGTTCCCTCCCTCATGGTCAATCGTTCAGGAGCTTCAAAAGCTTTCTTCAGCCCGAACATCACAGCGACCAATGCCAACTGACACCGGCACACTTAGGGATCCGCAGAGTTTGTGCAACATGCGTAACAGACCTCAGCAACTCAGCATTTTGGCTAATCTACTTTATTTACATATAAACACACAGAGAAAATTGCAACATGGCTCTCTCTCTCTCTCTAGCATCAGATAGCAAAACACACACACACACAAACACACAAACAAAGGACAACAGTCCCACTTCACGGAACACAGTAACACAAACATCCTGTCTCCGTCACTTCCCACTCTGTGGAGTCAAAACATCATGTGATAGACAAAAATCCAATGACTGTAATCATGGAGCAGGAATTCTAAAAGGTACCCCATTAGAGGGGTCTAGTAGGACGTCTCTGTCCAAAAGTCAAGGCATGTGGCAGATGGACCATAAAGCTTCCTTCAGTGGCTTAGGAGGGTTATATGTATAGACCTGCAGCTTGTAGATGACCCATAAATCCCAGGCTTGCCCTGTCATGTGATGGCCCTCCACCAGGGGGGTTGTGAGGGTTATACACCCAATGCTGAGGCCAAATCTAACCTACATCTGGAATCAATACAGTTACGACAAATTTTTAAATCCCAGAACATTGTCTTGTTCAGTTTTTCCTCTTTCTTGGCTCAAGCCTTCCTCCCTGGGGTGTGGGGTAGATCACTGCAAATGGGTCCGCAATATATGAATCAGGCAATATATTGTTCTTGGCTCAAGGAAATATAGTAGTATGCTCTTTGCCCTAAAATGTGTATGTAAAGTATGATTAGAAATGCACACATAGAGATAAAATATTTTTGCTCCTTTCATAATAATGTAACTATATATTTAAATGTGACTGTTTCAGTTGTGTTGTTGTTACAGATTAATGTGAAGATAGGGTGGAACAGGTGTATGAATGAAAAGATGTGACACTGACATGAACTGCAATGTGCTCAGAAAGGCCATTTTCATTTCCATTCCTTTCCATTCTTCCTCCATCTGAAATTGAAATATGTCTTTTGATGTAGGGCATAGAATAGGCTGTGGTGTGTGCTTGGTTGTGTTGTGTGCAGTGCTTTTTTTTTTCCTGGGGAGGACACAAGGGTACGCATCCCTTTAAACATTTTGTGAATCTAACGGGAGAAGAAACTTAAAAAAATAAGATTTTTAGTTTTTTCTCTAGCATGATGAATCGTCACTTCCATTGCTATCCCCGATGGCGGCCTCATTTCCTGTAACAGTGTTTCCTGAGTCTCAGATGGAAGCGAGTGTTTAATGTGTGAAGTAGGAGTTGGAATCTAGCATGGTGATTGGTCAGTTTCAATGTTACCACCTCTGATGGTGGCTTCATTTCCCAGTAATTTTCTTGAATCAAAATGACAGTACAGTGGTACCTCAGGTTACAGACGCTTCAGGTTACAGACGCTTCAGGTTACAGACTCCACTAACCCAGAAACAGTACCTCAGGTTAAGAACTTTACCTCAGGATGAGAGCAGAAATCGCATGGCAGCAATGGGAGGCCCCATTAGCTAAAGTGGTACCTCAGGTTAAGAACAGTTTCAGGTTAAGAACAGACCTCCAGAACGAATTAAGTTCTTAACCCAAGGTACCACTGTATCCCTAAACATTTTTTTAAAGAAAAAAAGCACTGGTTTTATGTATCTGTATGGTGGACCATGACAATTTCTCAGATTTGCAAATGAGCCCATGGGTCTAAAAAGCATTAAGTGCTTGTATCTCAGTGCTAGAATGTTTACCTTGCACAGATAAGGTCCCAGGTTGAGTCTCTGACATCTCCAAGTAGAGCAGAGAAATAATCTTGCCTGAAACCATGGGATGCTTCTCTGAGTAAGTCTAGACTATAATACACTAGAGGGACCAACAATTTGGCCTAGTATGAGACAGCTTCCCATAATCCTAGTTTATTATTTTTACCTCAAGTCATGATCTACTGCAAGCGCTGAGCCATCTCTGCCACACATTACAAAAACTGAGTGGGGGCATGAGATGGGGAGGCACAATATGTTAACAGATACCAAATGTTCCATGATTTTTGAACTTTGCTTTGCCCACTTCCCAGATGTAACTTATTAGTCACTTCTCTTCATTTATATATTTTTTCTGATGATTGCCCCATACCCAGGGAGAGACATTAACTAAAGACAGCAAGTGACTAACCATGGTGTCCCCGTTTATATGGAACTTTCTCATGAAATTTAATTATTGGTTTGAATTATTGATTTCTTGCTTGGATAAACTAATCCTGCCATAATCACGAGTAAAACTAATACATTATAATTAGGGGATGAGATAAGCAATGGAGATTGGTTTCATCAAATAATTATGCCGCTCAGTTTGAATTATATTAAAGTTGCGTGTTTGCCACCTAATGGGTGACAAAAGTGATCATTTATAACAATGTAGATCTCATTTGCAGCTGCTGTATTATTTAGGGTGGGAAATAGAATATTACTTCCAGAATCTCCCTGTGCATTTGGGAAATGAACAACAACTTTCTTGCCATTTAAACAAGCTTCCTATAGATAATCTTTAAGAGCAATTCCCACAGGAAGCTATTACAAAGTTCTCAATTCTGAAGGTTCCCCATGATTGAGAGGATCCCTTGTGGTTTCTCCTTTAGTTTTCTGAAGTTTCCTTCCTGCAGCCAATCAGAAGCCGCAATTTGGTTTTCGAATGTTTTAGAAGTTGAATGGACTTCCGCAACTGATTCTGTTCGACTTCCAAGGTACAATTGTATTCTGAATTTGTACTCTATCCTGCAGAGTTGTGTGGCACGCAAGGGTTCCATAGAGGATACACAGAAGGTTGCTGGCAGACAATTTCCTATGGTTCCCGAGGACACAAAATTTGAAACCCACTAAATTCACTACTTATTGAGCAATGTTATCATCTGGCAGGGAGGGAGGTTCTGATTGACAGGTGTGAAATATCTAAACAGGCAGATTGCAGTTTACAGTATCCAATGTTGTCCATTGCTGCAGATCAGCAGAAAATAAAAAAGGCAAATGTTTATATGTTTCATGAAATTTTATTATACATTGACCCCTAAATGTGCACCACCAGCATTGCACTCCGATCTCAATTGCCAGCACTGCTGAAACCTCAAATTCACACCAACGCATCGGTAGAAACCCATTAGTAGTCAAGAAATGGCAGAAATACAAAATGAATGGTCAGTAATAGCATGACTCTCCAACTGCTGGGATCTAAAGGCTTCTGACAGATTAACAAGGACTGTTCATAGGGCTAGCACAAGTGAATGAAACTGATGTTTCAGTGTTGGGTGTATATTTCATGTTTTTCCCACTGAAACATGCCCATACGAATATGCAGCTTGTTTTGCATGTCATTTTCTTAAAAAATCTCTAATTCCCCCCTCTGCAGCAGTTTAAAGACAAAGTAGCCTTTCCCAGATTTGGGCTGCATGCCTGCACAGTTAGATTAATTCAGTTTATTGGCACCTTAATAACTGACACAGCAGAACTCATTTCTATGACTTGATGATAACTGGGAGAAGAGGGGGGCATTAGTACAGCTTTTCTGTACAGCATTTTGAACATGCAATAATCAATGCAGCAGGGAAATTGTCTGCTGTCTTCCAGTTGTCTTGGATTAAAAACTTTATAATCCCTGATGATCAGCCATGCTGCGTGAAGCTGATGGGAGTTGTAGCACAACACATCTGGAGGGTACCATGTTGGAGGAAGCTGAGGGAATTCCCCATTTTCTATTTTAACACCTGGTTCTGAGCAGAAAAAAACCTGAATTTTCATTTCAATGCCATCATGCACAGGAAATTGAAAAGTCTTGGCTATTTCTAAAGGTTGACCAGACTGTATCTGAAGTAGAACTAAGCCTAAGTTTACCAAAATACTTTTTTTCTGAGAAAATTCTGAGATGTTCATTTCTCTCATTCACCCCTATCCCTTCACCCCCAAAGAAGGACACTTTGCAGAATTTCCTCACAATACTCTCCATTTGGGGGGTGGGGTGGCAGCCCCTGCTTTCCACGCCCAATAATGGCACTAGGGGCAGGGTATTGTTGATATAAATGGTGATTGGATTGCTAATGCAGTTGCTGCCATTTGAAACAGCAGCAAGGGGGCAAGGGAGAGGGTTTGGGAAAAACTATGCTATTCACACTTCTAATGGTAACCTTAACCCCAAAGAAATTGTTGGAAAGCATGCGATCCACTTGGAGAAACTTGGTGTGATGCCCTTATGCCACCTTCACACTTGAGATGCCAGTTGTACAATGTTCTAATCTAACTAGCCTTCACAATTTGAGATTCACCAAACCAAAAACAGCAAGGCCCATGCAGAGCTTGTCTTGTTAAGTGGGAGTCTTGTTAGAGAGAAGAAAGAAAGTACGTTTAAAAACATTTTATGCACTGTTCGATTCTACACTAATCTATCAAGTATCTGTCATGCACTTCTGAAGGCAGCCCTGTTTAGGGGAGTTTTGAATGTTTAATGTTTTATTGTATTTTTAATATTCTATTGGAAGCCGCTCAGAGTGGCTGGGGAGGCCCGGCTAGGTGGGTGGGGTATTTATTATTATTCTCAGCTATCTTGCAAAACTAATTCTACATGCCTCATTCTAACTCAAGGTCTGCCAAAGCACGATAATGCTGGTGCCAGATATGTGGCTCCAACAGATTCACAGTCCATGAGACATGCCATTGCAGCGCCACTGGCTAAATTAACTTAGCATTGTGCACCAGTACACAGTACACACAGGTTATGGTCAGGAACCAGACTGAACGGTATTGCCCTGAGGAAGAATGGTGGGAGCCTGCCTCTCTCCTTCTGTGCAAGGGCCTGATCCTGAAGCTTCTCTGGAGCAGGAGGATAGTATCGACCTAGAGCAAGCTTCCTCAAACTCGACCCTCCAGATGTTTTGAGACTACAATTCCCATCATCCCCGACCACTGGTCCTGTAGCTGGGGATCATGGGAGTTGTAGGCCAAAAAATCTGGAGGGCTGAGTCTGAGGAAAAGAGCAATGGTTCATGGAAAGACACTGCTCGGAAACTTATAGTTGCGCTGAGCTGGGAGAAGAGCAACCAAGGGGAGAGGAAAAAGAAGAGAGAGAGC
The DNA here is from genome assembly GCF_964234715.1 of Podarcis melisellensis. NCBI lineage: Eukaryota > Metazoa > Chordata > Lepidosauria > Squamata > Lacertidae > Podarcis > Podarcis melisellensis. The sequence continues at coordinate 70,736,688 of NC_138539.1, forward strand.
TTGTTGAATCTCCCTCGCTAGAAAGTGTGCAGCCCATGAGCCCGAGAGCCAGACGTCTGGATAGTGTAGCCTTTCAGAAGGCTCAGAGGTGAAGAGATCACGTGGTGAGGAGACGGGAAGACAGACGCAACTAGAGGGAAGTGGGAGGAACTCAATTGGGAGCATCTGCACAGTGAGAACGGACACTGAATGTTTGTGTTGTGTTCAATGAGCCTCTTTGTTGCTGCAAAAGACTGCTTTAGTCTTTTATCTACAGATAGGGGGAAGGGAAGCCTTGCCTGGCAACCTGACACTTGCTGTTGAAACCTTGCAGTGTGTATAGACAGGCATGAGAGTTTCATCCATGGCCGTTTTGCCCATGGCTGGCTGGGAGGCATGAGGCATTCTTGGCATGACAGTGTAAGTCATGCAGGTTGCTAGTGGGGGTCCGCAGATAGCTTAGCCCTCCAAACCCTGGGGCAAGTGTACCCACCTGCCTCTGCCCACATGCCTTTGAAGGTGGTGGACTCTCATTCATTGGAGGTTTCTCAGATGGCCATCTGTCAGGGTCCAGCTGGATGATGGAGTGTGGTTGGAGACACTAGCCCAGGCATAGGCAAACTTGGCCCTCTAGATATAGCTCCCATCATTCCTGACCACTGTTCCTGTTAGCTAGTGATGATGGGAGTTGTAGTCCCAAAACATATGGAGGGCCACGTTTGCCTATGCCTGCACTAGCCCAAGCAACACCCCCTCCCCCAGGATGGCACAGAGGAAGAAGACTTAGACCCAGGACAGTGGTGGTGGGACACTGAGGATTGGTCTGTGGAAGGAACAAGCTGAGAGGTGATGGAAGCAGGAGGTCTGAGTGAAAGCAGTTCCAGGACAGGGTAGCATGCCAAGGGTTGCAGTGTGAGCACAGACTTTGATAGGCAGGAGCCAGATGCTGCTTCAGTTGCCCAACAGCTGGACAGCCCCTCTTCAGCCATCTCTCCTCCTCCACTGACACCCAAATCACGAAGAGCCTTGCATGCTGCTGAGCAATTGGCCAGACAGGCCCAGAGGTGGATCCCTCACCCTCACCAGAGTTTGTGGCTGCTTGGGATGAGTCCATTGGGAGAGGGCTAGAGTGGGAGGGAGCGGCCAGAGGCCAGTCCCAGCAACGTCTTCAACTAGGGTAGTGACGGCCAAACTTGGCCTTCCAGCTGTTTTGGGACTACAACTCCCATCATCCCTAGCTAACAGGACCAGTGGTCAGGGATGATGGGGATTGTAGTCCCAAAACACCTGGAGGGCCAGGTTTGACAATCACTGAACTAGGGCATATAAGCCTAGATGGACTCTTGTGTTTTTGCTTTTTGTAAATTAAACTTGATTGCACTGCGTGTCTCCTCTTTCTGACCAGTGGATGAACCTGCATTCCTGACAGCCCTTTGACACCATCTATCATGGACTCGTTAGTTGATTCCTGCATTGCAGAGGGTGGGACTAGATGACCCTCAGGGGCCCTTCCAACTCTACAGTTCTGTGATTCTATGAATCTAAAAAGCCTGACTCAAAAAAAAAGAAATAGGAAGAGACACTGAAACTTTAGGCTTCAGATTTAATTGTAGCACCATACTAGTGCAACATCCATAGCATCTTGATTTTATGCAAACACCCATTGACAGCTAAGAATAAGTTTCTGTCTGAGTTCTTTTGTCCCTGGTGATAGAGATGTCCTCAGACAGAATTTGATAGTTAATAGGGCCAGATTATTCATAGAAAAATGTGTAAGTCTTTGACCCAATACATGGGTCAGAAGCATGATGATCCAATTGTAAAATTCAGATGCAAATATGTTAATAGATACACATCATAATTAGATATTGTGATATGGTAAATCAAATTAGAGCCCTGTGCACCTCCATTTCTTTCCCTCTTCCAAATCTGGCATTACATTTTGTAATTAAAAAATCGGGAGCCTAGCTAATTAGAAAAAGTAAATTATCTTTCAAGAATTTGTCACTGGATCAAGTATCATGCGTTTGATAGCAACTTACCGCTTTGCGTTTTTAATTAGCATCACCACCATTAGATCAGATGCATCAAGTTTGACATATTACAACTTCCCTTGATGTTAGCAACCTGATCCAAAAGAAAATGCCCTCTATTTTCTTGCAAAAAGCCAGCACCTCCTATTTTTATTATTCCACTTATATTTATTCCTTAGTTGCTAACAAGGTAATCAGGATGTCACTGCTTTAAATCACTCCTCTACCATGAATCCACTAGGGGTTGTATTTAACAGTAGCCACACTCAGGGTAGAAACATGCAAGTTAATGAACCTGTTGGTCATGTCCATAACTTTGAGTGGGATTAGCATTACATACAACCCTAGGCCATCTGAGACAAGCCAATGACAAGCCATCCCCTTTCAGTGCCCCCTCACCCTGACTGTAATATATGGTAGCTAGAAATATTGGCAAGCCTTGCAGGCTTGTTGTAAGGATGAAACATGCAGAGCACTTTAAACAACTGAAAGCATTCTACAGATGTTCAGTGCTATCATTTTATTTATGCATTTATTTCATTTACATTTGGCATTTCATTCAATGAGCTCAAGCCAGCATGCACAGTTCTATCTCCTCCTTTTAGATAAAAGGTAAACGGACCCCTGATCATTAGGTCCAGTCGTGGCCGACTCTGGGGTTGCGGAGCTCATCTCACTTTATTGGCCAAGGGAGCCGGCGTACAGCTTCCGGGTCATGTGGCTAGCATGACTAAGCTGCTTCTGGTGAACCAGAGCAGTGCACAGAAACGCCGTTTACCTTCCCGCCGGAGCGGTACCTATTTATCTACTTGCACTTTGACGTGCTTTTGAACTGCTAGGTTGGCAGGAGCAGGGACCGAGCAACGGGAGCTCACCCCGTCGCGGGGATTTGAACCTCCTTTTATATAGGCTGGGTAATACTAATAATAATAATAATAATAATAATAATAATAATAATTTATTATTTATTCCCGGCCCATCCGGCTGGGCTTCCCCAGCCACTCTGGGCGGCTTCCAAAAAAAATATTAAAATACTGTAATACATCAAACATTAAAAGCTTCCCTAAACAGGGCTGCCTTCAGATGTCTTCTAAAAGTCTGGTAGTTGTTATTCTCTTTGACATCTGGTGGGAGGGCATTCTACAGGGCGGGCTATGGTTGATGGTGACTGGTTGTCAGGGACTGGCTGAATGAGGAAGGAGGGTACAGACCACCCACCCAAGAGCTCCCCAAGGAGGACACAGATGATGACTTAGATCCCGGGTCAGGGTGGTGGGACACTAAAGAGCAGTCTGCAGAAGGGACAACTTGGAGGTGCTCAGAGAGCAGAAGGGTTGAACGATCAAGGGTCAGGAGAAGGAAGGCCTTCCAGGACAGGGTTAGAGGCTGAGAGTCACAGTGTGAGCACAAACTCAGGCAGAGAGGAGTCAGAAGTTGCCCTTGCTACCCAGCAGCAAGCCAGTCCCAGTTCTGCTGGCTCTTCACTCCCTCTGACACCCTACTTGAGGAGTATCCTGCACATTGCCAAGGAACGGGTCAGACAGGTCCAGAGAAGGAGCCCACCTCCTTTACGCAGCCTTTGTCTGCTTGGGAGGGATCCAGAGTGAGAGGGTGGAGGGTGGAGGGCAGAGCCAGTGATCAGTTTCAGGATGTCTCAGCTGAATAAAGACAAGGCAGAGCACTCTGCTGTGTAGTTATTTTCTGTTAATAGAAAACACATTGCATTAAAACCATGGAGAAACCTGGTCTGAACAAAGACATTGGATTCTTATCTCATTATACATGACAAAGCCACTTTTCACCTTCTCACCCCTTGCTTTTTCCTGTAATACCTATTGCAGTCGTTAAGAGTCGTCAACAGGCTCATCACAGCTATCTGCCCATCACCCATTCCCACCACCCTTCTGAGTAATACCCCTCCCCACCTTCTCACTATATAGAAGGGTCTGGTGACTTCTGTTTCAGTGTATCTGAAGAAGTGTGCATGCACACGAAAGCTCATACCAAGAAATAACTTAGTTGGTCTTTAAGGTGCTACTGGAAGGAATTTTTTTGTTTTGACTATGGCAGACCAACACGGCTACCTATCTGTAACTGGAACATTGCATTCTGTGCCTCCCTTTCCTTCCTGCCCTGTGGATGACCTGGGCTTGCTGGACAGCTCCTTGACGCTGGCCCAAGATTTCTCAGTGAGGTTTATGATGAAGTAGGGAATTGAATCTGGGCTTCCACAGCCTTAGTCCAGTACCCTTACCACTGCCACACACAGGTTCTCCTGTTGTTGTTGTGTTGTTGTTGTTAAAATTCACCATACGTCAGTGAGAAAATAGACTAAATTCAAACCATCAATTGTAGAAGAATGAAATGAACCAACAAAACCGGATACCTCTCTCACGTGCCTCACATTTAGGCCTAATTAATGATAGGGTTGCCAATTTCAATATGACAAATTATGGGCGGCGGCAGATGGCATTGTGGGGTGGAAATATTTACCTGACCTCAGGTGAGCCACTGCTGATTACCAGGATGGAGAGATAGTAGGCAGTAGGTGGCAGGGAGAGTGGCACAGTGAAAATGCATTGGCAAGAACGCTGGATTGCCTCCACTGGTGTGTTTGTACCAAACTGAGCTTACCATCTCCTCACCACTCCCAAGAAGAAGCAACTCTCTTTCTGGGAAGCTGCGTAAACCCCTCTGTCCCATCATGTCATTTACTATGACTTATTTGTGGTCTTACCATTCCACTGGCCACATGCACATAGTCCAGTAGTACCTTGTTTTGCGACTGGGATCCGTTCCAGAGCTCTGACCGCTAGCCAAAAAGGACGCAGGGCAAAGCACCATGTCTGCGCATGCACGAAAGCAAACCCGGAAGTAACCCGTTCCTGTACTTCTGGGTTTGCCACAAACGTTCGCCGGAATGGATTCTAGACAAGGCAGACATTCATTTAAAACACTTAGCTTCCCTCAACGAATATGGGAAACTGAGACCTGTGGGTATATGGCAGTATACAAATTTTAATCATCATCATCTACCCCTCATGGAGCTAAAATTCTCAGCATCCTTAACAAGTTAAAGCTCCCATAATTCTTGTGGGAAGGGGAAAACATGCATATTAAATGTTCTTTAGATGTGTGTTGTGGATGTGACCAAGCAAAATATCAAGCACCTTCTTTTTATTATGGCAAAGTGTACAATTAGTTGTTTCTCCACCTAGTAGGCTGATGGAAAACACATCACTAAAATAATAATATAATAATTTATTATTTATACCCCACCCATCTGGCTGGGGAATTATGGCTGCAGGTTATCCATTTCAATGACCAGAGTGGGTTATCGTGCAAAGTAACAAGTAGACATCACATCCCTATAAAGCAACACAAAATTATTTTTTTAAGAATAGCTGCTATTATCACTCGGTTACTTCAGGAAAGACCTGCCCACCCACCCAGTAATAAGTATGCAGTCAAACCTCGGCTGTTGAATGCAATCCATTCCGGAAGCCCATTCGACTTCCAATGTGTTTGACAACCGAGGTGTGTCTTCCTTTTTTCTTTTTCTTTTTTAATGATTTTTATTAAGTTTCCATTTACCGAATTTCCAAATTACACATATCATACCAACTAGTCCAAATTATATCAATCCACATCATAAAATCCAATTATTTACCAGATTATAAATTTTTGTGAGGGGTACCCATGCTTCTCGATTGGCCGCAGTCCATACATCTATATTTCTGCTGCTTTCCTGCCGAGGTGTGTCTTCCTATTGGTTGCAGTAGCTTCCTACACTCAAGCGGAAGCCGCTTCGGACATTCAGCTTCCAAAAAACATTTGAAAACCGGAGAATTTAATTCTGGGTTTTCGGCGTTTGGGAGCCGAAACATTCCAAAATGGAGGCATTAGGGATTCAAGGTGTTGACTGTAGTAGGCATTTATTGGAAGGAAATCATATATGCCAATTGTAGTCAGAGATTTAAAATATTAAGCGATAAATACTATTGTATCATTGTGCATTTTATTGCATTTAAAATATTTTGTAAGCTTCCTTTAGAAAAAGTGGGGAAAGTTACTGACTATCCCCATAGTAACAGGACAGGGGATGACATGTCATTTTTCTAAAATGAATTTGGTCTCGGATTCCGTGATAAATAGGGCAGCCCCTCCAAGTGCTTCGAATTAAGGTAGACTTTTTAAACAAGAGCAACAATTAATTGAGGTTCAAGCTGAATCTTGCTGCACAACCCTACAGTACGTCTTTGTCACCAGTAAATAAAATATGGATGGTTTACAACCTTAATGTTATTATCTTGCCTATGCGTACCTTAATATCATCAGTGTTATGTAAACAAAAAACCAAGTCCCTTTAATGTGCCGTGATAGTACATGGAAAAGTCCTTTATAGAAAGAGAACATCCAACTCCATTAGGACTATCAACCAAAATCAGAATCGACCAGCACCAAGGGGGGCCTTAGAAGAGCAAGGTTAATGGGCTCCCTGCAGCCAGTTCTGTGAGTAGCACCGGCTTAGGGAGCTGATCGATAACAGTCCCAAGTAAGCATAACACAATGCTTCATTACTGCTGGTTACAGATGTTCTTTTGAAAGAAACCTCCCATTTACTCTGCAATCCTAAACACAATTTCCTATGGGCCGCTTAACAAAATGCAACTTGCGGTGCAATCCTATGCATGGCAACTAACAAATAAGACCTGTCAGGGAACTGACATCTAAAGCGCCGGAGGCGCAAAGGCTCACTGAGGGTGAGAGAGCAGTAGCAGCGGAAGAGGGAACCAGTAGAGGGCGAGCAAGAACTCCAAGGGAAAGTGAGTCGGAGGGATGGCTCAGAGACGCTTCAAGCGAAACCAGTGGGGAGGTCTCAGGACCTCCTATAGGGACACCCACACCTCGACGGAAACTGTCACGCCGAGAGGCCAGACGACGTGTTTCCGTTAAGGAGCTTTTATGTTGGAAACGTTTCCGAAAGCAGCCACTTTCGGATTCTACTAGTGATTGACGCAGCCATGCTGGAGGGGCTCCGTCACAGGCAGAGGTTTGAAAGCCTGATCAAACTCTGAGGGACTTGCATTTTACGCACAAGCAGCTCATCGTCCCATCACAGCAATCCGAAAGTCACCGAAAGCCAGCTTGTGCAGGGAGAGGCATCATGAGCAACCCAGCCGAAACCGGGGGAGCAGGAGCAGCTGGAGGAGGTCCAAGCCTGGAAGACAGGTACAGGGCGTTGGAGATCCAGTTGGCGATGCAAACGGCGAGGCTTGAGGAGAGGAGGGCGCAGGATGCAGAAAAGGGAAAGGAGAAAACCACCCCGCTCGCCAGAAAGGTGCCAGGATTGGTGCAGAAATTCGGGGGGGATCCCAGGAACTATCATGCCTTTAGAACAGAGATGCAATACGCTCTAAACTTGCAGTTTGATGACTTCCCCGACGAGGAATCGCGAGTGGCGTATGTGATTGGCCATCTCGAATCCGGGGCGAAAGATTGGGTTAGACCCCTGATGGCAGCGAATAATGAGATCTTAAAGGACACGAGGAAGTTTTTTCGTGCCATGGACCTGATGTTTTCCAGCGATATTGAGCAGGGGGTGGTGCGAAGGCAGTTAATGGCTTGCCAGCAAGGAAGCAGATCTGTCCGTGAGTACTGGACTGAATTTACCATGTTGATTCACAAATTGGGGTGGGATCTATCGGTGGAGCCCATCCAAATGCTTTTCGAAGAGGGGCTTTCTTCAACCGTCAAAGATGAGCTTTCCCGGGGCCCCAGGGCGGAGTCTATGGACCAGTTAACCAAATCTGCGCTGGCCATAGGAGCGCGCCAGGAGGCGAGGGCTATGGAAAAGCGGGAAGGGAAAGGAGACCGTTGGAGGGAGTTCCGCATTCCAGACATTCCAGAGCCACCTTTCCCGCCGGCAGAGCCGATGGAAGTTGGAACAGCGCGGGCGCGCGCAGTTTCAAATCCCAGTGAAGGGCGGAAGAAGGAGGGAAAGAGCGCCAAGAGATGTTATCTCTGCCAACAGCCAGGGCACTTTGCCAGAGTTTGCCCACAAAGAAAGGAATGGCAAGGGATGGCAGGAGCTGTTGGGAAAGAGGAAGAGGAAGGCAAGGAGCAAGTAAAAGCCAACGCCTGGCTGCCACCGTTGGGGCACAGCAGCCAGGCCAAAGAGCAATGAAAGTGCCCATGCCAGAACCCCCCAGACCCGCTTTAGTGATAGAGGTGTTACTAGAACTGCCAAACGGACACCCACTAAAGGTCAAGGCGCTTTTGGATTCAGGCAGCTCCTGTAATTTCATGAGTAAGGAGTTTGCAGCTGAGCACCAGATACAGACTATCCCTTTAAGTAACCCCTTGCAGGTGACTACGATTGACGGCAGAGAGCTGTTGGGGGGAGAAGTTAGCCAACAGACTGTCCCGATGATAATGAGAGTGGCAAGGCACACCGAACAGATAGCGTTTAATGTGGCCATCCTGGGAGGAGCGCCCATCATTTTGGGGATGAGCTGGCTGGCGCTACACGATCCGCTAGTGGGCTGGCATCAGAGGGTGGTCTCCTTTGGGTCAGCGCATTGCCTAGAACACTGCAAGGAGGGGAAGATTTCGGGAGGAGACAGAGTCACCCTAGCGGGGATGGAAGTGATGGACAAAGGGAAAGTGCCCCCGCAATACGCAGATCTGAGCAACGTATTCAGCGAAAGGGAAGCAGACAAACTGCCACCGCATAGACCCTTTGACTGTCAAATCAACCTACTCCCAGGGGCCCAACTCCCAGTAGGCAAGCTGTACGCCATGTCAGACAGGGAGATGCAGGAGCTGAGGGAGTTCATTGACAAAAACTTGAAGCGAGGTTTCATCAGAGAGTCCCGAGCGGTGGGGGGCAGCCCAGTGTTTTTTGTGGACAAAAAGAACACAGACAAACCGAGACTGGTGTGTGACTTCAGGGCCCTCAATGCAGTGTCGGAGCCCCTGGCTTTCCCTATGCCCCGAATTGATGACATTTTGACCAGAGTAAGGAAGGGAAAGATTTTTACAAAACTGGACCTGCCGGGGGCGTACAACCTGATACGCATAAGGAAGGGAGATGAATGGAAGACCACCATGTTTACCCCTTTGGGAGCCTTTGAATACCTCGTTATGCCCTTCAGTCTACAAGGGGGCTCCGCGTGTTTTCAAGCTTTTATAAACCACGTTCTGGGACCTTTGCTCTACAAGAATTGTGTGGCCTTTTTAGACGACGTGTTGGTGTATTCGGAAAATGAGGAACAGCATGTGAGGGACGTTCGAGAAGTGTTGGGCAGGCTGCAAGCCAACCAGCTGTGGGTGAAACTGGAGAAGTGCCAGTTTCATACCAAGGAGGTGGAATTCCTGGGGTACCGCTTGTCAGACAAGGGATTGGCCATGGATCCAGGCAAGGTCCAAGCGGTACTGGAATGGAAGACACCGAAGACCAAGAAGGACGTGCAAAGATTCTTGGGATTTGGGAACTTTTATCGGAAGTTCATCAAGAACTTTGCCCACTTGACGGCGCCCATCACCGACTGTCTCAGCAGCAAGAAGAAATTTGTTTGGACGGCAGAGGCGGATCTAGCCTTTGAAGAACTGAAAAGGGCTTTCGCCTCGGAAGAACAACTTCTGCATGTGGATTTACGAAAACCCATGAGAGTGGAAACAGATGCATCAGACCGGGCGGTAGGGGCGGTCCTTCTTCAACCGGGGAGGAGTGCGTCGGAGTGGAGACCGTGTGCATTCTTCTCGCGGAAGCTGAATAAATCCGAGAGAAATTACACGGTGTATGACAGGGAACTTCTTGCCATTCACGAAGCATTCCGGAGGTGGAGACATTTATTAATTGGGGCACAACACAAGGTGCAAGTGTGCACCGACCACAAAAATTTAGAGTATTGGAGAACAGCTCGAGTGCTCAACCAACGACAAGTGAGATGGGCACAGGAATTCTCCAAATTTAACTTTGAGATTTGTTATGTGCCAGGCCCAGAAAACGTCAGGGCGGACGCGCTCTCACGCAAACCAGAATATTGGGAAGTGGAAGGAAGTGTTCGCGACGTCGGAAGATGAGGGAGGTTCTTTCAAGGGTTTTACCTCCTCACCGCCAGTAGGAGAGGAGACGGGAGGGGGTGAAGGGGGCCCTGGAGGGGAGGTGGATGTCAGGGAACTGACATCTAAAGCGCCGGAGGCGCAAAGGCTCACTGAGGGTGAGAGAGCAGTAGCAGCGGAAGAGGGAACCAGTAGAGGGCGAGCAAGAACTCCAAGGGAAAGTGAGTCGGAGGGATGGCTCAGAGACGCTTCAAGCGAAACCAGTGGGGAGGTCTCAGGACCTCCTATAGGGACACCCACACCTCGACGGAAACTGTCACGCCGAGAGGCCAGACGACGTGTTTCCGTTAAGGAGCTTTTATGTTGGAAACGTTTCCGAAAGCAGCCACTTTCGGATTCTACTAGTGATTGACGCAGCCATGCTGGAGGGGCTCCGTCACAGGCAGAGGTTTGAAAGCCTGATCAAACTCTGAGGGACTTGCATTTTACGCACAAGCAGCTCATCGTCCCATCACAAGACCCAATTAACAGGTGAGTTTGTAAGTGTGTACAGGATTGCAGCCTTACTGTTGAGTTAACCATTCAAAAGGAATAGACCAAACAGGAAGGGAGGAGGAGTAGCATTATATGCAAAGGATGTGTCCATTTGGGAAGAGATCCATGACCTGGAGCATTGAAGGCAGAGTAAAGTATGGTTAAAAATGGTAAGGGAAACAACAGTGACTTTACTGTGGGTGACTCCTATAGACCTCCAAGTCAGTTTGAATACTTGGATGTTATGCCTTTCTACATCAGATCACAAAAAATTCAAAAAGGAGAGCCATAGTAATCGTGAGAGACTTACTACCCAATATTTCTTGGAACTCAAGCTCTGCCAATAATGTTAGGTCCAATAAATTCCTCCATTGCCTAATACAGACTTTCATTTCCAAGAAGGTGGAACAAGGGGATCATCTATCTTGGACCTGGTCTTCACCAACCATGAGGAATTGATTTACAAAGTGGAAGTACCAGAAGTACTTTGGGAGGAATTGATCATGTTCTCCTGCGTTTCATGATACAGAAAAAAGGGAAAGCTAAGTGTAGTTGGACACGCACGCTGGACTTTAATAAGGCTGATTTCAAATAGCTTCAAGAACAACTGGGTGAGATCCGACAGTCAGAAAGGGGAAGGGAATCCAAGATGGATGGGAGTTTCTTAAAGGCTGTGCTTTTCCCCCAGGGGGTACTCAAGGGTTGTTGTTGTTAAAAAGTGTGACACTTACTGCAACAACTTCTTGGTGAGTACAGGCACTTAGTTTCCTAGAAAAAAGCACTGCTTAAAGGTGATATGTTGAGGGCACAAATGCAGACAATTCCAACAAGAAGGAAAAGTGGGAGACACCTAAAGAGACCAATATAAGAAATAGAACAAAGGGGAAAGAAAAGTATACACAAGTAGTCAATAGTTGCAGGCAGAAGGCCAGGTGGGCCAAAGCTCAGAATGAGCTCAGCTTTGCAAGAGAAGTTAAAAATAATTGTCAAAAAGTTTATTTGGCTAGGTTCAAAGCAAAACGAAGTACAAACAAGTAGTAAGTCCTCTATGTGGAGAAGATGTAGAAATACTATTGGGTGACAAAGAGAATTTGGAACTGCTCAACACCAACTTTGCCTCTGTCTTCACCCCAAGCTGTTTGGTGAAACATCTGCTCAGTTAGTGAATGATACATTTCAAATGACATCGAAATAAACATGTACATTTTTCCATGCTCCTCGGTAAAAAATTTTGCATATCATTTTCGTAACATGATTACTATATTTAAGCGTAGGAGAAAAACATAATGTGTGAAGGATTTACAACCCTGCTCCATGCTTACTCACTTCTTATTACCTTTTTGCCCATTTATCTTGCTTTAGCTGACCGAACCAATTGAAGTGAATTGGAGAAAAGGCAGCAGAATTAGACCTTATGTTAACATTTCCATCTGACGTACACTCCATAATTGCACTTAATCTAAAATGGCTGCAAGCAAGCATGAACCAAGAACAATCCTTATCACTAAGCCAGGATGCCAGATACAATTATACACCTGCACAACTTCAATCTATTATTGAGAAAGATTGTCCATTCCTCCTCTTTTTGTGTGCGCCCATATAATCTGTATCAGCATCAATTAATTCCTGCTCTAACAGCACACCAAGTCAAGCTTTTGGCATTCACACATTAGATCATGTCAAACTGAAGATCCAACAGTTTCTGGCTCTGCAAAAGCTTTGATTCAAATTAATTTAATATCATATAGCAGGTACCCCGGCTAGCTGCTGGCAGGCTTTAAACTGATCATTTGATTATACCCATTCTTTATATTTAAAATAGCAGGGCTTTAATTGTAACAATTGCACACAGCCTGTACCCAAAGCGGCATTTCCACTTGGAGCTGACATTGCTATGACAATCAGAGTGATAGCATAGTTCTTCTTTTACGACGAAAAGTGCTAACAATATTTTAATCCTCACACAATGAATATTGCTAATATTTTTTTCTGCATCCTGTATACTTTTCACCTACATTTTTACCAGGCTTTAGAGAGAAGATCCATGCAGATTATCCTCAAATTTTGTGTGATGGGGAGTGGAAAAAATCTATTACTTAGGGTCTTCTGAGCAGACTTGTATAGAATTACACTGGTAGAGACTGAAATCCCACCCAATATCCCAACCATAGCTGTCAACTTTTCCCTTTTCTTGGGAGGAATCCTATTCGGAATAAGGGAATTTTCCTTTTAAAAAAGGGAAACGTTGACAGCTATGATCCCAACTAGCCTTAGACAAGAAACTCTCCTTCATCCTCAATATGTGGATAACAATGCTGAACTACCTTACACAGTTGTAGGGATTGTAAGAAACTACTATATGCAAATGGGACACGGGTGGTGCTGTGAATTAAACCACAGAGCCCAGGGCTTGCCGATCAGAAAGTCAGTGGTTCGAATCCCCGTGATGGAGTGAGCTCCCGTTGCTCGGTCCCTGCTCCTGCCAACCTAGCAGTTTGAAAGCACAAAGTGCATGTAGATAAATAGGTACCGCTCTGACGGGAAGGTAAGCGGCCTTTCCACGTGCTGCTCTGGTTCGCCAGAAGCAGCTTAGTCATGCTGGCCACATGACCCAGAAGCTGTACACTGGCTCCTTCGGCCAATAAAGCGAGATGAGCACCGCAACCCCAGGGTCGTCCGCAACTGGACCTAATGGTCAGGGGTCCCTTTACCCTTTACTTTATGCAAAGTCATTTCAACACTCTAAATCAGAGGTGCTAACCTGTGACCCTCTAGAAATTTGTTGTACTACAAAACCTTCGATCTAAGAGGTGCTAAGATCTGTCACCATATCAATTTTTAGTTTTCCTATCCTTAAAATATATTCTCTGTTAAGTCAACTCACATGCCTTTCTTTCTATCCCATAGTGCTGTAAAGGAAAGACAAGAGCTCTCTCTCTCTTTCTCTCCCCTTCATGTTTATGCTGCTCTGCACCCAGAGCAGAACAAGTTTATCTTCATAGGAGCCTAGCAACAGTCTGCACTGAACTGATTTTTCTCCTGCCATCTTTTCAGTGGAAATGCCAGTTGATGCCAAAACCATGCTGATAGCTTTTAAGTGTAGAAACATGATATGAGGCTGCATAAAAGAGCTTACAGCTCATAAATATATCCCATGAGAGCTTTACATCTGAAATGGAGTCAATTAAGGCAATTTCACCTTCATTAATCAAACAAAGTACATTATTGTACAGAAAGTGAGGAAACTGCACAGGGAAAGAAAATCAAACATGAAGTAAATGTATATATGGATTCTCCAAGCTAAAAAGGAGAACTGAGAAACGAGAGGTGGAAATTGTATAGGGAATTGAACAAATACAGGAAGCTATTTCTGATTCTGCTCACATACCATGTGGTGGGTGGGAAATAAAGAATCCCAAATTCCATTTCCCTCATCAGCACCAACATGGATTTCTGGATGTGTAAAATCTGGCCAGGCTCCTGGGGGGTAAGAGTCATCTCTGAAATGTAATTTGATGTCCTTCCTCAAACCACTTCAATTGGTTTGGTCAACTGGGGGCAAAAAGGAAATTGCAGCTGTCATAGATTGCTGCTATGATATTGCCCTCAAGACTCAAGAGATCACAGAAGCCTTTAATAATGACACAACTTTACTGGGCACACAGCTACACAGCAGTTTTGAATGTGGCCGTGTTGTAAAGTAAACAGGAAACACTTGTGCCCTCTCACTTCCTGTTTCTCCTGAAAACTGGTCCCATTCACACAAAACCTCCCTTGCGTCTAGGGAACCTGTGAGGTGGTGATGGGAACTCACCCACTGACCATGCCCCCCCTATGTGCCCACTCATTATATCTGCTAGTGGGTGCATATTTGACATGGACACACATTCAACATTAGTAGAATGTGATTTGTAGAAAATGGTCGCACATTCGACATTCGCTGTGTATCCACGTGAAAGAGGTCCTGCATGCTTACAGCTTCTGTATAAGAGGGGGAGCAAATCTCTGTGAACTGCTGCGATGAAGCCTTTGCAAATACTTATTTAAGAGGGTGATCCCTGCCTCCTGCTCCTTTTATCATTGGTAACTACACTTCAGCAGAGTTTGTGTGAATGTGTTGTGTGACTGAGATCTCTTGCATAAATGAAATAAATTGTTTTTGAAGACTGGTACCATTGCCTTGGTCTCTGTATTTTCCAACCTCTAATCCTGGATTGCATTCACTGAATTACCACCCTTAGGCTTCTGCTAGCCTGATGGCAATTCCTACTCACTCACTAAGCAGAAAATCTTATAGACTGACTTAAGGTCCCTACTGATGTCCTTTTTATTGTGCTTTCATGATGATTTGTGTTCACAACGCTATCTGGGCAGTCATACATGATCTCACTTTGAATAATATTTGCACCTGTGAAAGTGTTGGGGCTGTCACCCTGCTTCCTTTCCAATCAATGCATATTCCATAGTTTCCTGCTGAAATTGCATAACTTTTTATACCACAAAAGTTTTGATTTATTTTTGTCCTCCTGCTGCTCCGCAGCCCCTCTCCGGAGAGCAATAATGTGGTAGCACTGGGAAAGCATTGCAGAACAAACCAAAGCAGAGCAAATCCATCACTAATGCACCATTATTATGTCAAGGGACATGTTTCAGAATACACTTGCAATTAACCACCACTCTGAAGGCTCCCTTAGATACTTTCTGCAAGTGTTTTATTGAATAGTCACATTTTATCTCACCCTTCCTTAAAGAATCTCAGGGCAATGTGTATTGGTGAAGAAGGGCAGGAAGTCTTCTCTCCAAAGAGTGTCTACACCTACTAAGTTTCAGAGATGGAACATTAGGGTTGCCTGGTCTCGGTGGATGACCCATTGTTGCTGGATTGCAGCAATCTCAAGGGCTTCAGGGAGTCTATCATGTGCACCTGAGATATTCCTTATACAGTCATACCTTGTTTGTCAAACGCCCCAGAACTCATACATTTTGGTTCCCGAATGCCGCAACCCCGGAAGTGATTGTTCTGGTTTGCAAATTTCCTTTTGGAACTCAAACATCTGATGGGACTTCTAAAGCTTCTGATTGGCACCCACTCTGGAAGAATGGCAGATGCAATTAATAGACTATATGGAAATGGCGGAAATGACTGGCAGAATCCGAGACCAGGGAGAAGAGTTGGTGGAAGAAGATTGGAGGAAATTTAAAATTTATTTACAGAAACATTGTAAAATTTCTGAATGTTGATGACATTGAAATGAATTGAAGGGGTTCTAGCAACAAGGTAAAATGTAAGATTGGATTGATAATAGATACAGTAAACTAATTGGATATGAATTTGCTGAACCAATTTTTAAAAGGGATACAAAAAAGGGAGGCGTGAGGAAGTCAGGAAAATAAGTTAATCAAAGATGAGAAATTAAAAAAGAGGGATTTTTCTTTTTTCTTTTTGCGTGCTTTTTTCTTTTTTCCCCCTTATGTTAAATGTCTGTATTTTTGTATTTTGTAATTTTGTATTTTTGTGTTTTTATACTTTTCTTGTGTTTTTTTCTTTCTTCTGTTTGTTGTTATTCTTAAAACTTAATAAAATATTATTGTAAAAAAAAAAAAAACGCTTCTGATTGGCTTCAGGAGCTTCCTGCAGTCAATCAGAAGCCATGATTTGGTTTTGGAAGTCGAACTGACTTCCAGAATGGATTCTGTTCAACTTTGAAGGTACAACTGTATTAGTTTTTTTTTATTTCTTAAGGATGGGGCAAGTATATTGTCCAAGAGTGTGTAGGTATGTGAGCACCCCCACTTGAGTTGCTGTGAGGACAATTAGGAGCAAATCTTCTGAAGGGATCAGTCATAGAATTTGTGAACTTAATTCCATTGAAGAAAACGATGTGCTTGAATTGATGGATAACATTCAAATTTCTGCCTTTAACACTGAAGTCACCACGTGATGCTGAAGCCATCCTGTGATGAATGTGCATATCTGGCCCAGCCTTTTGCTGCTACAAAATTGGCAAAAGCACTTTTTCAAGTGGGGGGGGGATGTTTCACAAATGGAGCTAAGGAAATTGCTGTTGTCGCTACTAATATGCTACAGCATGATTTCCATTTCAGCTCAAGCCTGTGTTATTTGCATAATGTCTTATCGACTGCTCTGGACAGCAAGATAGAGGAATATTATTTTGTTAGTAATGCTGAAGTTCTGATTGAGCTCATGAAGCTTAAGCCATTTAGCAACTATGCACCCCGTCTTCATTATACCCTTAAAAAATCAAATACATCAATACAAAATAGCAATTTTGACTGAACTGAAATCAGATCTGTTTGACTAAGCTTTTAATTAAATGGAACATAGAGCCGCACAATGGTTGTCAAATTAAGGAGCTCCTGCATATAGGCAGCTACGTAACTGTGATTTGTTTTGTATATTGGATTTTTATTGAAATGGGCCTGTTATTCACTTCTGATGATTAATCGGTACAGACAGCAAGAATGTATGAGCTTTAGCGGAACAAAGAGATCTAAAGGGAAAGAAGCATCTGTTTGTTGCCATTGCCAATGGAGCGCATTTTTTATCTTCTATTTCCACTGGAAGTGTTAACTTTTCGGCAAATTATTTTTTTCTGTTCTGCATTAAATTGTTTGTGATGTTGCTTCTTCCCTTTAAGAAAGCCTTGTGAACAAAAACAAAAAAGCCCGCACTTTTATGATTGGATGGTAGACAGAGATAGGTCAGTCTAAGCACAAATTTAACGCTGATAAGAGTTTCATTATAAAACATTTCATGCTCCAGATCCTGTGAACACTACTTTCTGAGCAGAATTTCATCTATGTGCTCTAACCCAAGTGGAATGGATGGAGTCAAAGCAGTACATACACATAAGCCTTAAGGCCAGGGTCCGAGAGTCATGAACATTTTATTTGCAACCACAGCTGAGTTGTTTCTAACAAAGCGAGAGAACTGTTATGAGTTGTTACCAGGAACATGTGAGAACAATAAGGGAAGGGAGTTGTTCCACCAGATGTTGCACACTGAGGTGAATTTGGAAGAGTATTTGGCCAGCCTTTGAGAGACAGTCAGCGTTATCAGCAAAAGCAAGTTGGACAAGAATCTGAACTGGGACCAAAGCACACTTATGCCATGAGGTGAAAAACTTGACTTTGCAAAAATTAGCTCAAAATGGAAATGCCACAGACATTGACATTTTTTTTAAAAAAATCATTCATTCTGAGCTCTTTCAAAGAAAAGTAAACCAGCTACATCTAAACCAGCTACTGTGCACATTCACCAGGCCTCAGGGAGAATGTGTGCATAATCCTTCCACGAGGAGGTTATTGTCCACATTTTCCAGTCATTATACATAATCTCAGACAGGCCTTGTGAAATGGGACTGAATTATATACATTTGCTGGCTATTATGCGTAATCTCCAACAGCCTTCCCCCTAAACTTAATAGCCGTATGGGGGACGGGAGTTTCCATCTGTATTGTATGAGGGGCTGGGAGGTTTAAAACTTTCTTCGCCATAAAATCCTACTTGCGCTGCTCAGCTAACTGGGGAGCAGCTGGGAATGGTAAAAAAGGAACAGAACTTGGTTTGGGGCAGTGGGGGGGGGGGAGGACAACTTATGTTTATCTGAAGCCCCTCTTTCTTCTTCTTGCTGCTTGGTTGACCAGTGGGAGGGCATATTGGGGTCGGGTAAGATTAGGTGACAGCAGTCATGAAATTAAAAGATGCCTGCTTCTTGGGAGAAAAGCAATGACAAAACTAGACAGCATCTTAAAAAGCAGAAGAAGAGAAGAAGAAGAAGAGTTTGGATTTGATATCCTGCTTTATCACTACCCGAAGGAGTCTCAAAGCGGCTAACATTCTCCTTTCCCTTCCTCTCCCACAACAAACACTCTGTGAGGTGATTTGGGCTGAGAGACTTCAGAGAAGTGTGACTGGCCCAAGGTCACCCAGCAGCTGCATGTGGAGGAGCGGAGACGCGAACCCGGTTCCCCAGATTACGAGACTACCGCTCTTAACCACTACACCACACATCACCTTGCCAACAAAGGTCCATATGGTTAAAGCTATGGCTTTCCCAGTAGTGATGCATGGAAGTGAGAGCTGGACCATAAAGAAGGCTGATCGCCAAAGACTTGATGCATTTGAATTATGGTGATGGAGAAGAATCTTGAGAGTCCCATGGACTACAAGAAGATCAAACCTATCCATTCTGAAGGAAATCAGCCCTGAGTGCTCACTGGAAGGACAGATCCTGAAGCTGAGGCTTCAATTCTTTGGCCACCTGATGAGAAGAGAAGGCTCCCTGGAAAAGAGCCTGATGTTGGGAAAGATGGAGGGCACAAGGAGAAGGGGACGACAGAGGACGAGATGGTTGGATAGTGTTCTCAAAACTACGAACATGAGTTTGACCAAGCTGCAGGAAGCAGTGGAAGACAGGAATGCCTGGCGTGCTCTGGTCCATGGGGTCATGAAGAGTCGGACACAACTAAATGACTAAGCAACAACAAGATTAGGTTGTGGGCCAGAAGCACTGGACTGGACTGGATCAAATACTTCTAAACAAGAATGGAGGGGGGGATGTTTATTGGAAACTGGATAATGTGCTCATTTGCCCAGATTAACCACTCAATTTATGCTACCCTTAACAGATATAGATAAACGTGTGTGGATCAAAACAGCTACAAATTGGGTTTTGCAGTTCTCTGAATGTTCTGGACAATTTAAATAAACACAGTTGGTTGGCTACTGTGAAAAACAGGATATAGGACTAGAAAAACCACTGGTCTCATCCAGTAGGCTTATTCTTATGTTTGTAATTTGTATTTTGAAAAGCTTTTTCAAAAAAGAATTTAATGAATAAATTGAATGGAACGTAATTATGGAGAAGATATAGTTAAATACAAAATTGTCACAGGCTGGAAGTGGATAGATTCATCCATCTTTCTTACAACTACTCAAGTAAAAGCAGTTGGGCTATTGAGGGGGTGGGCAAAGCTTTTGGACGTAGGGGAGCCCTAGTATTTATTCTCCCATTTGTTTGCTCAGTAGCAGGCAGTCAGGGAAGGACTAACCTTGTCAATGATTTCATACCTCTATGTACACATTTTACTTATTTTCTTCAAATAAAATCCAGCATGATTTGCAATGCTCTTCTGAAATTCACAGTTGGGATACTTAAATGCATCTTCCTATAGGTTTAATTTAGAGAAGCCGATTAACTCCCTTTATTTTATAATAAATAGTGACCCTTTATCTGCTTTATCCTTACTTTAGTTTTGAAAATAACCCAGTAGATAGAGGTTGCAGGGTCAAAATGGGAAGAAAAGTAATTATTTCTCTTTAGAAATGGATATTGTGTGGATTCTGTGCAGCAGTTGTGTTCCAATGTCTTTATATTAGGGCAGGGCTGCAGGACATTTTCTCAGCCTGTGGACAAATATCTAGGTGCCTCATGACAGCGATGGGTGGGGCCAGAGATAAAAAAGTGGGCGGGACAAGTGATCCCAATTTTACCTTTGTAAACTTTCAAAATATTCAACAGTATTAGGTATTGGGCCATGACTCTTAAACAGGGCCGGATTTTGGTTTGATGAGGCCCTAAGCTACTGAAGGTAATGGGGCTCTTTAGATGTCCAGCTGTCCTTTGTCAACAACAAATTGTTGCTTTTTTGTGTTGAATATATGCTATATGGTATTTTACAGACCTAATAGGTATCTAAAGCCATTTGCCCATGTTGCCATGCAACCGGTCCATGCAGAATGTAGGCACCCTATATACAGAAATGAGCAAACCAGTGATATTTTAGGGAGCAGGCTAGCAGGTGGAGCCCATTACCTACATCATAGGCACTTACACAACATAAAACATTGCTGCTGTATGCCAGTTTTATTTTATTTGTTTTTTATCTTATATTTTGGAAATGTACATCCAGGTTTGTTTTCTCCTTCAATTTTTTTGGGGGCCCCCAAGAGAGCAGGGCCCTAAGCTATAGCTTGTTTAGCTTATATGTAAATCTGGTACTGTTCTTAAAATGAAGGCTAGCAGGCAACACTAGACCACTTACTTTCTGCTGTTTTCATCCTTAAAGGTGGGTTGTAGCCATGAACGTCATTGATAGGCTGAGCCTCCAAATCAGGCTCTGAAGATCTATTTACTGTAAATGGCTCAAGCCCCAACCTCACCCTTCTAGTACATGCACATGAAATTTATTACGGTCAGAGACCAGCTTGTGAAACACAAATGGAACTACAATCCCAGTAGCAAAACAAACATTTAAAACAATATACAACAATGGATTTTTAGTTTAAAAGTGCGATAGGCGTATAAACACATAAAAACTTTAAGATAGACTATCTTAGAGAAATGACCCAGAGTCGCCCATGGATCCGAGTTTGGGAATTTTCTTAACAAACTAGATTGAATCAGGGGATGGTCTGTGCCTAGAGATCTGTGCGCAGAATCTGGCTGCAATCTAGGTCGTCTTGTGGTCTTTGCCTAACAGAAGGTCGAATTTTTGCTTTACTGGGAGGTCAGCAAGCCTCACCAGCAGGGGGTCAATTATTTCTCTACATGCCTCATCGTAAAAGGGACATCTAAAAAATATGTGTTCAGGGCTTCCTATATCCCCCAATGGACAGGCACAAATTCTCTGGTCATATGGGACTTTTTTTAAAGGATCCTTCCAAGACCGGCAAAGGCAGAGCCGAGCTTCTGGCAAATTTAAAAGCCCTTCTTGCATTTTTGGATACAAGAAAAAAGAGGTATGCTGCTGGAGTAGCTATATAGCTAGTGATTTCTACAATTTTGTAATTGGAACACCTTAAACAGTCCTGTTGTCTCTCGGTGTCTATAATTCTTTGCCTAACCATAGCTTTTGCTTGGCCTAAGCCCAGACTTAGAACACCCTTCTAGTATTCTCCAGGTCACCTGTATGGCAGAAAAGAACAGCCCCATGTCATGTATATAGAGCCACCAATATATTTATATATACCCTAATGTGTGATATGGGTGATAGGCATAGACTTTGTGGCATGGGGCTGCACAGATGAGAAAAAGGGATGTCCTATTCATCATCATCATCAACAACAACAACATAATTATCTATACTCCACCCATTTGACTCAGTTGCCCCAGCCACTCTGAGCAACTTCCAAAATATATAAAAAATAATAAAACACTAAAAAAAAACCACCTTCCCTATACAGTGCTGCCTTCAGATGTCTTCTAAAAGTTGTATAGTTACTTATCTCCTTAGCTAGGAATGTCCTACCATACCGTCCAACATTTTTCTGAAGAAAATAGAGACGTCCTTAGCAAAAAGTGGGACATTCTGGAATCAAATCAGAAACCGGGATGGCTTCTGTAGATCCGGCACTGTCCCTGGAAATTAGGAACACTAGGAGGGCCCATCATTGTCACTTCTGATACCACAAATCCAGAGTCATTATTACAAAGAGTTCAGAAGCATGGACAGTCCTGGGGATGCTAGGCTCTTAGGGGTGGGGAAATCAACTTGAATGTCAGACAATCACACTTGTGTCTCTCTCAGAGAATGGTGAAGTGCAGATAAAGAAGGAGACAGATTTTTCCCCCTTAATGAAAGGAGAAAGATTTAGGATACAAAAGCTTCCATGGCGCTTTGCCCTTCTTATCGTGCTGAACATAAAAGGCAAGCCCTACAGCTCCTACATGCTATTTCAGAGATGCAATGAGATAAGGGCTCTCTGAACGGCTGGCTGGAACTAAGCAGAAACATGCCATAGCAGGGGACTGAATACCGTGAAGCATTCAAAGAGAATGTCAAAATGACTTTCGGAAATGGCTTCATAAAAACAGTAGCAAATGGAACGAAATAAGTGTGCTTCAGTAGAGCAATGGATTCTTCTATTTTTCCTTCGGTCTACTTAAAAGCATTTCTATTATTTAGATTTCCTTCCTATATGTATTTTACTGGAATCACAAGGATGAGGTTATTTGGGTACGTATTTTGAAGCACCTACCCAAACCTGTGATTTAGCTTCCTTGGAACTGCTAGAGAATTTGATAATTAAATATGATTTATGTTTAAAAAATCCCAGCAAACAGCATCCGACATATTGGAGAAAGGCTGGTGCTACCGTTAAGTGTCATCACAATAGCAATGGCAAAGGATAAGGACAAGTAATCTCTTAGCAATGCTCCCCATGCACCAAGATAGGATATAAGGGCAGACCAAGAAGTGCTCTGGGTTGTTCTTTTCATCTGAGAAACTCTTTACCACTGGAGACACATTAAAAGACTCTACACAGACCTACGTCCACAATACCTGTTTTAGCAGCACATGGATACCCAAATTATGGATTAATTTACTTCTGGTAAAGATGGTGGAGTGATTACCTCATATGCCTTCAGATTTGGGGAAGGTTGGTTGAAGATTTTTCACCTAAATAATGCCTTCTACCTTACCTGGCATTCAGTCACAATGTGCTAAGGTCCTATATAGTAAATGTAAAGGGACCCTTGACCATTAGGTCCAGTTGTGGCTGACTCTGGGGTTGCAGCGCTCATCTCACTTTACTGGCCGAGGGAGCCGATGTAGAGCTTCCGGGTCATGTGGCCAGCATGACTAAGCTGCTTCTGGCGAACCAGAGCAGCGCACAGAAACGCCGTTTACCTTCCTGCCGGAGCGGTACCTATTTATCGACTTGCACTTTGGCGTGCTTTCGAACTGCTAGGTTGGCAGGAGCTGGGACTGAGCAACGGGAGCTCACCCCATCATGGGGATTCAAACCGCTGACCTTCTGATCAGCAAGTCCTAGGCTCTGTGGTTTAACCCACAGCGCCACCCGCATCCCTAAGGTCCTATATAGCATGGATTAAATCACTGATCCCCCTGATAATGGTCCTTACCATTCCTCTTAGCTCTTCAACCTAGAGTTTTATAGAGTTGTCCCCCACTTTGAGGTGATTTTTATTGGGAAAGGAGCACTGGAGAAACAGTGAAACTCATTCCCATGTACCACAGTCCATAGTACCATAAGACCACAATACCTCAAGGACCATCTTTTTCCATATGAGCCTAGCCAGATCCCGAGATCATCTTCTGAGGCCCTTCTTTGTGTGCCTCCTCCTTGAGAGGTTTGGAGGGTTGCAACATGAAAACGGGCCTTCTCTGCAGTGACTCCCCATCTGTGGAATGCTCTCCCTAGGGAAGTTCGCCTGGTTCCTTCATTTAACCCACAGCGCCACCTTTGAGGGGAGTTGGGGTGCTGCAAATTCACCTCCACTGAAGGATGGGAGCAGCGTTGGCTAAGGTAAGTGTAAGGATAGCTCTTGGGCTCAGCACCTTTGGTTGTGGAAAGCAAAAACTGTGATGATGTGGTATTCTGAAGACAAAGTGCTCTCTCATTGGGCTTTAAAAGAAATCATCAATGATGCAACAGGGTCAGCACACCTGCTTGTTTTGCTGCAAAGTACAAAACCAACTGTTAGCAATCTTTTCACAAATGCTTGTTGTGGAGCAGAACAGCAAACTGCTGGAAGGGCAACATTGGCATTGCACACACTCTCTCTCTCTCCTGGGTGAGTGGATTCACTCTATTGTCTTGTACTGTAATTACAAACAGATGGTGACTGGTGAGCAAACTTTGGCCGTGGAGAAGGAAAGCAAAGCGGTAAAATGTGGTTCCTCAACCACATTAGCCTTATTTTTTGCTCACCCTTGCTAAACAAAAAGAGATTATGAGCAGCTCCAAAAGAACCTCACGAAGCTGAGAGAATGGGAAGGGAAATGGCAAATGCATTTCAGTGTAAACAAGTGTAAAGTCACATAAGTTGGGGCAAAAAAACTTCAAGTTAACATAAATGCACATGATTTCTTCACTGCCAGCGACTGACCAGAAATAAAGCTTTGGGATCATAGAGGACAGCACGATGAAGATATTGACCCAGTGTGAAAAAGGGAAATCCTGCGAATCATTAGGAAAGATGCCGCTAACTTCAAGCCATTATCCAAATCTATGGCGAGACCACATTTTAAATACTGTGTATAATTCTGATCTCCCTACCTGAAAAAAGATATCATAGAGTCAAGGCAAGTAAGAAGTGACATGATAGAAGTCAGAAAAGATTAGCGTAAGTCCAACCAGAATGATCAAAGGGATGGAGTGAAACTCCGTGAGGAAAAGTTTCAGATTTTGAGAATTTTTAGTTTAGAGACAAGGCAAGCAAAAGATGACATGACAGAAGTTTATAAAATTGCACATGGCATGAGAAAAAAGTTTTCCTCCCTCTCTTGATCTCATGGGCAGGCAATGAAGCTGAATGTTAGAAAGCTCAGGACAGATAGAGTACTTCTTTATGCTGAATATAGTTGAGCGGTGGAAATTGCTCCCACAGACCAACAACTTTAAAAGAGGATTAGACAAATTCATGGAGGGCGAGGCTACTAATGGCTACTAGTCATGATGCCTATGCCCTGCCTCCACAGTTTAAGGTTTTTGGCATAATTTTGGTCACAACTTTATTAAAATACATAAATGTGAGTGGTTGCTTAGGCATTGGTTATGACTGTCTATTCCCACGCCCAGGGACAGAACTGACTTCCGGATTCCAGCGAAAGCCAGTAAGGGAAAACAATATTGGGGAGAGCATGGAGCTGGGCACCAGACCCTCACCCACCCCCCCGCTCCCTGGGGCTTGCACGGCCCTAAGCCCCCTTCAGGGGTACAGACGAAAGAATGGCAAGCCCCTGGATTCCTTTAATGGAATTCCCTTTCCGCAGCAGCATTGGAGGGGCAGGCACTGCCAATCCTGACCCCTCCACCAACAAATTTTTTAACCAATGCCTAACCGCAACCTTACAAGTTGTGACAATTTGCTATGCAGTAGGCAAAAACCAAATGGCACCAGCCAATCAGCCAATTGGACAAAATTCCTACCAGGCCCCTGCCCCCAAAGTAGGTGACCTCATGACAGGCATAGCAAGGTCAAGCAAAATAACCCTCATTTCAGGGAGGGTGGGCTGGTGATCCGGTGCACGCAGCAAAAGTGCCTAGTCAGAGCTGCGTGACTTCATTTTATAATCTTTGGTCCAACACCCTAAATGGCAACACCAAAATTTGCCCAACAACCCAACCGCCAAATCACTGCAGTTGGTCATCCAAACTAACCCACCCAGCAACAGAGGGGTGGCCTTCCAGACATCACCACAACACGTGCTCTCTATTAATGAAAACACGCTTTGGAGCCTGTTGAGTTAAGCCAATGGCACATTTAGCCTAGCATCCTGTTCTCAGAAGCCCATAAGGAACCCTGAAGTAAGACCTAAGCACAACAGCAATCTCCCCTCCAGCTGTTTTCAGCAGCTAGTATCTCAGTATGAGGTTTTTCCTCTTCACCCATTCCATCACTCTTTTTTACAGGAGATTCCGGGATCCAAATGGAGAGTCATCTGTACACAAGGCACATTCTCTGCTACTAAGCTATACTCCCTGACTTGTCATTTAGCATCCTCGCTGCATGTAGTTTATCTGTACACTCATGGCTCCATGCAGAAATACACAACTACAAACAACATGGCACATTGCAGATTACCGTGTAACCTCAACTCCCTTCTGTGGCACCCACAAAAGGTCTCCGTAAATGTCCTCTAAGCAGTCTGCAATGCACAAGGGACTGTTTATTCTCCCTATTCCATTCCTCTTTGCACTGGCTTGGCCTCTCCTACATTGAACATACTTCCTAAAACATGGCATTTGAAAGGGCCAGAACTGGACACCATCCCTCCCTCCCTTCTGCTCTGATTAGAGGAAAATTGGCTGAGGGTGGGGACATGCCCAGCATATTTTGTGATCCATTATTTACTGTTCCTTTAGATGTTGTGGCCATTTTGTGTTATGCCACACACCCTGGGGTAGCCATTTTGTGACTGGCACCCACAGCACTTCCTCCATATTCCAAGTGTGCCCAATGGCTCCAACAGGTTGCGAACACTGGTGTATTGAATATAGAGTTAATCTAGAACTCAGGTTCAAATCCTGATCAGCTATGAAGCTTGCTGGGTGTCCTTAGGTAAGTGATCCTCTCTTCATCTGACCTCCCTCTTACATTGATAATATGGGAGGATGAGTGGATAGATATATGCCACACCGAAGTCCTTATACAAACATAGGGTAAAAAATGCAAAAAAGAAAAGAACACATTGGGAATATAGGGAGTATCCCAGGGAAAAGCTAGCATCTCTTTCCCCTAGGACATTCCCTTGGGCGGTTTTGAAAATTCAGCAGTGTGAGGTTCACAAAGCCCACTCTGGCAAATGAATATTAAATAGTACTGGTGCCATCCAGATGAGTTCAAAACTCATTAAAACAATTTCACCCTCTCCTGCGCATAGCCCTCGCACAGCATCGATAATGACTTCAAGATATTTCCAGTGCCTTCAGCAGCAAATGCCGTCAAAGTTTTATAATCAGTTTTCCCACGGGTCTTCCCATCCCACTCGACAGAAAATCTTGGCTGCTTTCAAAGTCTTAACTTTTCATTTAAAAAGCTATCTCTCGTAACGTGGGAGCAGAATAAAGACGCCAAACTTAGCTTCTTAAGTTAAGTAACTGCATCACACACACCCCTCAAGAACTTCCTTGTGGCTGCTAAGGGAGAGAATCTGAACAATTCTTCCCAACGATACTTGGCAGTGAGGTATATGTTGCAGGAGTCTTTTCCGTTTTTTTAAAACAAGCAAGCAAGCAAGCAAACAAACAAACAAGTCACCATGAAAGCACAGTTATTATCCATGATGTTTAGATCAAGTGAGAAAACATAGAAAGCATGGGTACACCTTCCAATTTTTTGTCATTTTGTTTTGTTTTTGCTTTTGGAGTAGAGGGCAGCTGTGGTGATATCCCAGCCACCAACATTTGCACGTCCTTACAAGACTCATCCTCCTCTCTTTAAAACATCTGACTGCCTTCCACAAGCATTGGATGATTGATTGATTTTTCCACAGACAGTAACTCAAACAAAGCACAGCTTGGGGAAAAGTTTCTACATTTCCGGAATATGGTGTATGGGTCAGAAATCAAGCCGACAAGTTTGCTGAAGCACCCTTTGTTATCACTAAGGCTACAAACATTACATATGTTAGGGTGTGATCTAAACCACCAAGCCTTGGAAGGTTGGCTGTTCAAATCCATGCAATAGGGTGAGCTCCCATTGCTCTGCTCCAGCTTCTGCCAGCCTAGCAGTTTGAAAGCATATCAGTAGATAAATAGGTACCACTGTGGCGTGAAGATAAACGGCATTTCCGTGTGCTCTGGTTTCTGTCACGGTGTTGCATTGTGCCAGTAGCGGTTTAGTGATGCTGGCCACATGACCCAGAAATCTGTCTGTGGACAAATGCCAGCTCCCTCAGCTTGAAGCAAGATGAGTTCCACACAACATAGTTGCCTTTGACTGGACTTAACCATCCAGGGGTCCTTTGCTTTTGTCCTATAAGTGGGATCATCTTAATAGATGGTCCTGGTTGCGGGCAGGCCCTCAACCCGGTCCCCCCCACCCTGGCGTGGGTAGAGCCATCACCCTCACACCAGGGTGGCACTATGATCACCCAGGGCTATTGCCCAATCAATTTGAATGGGTGATCATGGGGGGAATGTATAAAAGTGGCAGTGTGGCGTGTGCCAAACAACTGAATGAACTTTATTACGGTCACAGACGAGGATAAAAAATGATGCCATCTGCATTGGTGGTTCAGTGGTAGAATTCTCACCTGCCAAGCACCTGCTTCACGCTGCCGAACACCCGCCCACCCTCCCTTTAATTTAAGTGTCCTTTGACTCACTTTGGACTTTGGTTGGTTGCCTGTCTTGGGTCAGGGACCGGGTAGGAATTTTTCCATTTGGCGAATTGGCATGGGCCACTTGGTTTTTGCCTACCCCTTAGCAATCGTCACAACTTTGTAAGGTTTGACGGTTAGGCATTGGCTTATTGTTGAGTGGGGGAGGGGAGGTCGGCCATCGCCTGCCCCTCCATTTCAAGGGTATTCCGTTAAAGGAATCCAGAGCCTGGATCTTGTCCGAAGTCCTCTTGAGGGGCTAGGGCCATGCCAGGCCTCTGGGAACACCGGGGGAGATGCAGGCGGGTTCCCCCGAAGCAGATTCCCTTTGGGTGGTTTACCCTTACAGACTTCCTGCAAAGGGGGCAGGAGACAGATATAGTCTTGCCAATGCCTAAGCCAATACCGCTCACATTTCCTGTAATCAATAAAGTTGTGGCCAGAAAATTTGCCCAGTAACCTTAAACAAAAATTCTGTGTCTGTGTGAATTTCTTTATGCTGATGGGGGGTTGACTTGAGGGTCTTGCCACACAACCACTCGGACTGGGAATAAGATCCATTGAACTCAAATGGATCCCCCCCCCCCCGAATAGACATACAGAATTGCACATTTCTGGTGCCAGATTCTCTGGAGCTAAACCAGGTGATCTGGTCATGTAAGCATTACATTTGTACTCCAGAGGGTATTGGAACCACTGCACAGAGAACGTAAGCCAGGACATGATGACAGTTCAGAATCCTCCTGTTCAGATGGTTCCAGAAAGCCAATTTTATGCCACTACCTGATATAAAGCTCCCAGCTTTGATCTTTTAGTCTGAGCACCTCAGTGCTGTGGGAGGCCGCTAGGCTATCCTCCCACATCCTCCTGCGTACTCCAAGGTATTTACCTCTGTGTAGAACTGAGATATCAATCTAAGATTTTGGACAACTTTTCCTCCACTGTTGAACATGGAAGCAGCTAGGATTTATGTTGTGGGGAGTGCGAACACCCACCTGTCATCATCGTCATTCAAAATGAGACGTCCCAACAGGTTGCTTCAAATTATTTTCTTTTGACCCCCCCCCCCAAGTGCTCAGAAAAATCTGTCAAAATCTTTGTACAATGTCTACTTTTAGTTAAGTATTTTTTTTTAACTTGATTTTTTTTTGGGGGGCAGCCCTCCCCTGATTACATCCATGCTCCTGATCTTACTGAGGAACATTCTGATATACAGTGGTACCTCGGGTTACATACACTTCAGGTTACATATGTTTCAGGTTACAGACTCCGCTAACTCAGAAATAGTGCTTCAGGTTAAGAACTTTGCTTCAGGATGAGAACAGAAATCGTGCTCCGGCGGCCCGGCGGCAGCAGGAGGCCCCATTAGCTAAAGTGGTGCTTCAGGTTAAGAACAGTTTCAGGTTAAGTACGGACCTCCAGAACGAATTAAGTACTTAACCTGAGGTACCACTGTACTTCCAAAGAACTCCAAGGTCCTGTGCCCTAAGCCAGACAACGGAAATAGCTCGAAGCTGCAGCAAGCACAGGGAGGGAAGCAGATTTCGATACTTCAAAGTTAAGTTACCTTACATTTGGAGAGTAGGCCGCAGAGAGGCTTTATCCACATCAACACCTGTGGCAGGGAATTGATAGCTGGCCGAGCCTTGTATTGGCTATCTCACACTGCAGCTTTAGACTTGCTCTGTCCCTGGAGTGAAAGGAAACAAATCAGGCAGATGGTACCACATGCGTCTTAGTCCCAATAGTTCGATATTAAGTAATTCATTCCAAGCATATCACAAGTCCGGAACAAAGCAAACAGCTAGGCTCCCCCCCCCCCTCCCCACTTTTCAATGACATACATATATTTGAGCAAAGAAGAAGGAAGATTCATTCTGTGTTGAACTGGGCGTGATGTTCAAACCAACCTTCGTGTGCAAGAGTGTGTGTGTCCCAAGCGACACAAGAATGGGATAATTCCCCACCCATGACAGCATCTGCAATTGTGCAACTATTTGTGACCCACAAGTAGTTGCATCCCCCTAGATCAGTGGGTCCCAGCTGAATATCACTATATAGGTAAAAGGTAAAATGTTTATCACTTTGTTTATCACTATATAAACATATAGAGGCACAAGCACATCAGCCAGAGAACGTTGGGTGTTGAATGATAACTCTCACAATCTCTAAGCATTGTCCCTTGTGAGTAATAATAATAATAATCTGATCTATGGGCTACCACTACAATGAGGCTACATTTTAAGCTGTATTCTAACGTATATTTTAATAAACTGTTTGTTTGTTTGTTTGTTTAATGTTTTTACTGTATTTTATATTTGGCGTTAGCCACCCTGAGCCTGGTCTTGGCCAGGGAGGGTATAAATCAAATTATTATTATTATTATTATTATTATTATTATTATTATTATTATTATTATTACCCTGCCCATCTGGGTGGCTCACAGCAAAATATTAAAAACACAATAAAACATCAAACGTTAAAAACTTCCCTAATAGGGTTTCCTTCAGCTGTCTTCTAAACATCAGATAGTCATTGATTCTCTTGACATCTGATGGGAGGGCATTCCACAGGATGGGTGCCACTACAGAGAAGGCCCTCTGCCTGGTTTCCTGTAACTTCACTTCTTGCAGTGAGGGAACTGCCAGAAGGCCCTTGGCGCTGGACCTCAGTGTCCGGGTTGAACAATGGGGGTGAGGATGCTCCTTCAGGTATACTGGGGTTGATGGGAGTTGTAGGGTACTTTAATAGTTAGAATGTTGTACAAGGACTGGGGCTAGATTTAGACATGTCAAAGAAGTGATTCAGTTAAATGCATTGTAAATTCATATAGGAAAATCCGATAGGGAAAGACAGGACTCCACAGCGCCATCTGATGTCACAGTGTTATATTGCATATACAATGCACCTAAAACTCTTTTTTCTTCACCAATGTAGACATGTCCATAGTATCTTGCTGTTGGGGAAAAGGGGAATCAATTATGGTGATGTGCTAACCCAGTACAAAATTCCCTTGATTATTAGAAATAAGCTAATATTAGAACATAATGTAAGGTGCTCCTTCAAAATAAAATTGAATTCCAAGAAACCAGAAGCTTTTCTTCTGGGAATAGTAACAACGTAAGTCGTGTGTGTGTGTGTAAATACCGTATATGTCTAAATATGTATACAAATGTATGCCACTATGGCAACAAGTAGCACTGACCAAGAAAGAATATCACTTTAAGTTGTTGGAATATGCAGAGCTAGCAGGTCTACCTAGTAAGATAGGAGAACAAGATGACCAATAATATAAAAAGGATTGGAAAATGTTTGCAGAGTATTTTAAAAATCAGTATAAACAAGTAAACAGTTTAGCGAGACTTAATTAATCAGTAAAAAGAGTAGAACTTGGTAACTTAGAATATGTGGAAGAGAGGGAAAAGAAAAGATACCAGAGATGGAGAGCAAGGGAAGTTTTCATTTTTCTCCTTTTTACCTTTACTTGTTCTTTTTATTTGTGAAAACGGCAAAAAAATTAAAATTCTTTAAATATACATATAGGGTTCATTTGTTAAACCACTCTGGAAATTGTAACTCTGTAGGGAAAATAGGGGACATCTAACAACTCTTAGCACTCTTAAACAAACAACAATAACAACAACAACAACAACAACAACAACAACACCAAACCCTACAGTTCCTGGGATACTCTAGCTGAAGTCATGTCTGTTTACAGTGGTGTAAGAGTGCTTTAAAATTAAATGTATAGTGTAGATGGGACCTGAGTCTACACAAAACTGTTTTGGTACCCCTTGGAGAATTGTTGCCTATTCTGTAAACTTGGGGGTTACCCCAAGCCCACCAATACAGATGTCTTTTGTACGGGTGGTACCATTTTGCTAAGTCTACACAAGGACATGGAGACTCAAACTGAGAACAGAGAGAATAATAGAACCATGCCATAGAGCAGGCATATTAATTGTATGCATAAGAAAGGGTGGGATACTGTAAGAACACCTAATTTGATGTGGCACAAATTTTCATGGACTGCAGAGTTCATTCTTGATCTTGTCAGAAGGATTCCCTCCCCCCTTGAAATCTATCTTGTAATTCAATTTTAATTTGAAAGAGCACATTACATTTTGATTAAATATTAGCTTAGCCTAAATTCAGCATTTCAGTCCAAATCATCTGTTATATAGCTGGAGAGGTTCATTTTTAGTACTGTATCTTAAAGGTAAACACCTTTTGCAGGGAGGAGGAAATGTGATTTCTAATAATCAGGGGAATTTTGTATTGGGTTAGTATATGACCATAATGTATTCTTCTTTTCCCCAGCAGTAAGTCTTAGTGCAACATTCTAACCATTAAAGCATGTTACTTCTTTAAATATTACTTATCCTGCACGTAGAACCAGTGAACTACCTAGGGATGCAGCGACCACTCAGGAATGAACATGCATAGTAGCCAGAAAGAATCAGCCCATAAGCACCTCTGAAACACAAAAAAGGCACCCACTGCCTCCCTGAAATGCTATGGGAGCCAAGTTGAGTGGGCTGCAAAAGGGTTAAACTTATTTGAACACATTGATTTTGGTGAACCTGACCAAGTGCAACACAGCATTGGATTTGGTTACTATTTGAATTGGCCTGTGTGTTTTTTACACGTCTCATTTACTCATATGTAAATGATAGCCCAATGTACACAAATACGAGTAAATAAAGTCATCCATCTTTACGCTCACTGCTTATTCCTGTACAAAATTCATTTCTAAAGGCAGATTATTTCGATATTTAGAAGCACAGTAACCCATAGCTTTGTGAATACTGAAATGTACGATGGAACGTAGTGGAGCATTCATAATATAGAGAAAGGTCACCATTAGATGAGATCTAAATAGTCTGCCTTAAATCTCTGGAATAAGAACTAGAGGATAATAAAGCAGAGGAAAGTAAGACTCAAATACAGGAGTTGCATAACCAATTCAATTTAAACTAGATATTAAAATGATTACTAATGAGCATGGATGTCAGTGAAACGGGCTATGAAGAATTGTGATCATCAAAGGCCAAAGGAGAATGGGCACAGCTATAGCTACTAATTACAAAATGGCACTTACTTGGCGGTAATAGCCCAAATTTTGAATTGGGAAAAATTGCCTTTTCATAGCTGGTCAGTAGAGCAAGTCATATGTTTGAATAGGATCGTCTTTCACTCATTATAAATCAGACAGCGGTACATCTCACACCGGCGAGCAGGATACCCATGTGATAAACCGTTGAAGGCATTCAACACTGGTCATCAAACAACTTCCGCTCACACTCATTTCCTGGCCCTCAGGTCTCTTCCCAGACACATCCCTAACTCCCCAGGCTGCATCTTTCACTGTCCTTGTTTTGCACCCTCCTGGTAGGTTTTTGCCCAACTGCAATGTGTCCTTAAACTCTGATAGTGCTTCTTGCAGGCTTAGAAGGAGGATAGAAAAGGATGTTTGAGGATGTTCGGAAACTAGCCTGCTGTATATAGGTAAAATGCACATCCCATTGCCCTACCCACTTTTGTCTCTGGCCATACCCACCAATGCCATGTGGCCCTCAGATTGTTGGCTAGAAGGAAACTTGGGCTCTGAAAGGCTCCCTATCCCTCATATATACGGACACTGCAGTCAATTATCCAAATGTGAATCCTGACCCCAAATAGCAGTACAGTGGTACCTCGGGTTAAGTACTTAATTTGTTCCAGAGGTCCGTTCTTAACCTGAATCTGTTCTTAACCTGAAGCACCACTTTAGCTAATGGGGCCTCCTGCTGCTGCCGTGCCACCGGAGCATGATTTCTGTTCTCATCCTGAAGCAAAGTTCTTAACCCGAGGTACTATTTCTGCGTTAGCGGAGTCTGTAACCTGAAGCGTATGTAACCTGAAGCATATGTAACCAGAGGTACCACTGTATCTAAGTTTGTGGAAAACCCAGTACTGCAGAAATATAAAGTGAAGATGATCCTCCTAGAAGGGAGGAAACATCAAAATAACCCAGTGATGACTTAGCAAGCTCAGTGGCCATGAAATTCTGGTTGTTGGAGGGGAAGAGGATGAAAAACTAATGTTGTCACATAATGTTATGCCACCTTCTGGTAAACATCATTATTGATATTTATAGGCATCCCCCCCGCCCAAAAGCTCACTACACTCCATATATACTATGCTCTTAATCACTTAATCATTTAACACCCCTAGGAGATGATGTTTATTAACTGCTAAAACACCTACAATAACTCAGTGCTGGAAATGAAATTATTAAAACGTGGTTTGAAAAACTTAAAATAATTTGAAGATTATGTTTATTATCTGTTGAAACACCTACAATAACTCAGTTTTGTAAATGAAATGATTAGGATAGGCTTTGAAAAACTGAAAATAATTAGAGAAACTCAAGGATTGAGGGGGAGAGTAGCATTTAAGTAAAAAAATGACAAGGGAAGGTAGAATGAATGCATCAAAATTAATAAGAGAATCTTGAGCTAATTGCCAAAATGATAAAACATCAGAGAACAGAGAGAGAAGATGAATAATGAGATCAAATTTAGGGCATTAAAATGTTAAGGTGAACAGTTATGTGAAAAGTGATAATAATAAAGGAGATAAAGGATTACACAATTTTTAGAAGACATCTGTAGGCAGCCCTGTAACAGGAAGTTTTTAACGTTTGCTGTTTTATTATTTTTTATATTCTGCTGCAAGCCACCCTGAGTGGCTGCGGAAACTCAGCCAGATAAACAACCATAGCTGTCAACTTCCCCCCTTTTTAAAGGCAAATTCCCTCATTCCAAATAGGATTCCTCGCAAGAAAAGGGAAAAGTTGACAGCTATGTAAACAACAACAACAACTGCTATTATTATGGCAATCCTAAGCACACTTTGCCTGAACACGTTGGGGCTTACATCTTAGTAAACCTGCACAGCTAGATATCAATGACAAGATGGAAGTAGTAGCAAAAGGAAAACGGATGTTAATGAAGATGAAAATCAAAGTATAGAAATATAAAAATGGATTTTATAAAGTTTTAGAGCACACCCACACCATACATTTAGAACATTGTTATACCAGAATATCCTGGGAAGAGGGGTTGATTATTGAAGCACTCTGAGAATTGTAGCATTGTGAGGGCAATAGGAGTCTCTTAACAATTTTCAACCTCCATAATAGACTACATTTCCCATGATGGGGGGTGGGAGCAATAAGTGACAAAGTAGTATCATGCTGCTTTAAATATATGTGGAGATGTGGCCCTAAAAGTTGAAAATTTCAATGTTTAGCAACATAAAAATATGGGAGGAAATGAGAGAAGAATCAAATTGAACATCCACATTTGCCAAAAGTAATAGAGATGCTATAAACAGCCAACAAAAAAGGGAGAGAAATATACAAAAGAGGAGACAGTGAAAAATGAGGAATGTCATCTTGCCTAACTTAAGATAAGATGAGTGGGTAGCTAAGAAGCTACAAATAAGAATATTAGAAAACGGGCAATGATGAAAGATCAAGAACAGAAAATTGCAGTTGGATGCAAATAGTACAAATATGATAATCAATGCTATAATAATCAATCAAGCAAACAAGTTTATTTTTCTAACCAAATGCCATGACAAACCCCCAGCAACAGTACAAGAAGACATTAAAGCTCATATATCTATACCATGAGCCAACATCCAGAGAAAGGTTACCAGAGACACCAGCAAACTCGAACCCAGCTTGTTTTCAAATCAAACCTCTGAATCGCTGCAACAATTTATAGCAATTTTGTATAACTTTTCTCTGATACCTCCGCCCCGCCCCCCAGCCCATGCACAGAGAGCTACTCTCTGTGTTACAAAGCCATTATTGCCACTCAAAAGAAACCAAACCATTTATGCCAGGGTGTACTTTTGTGAGCAAAGGTTTCAGAAAGTGATCTCTTGGTTGAGGCAGGCTAACAGATAATGTGATGTCTTTCACCTGAGGCTGACCACCAATATAGTTTGTCTGCTTATGGCACCTTGTTGCAGTGGCCATTCAAGATGGCCATTACCTGGAAAAACAGCTCAATAAAGGCATTTTTTTAAAAGGAAGCTGGTGGGAGTTTGATCGGAAAAACAGCTCTAAAATGTTCTGTTCTCAAGTGTGGATACTAAGGGGGGAAATTGGTATTTCTAATTAGTCGCAGGTCCCTTCTGGATTCTACCCAATCCCTCACTTGACGCTTATTCAAGGTCAAAGCAGAGCTCAGTTCTGGAAAATAATAATAGTCTAAAACATCTTGACAAGCTGCTTCCCAGAGTTGCTTATTACCCAATTCTATATAGCACAGAGAAGGAAAAAAGTCCAATAGACATAGTAGCAATTTCCAAGAGATATTTTAACTGAGTAGAGTCTGCTCTTGCCTAAATTGTTGGCCACCTGGCATTTGTACAAAGAAGAGCTGCAGATACTCTTGATGGTAGAGAGCTTAGCATATTGTTCATAGAACTTCATCATTGGTTTTCTGTGCCTTTGCTTTCTCTAATTCTGTATGACACTTCCACGAGACGTTATTATGAAATCATGGAATCATAGATTTGGAGGAGTCTGTTCTGCTCAATTCACTCCATGGGTCTCTCCATGGAGACCCATTTGTCTGCCTTTTTTCTGTCTTTCAACAATGTGTGCCCAGATGTTGCTGGAGTACAACTCTCATCATCTTTGACCATTGGCTAAGGTTTCTGGGGATCATGGGAGTTGCAGTTGAACAACGAATTGGGACTCATTTGTGAATCACATAGTCTACCTCGCTACTTGCTTGCTTTGGCAAACAGGTAATCCTTGCAACTCTATGGCAGCAAGGTCCACTGGAAAGAATGGGGGTAGAATCCAGTGGATCTCCCAGTATAATCAGGCTCACTGGCTTCACTCCCCCATGCTCAGCTCAGGAGGAGATACAGCAGTATATTTTTCCCATCTCGGATCAGCTGCGACCCAGATTTCATCCCTGAAAAGGAGGTTTCTTGGAATGTGGCCATGGTGGGAATAGGGACTGGGGATGTAGGATGGATCCTAATCCCAACCAGAACAGCTGCATGACCTGGCAACCCAGCATAAATTAAGCCAGCAAAAAACGCAAACACAAATTTAAATATGTGTTCTCTTTGCTAGCTTAGTCCAAGCTCAATAGTCCCATTGCTTGGCAGAGTTGGCATCTAGTGTAATTTTATGCTGCCTTAATTCACACTGTATTGCTTTATACCAGTGTCTTGCGTATAGGATTGCTCCCAAAGAAAGTATTTTGCCTGATTTCATAGCTGTTGCCTGTTAACTCCTGGCTTTCCTTTGTGACTTAGTTTTTTTAAAGTACCATTTCATTTCTGCCATAAACTATTTCTTCTTATTTTTAATTTTTTTTGTAATGGTGGACATTTTTCAGTGGAACAGTGGGGCTGTAAACATTGAAATGAATGAAAGCATGAAGAAAGCAGAGCTTATATTGCTGTTTTGGAAACAAAATTATTTAGCAAGAATTAAACAGGGGGGGGGGAAATCAAGCAAATTACAGGGGGAAGACCACCCAAAAGACTTATAAACAAATAGGCAGAAGAAAACAGGATAATCCATTCACTATTATTTTACCCCATAGTCCTCAAAATGTACATATCCAATCTCATTGTGTCATTTCAGTGGGAGGAAGTGAAGCAAATGCTTAACTTTCGTATTGAAATTAACAAAATGCCTAAATGCTTAACTTTGGCTGAACTGTGCCCATATTATCAACACAGGGAAAACAGCTTTGTTTCATTGGGTAGATTTCTTGGAAATCATTGACGATCCTGTCAACATAAATACATTTTGAGTAAAAGGAAAGGTTGGGCTGGGAGGTGGGGGATGGATGGATTTTACATAATAATAAATTATATAGCCATTTGTTGTTTAGCCACTTAGGGAATGGCAATAGAGAGCTCTAATGTTAATTAGCAAATCACTCTATTACTAGCAAATGGCCCAGATTTTTCTATGCTGGCAGAAAATTGGCACGTCATAAATGGGGAATGGCACCATCATTTACATGGCCGCCAATTCTCTAATCGCATAAAAGAAATTGCAATCATTCCTAGAAACCTATTCATTAAATGGAAACAGGGTACCATATTTATGCCAGTCCTAGGTGGAAATATGGAAAACGACGTATTAAATTTCAGTTCATTACCAAGTAGCACATTCGTGAAACGAGAAGAACAATGGCAAACAAGGAAGGGGAGGCGGGAAACGGCGCCCTGCGACTCTTCCACATCTTCTTACATCTGAGTTCTAATTAAAGTGTCACTACCATCACATGAGACACCCTGACTGTTTTTAAATGCGGCTGTTTCTGTTGCTTGCACTTTGATGTAAACCAGTTCTGAAATCTATGTACCTTGTCCTCTTGTATTCTAGGCATTCTCTCCATGGTTTGGAGATCAGGACACTAATGGTTTTGACATTGCTGCAGGCCCATTGATAAAACATGCAGTATTAAAAAATATGACTTCATAATAGTGCTTTATTCAGTAATCAGACCATGCTGTGGTGAGAGCACAAATAAAACCAATCAATGGGCAAAACCCCACTGATGTTTGGTGGTGTTGACAATCACTTTATATTGACTCCCTTGTGAACCCGGTGGGTGGGAAAAGGGCACACATGGTATAATTTCATTGTGCACAGTAATGGTTCTCTACTACTGTATATTTGATAAGATGAATAGGGACGTCCTATTCCATAATAAGTGCTCACTGGAAGGACATATCGTGAAGCTGAGGCTCCAATACTTTGGCCACCTCATGAGAAGAGAAGACTCCCTGGAAAAGACCCCGATGTTGGGAAAGATGGAGGGCACAAGGAGAAGGGGACGACAGAGGAAGAGGTGGTTGGACAGTGTTCTTGAAGCTACAAACGCGAGTCTGACCAAACTGCGGGAGGCAGTGGAAGACAGGAGTGCCTGGCATGCTCTGGTCCATTGGGGTCATGAAGAGTCGGACACGACTAAACGACTAAACAACAACAACAAAAATTCCATAATAGTAATAATAGCAATCATTATCATCAGCAATTTAGTCTTTATACTGTACTCCACTCATCTGATTGGGTTGCCACAGCCGCTCTGGGTGGCTTCCAACATATATAAAAATATTTAAAAGTTAAACATTAAAAACTGCCCTATACAGGGCTGCCTTCAGATGTTTTCTAAAGGTTGTATAGTTACTTATCTCCTTGGCTCGGGAGGGTCACATGACTCCATACTCTCCAACATATCTCTTATGGAAATAGAGATGTCCTAAGGAAAAGTGGGACATTCCAGGATCAAATCAGAAACCTGGACAGCTTCTGTAAATCTGGGACTGTCCCTGGAAAACACTTGGAGAGTTTGATTTGTGACAGGTAAATTGGCAAGGTCTGCTGGGATCAGTATCACTGAGCATTAAACAAAGAGTTCAGGAACACCTTTCACACAGGTTATTTCTGAGCAGACCTTAATTAAGAATGGGTTGTTTTGGAACTGGAAAAGGCTGAGCTCATACAACTGGGCAGATGGCTAATTTTGAAATGGAGTAACATTTTGGATGCAACTTTTTTTCTCTCTACAGCGTTTCATCCTGAGATTAAATAATAAATTACAGATGAATCAGAATTCAGCAGGAGCTCTGCTGGACAACATTAAATGTAAATTGCCTGAATTTCAAGTACTCTCATGTATCCGGTGTCTATATAGGGAAGCTCCATCTAGCTACAAGTAATCTACATTGGAAAACATATTGGGAAAGATCCAGAGAGAGAGTGTTGAGTGGCTCATGCCACAAGGCTTTCCTTTCCCCCAACCAACCTCCTGTACCCAGAGCCACCTGGTAACATCTGGGCCTCTCAGTGCATCCTGTGGTCAAAGAGGACAAGTCCCTATTGACAAATACAATAAGGGCACATGGTTGGGACCAAGGAGGGCACATGGGCAGAGCTGAGTTGTTCTGCCCCCTCTACCCCACTTGCAAAGGGGTGAACACCAAAGCACTGCAGTCCTTGGTGCCAATCTAAACTGAAAAGTGTCTAGCCTTGGTTTAAAAGGGGTCTCTGCTGTCACAATTTTTCTAGTGTGATTAAAAGCCCTATGGGAAAAGATTGTGCCCACCCTCACCGGACTTCTATGCCTTCTTTCCAGAGTTTGGGGTGATATTAAATAGACTAGGGTGCAGCATACCAGGGTTAAAATCATGAGTCCTCTGTGAAGCTCCCTGGTTTGACGATTCACCATCAGCCCAAGTTTCAGAGTTGTGAGGATGAATGCCACCCTAAGTGCCTGGTAGGATTTGTATCACCTCCCAAAACACACACACACATTCTTTATTATGGTCCAAAGACCCATACAAAATGGAGTTATCGGGTTGTCACAAGGGCCCCCCGGAAGCCCTGATTATTCAGTTGGGGGGGGGAACGATTTGGGGCAATGCAAGGGAATTGACTTAAAGTGGGCTATAATCAAGAACTGGCAGACACTGCACAATTTATACCCCACCATATGCCTCACCTGGTCCGATATGCTTGAGAGACGTCTATGACCCAACCCTAACCCTGTGGGAATCAGTTACGCACTGCATACTGCAATGGGTTGGCTGGGTGATTCAGCACCCCAATATTACATTCTCGGAAGTATCTCTCTTTAGGTCTGATGGCATGCACCTTTCCTCAACAGGAAATGTTACAGTGGTAGTTTGGGTTACATACGCTTCAGGTTACATATGTTTCAGGTTACAGACTCGACTAACCCAGAAATAGTGCTTCAGGTTAAGAACTTTGCTTCAGGATGAGATCAGCAATCGGGCTCCGGCGGTGCGGCGGCAGCAGGAGGCCCCATTAGCTAAAGTGGTGCTTCAGGATAAGAACAGTTTCAGGTTAAGAATGGACCTCCGGAATGAATTAAGTACTTAACCTGAGGTACCACTGTATTTGCTTAGCAGACATTGTGGATGGTATCAGGGCCTGGATGTAGATGTGAGTGGATTGGCGGTGAGCATTCTGCTTGAGTGGTGGTTGAGGATTGGGGCAATCCTTTGTCTTGGATGGAGGCGAGGTTGTAGTCTCCACCTGCTCCTCCAAACGCTGGGTATCCCGTTAGTAGCCTTTCTCAACCTTGGGTCCCCAGATGTTGTTGAACTGCAACTCCCATCATCCCTAGCTAGCAAGCCCAGAGCTCAGGGATGGTGGGAGTTGTAGTCCAACAACATCTGGGGACCCAAGGTTGAGAAACACTGTGTTAAAGGTATCTGGGCGAGTGGTCATGTCCACGTGCCCAGGTGGGGCCAGGGCTGAGGATGTTTCCTCAGATGGCAGTCCTTGTGGGGGGTCACCCTATTTGATCTAAGTCTTAGGAACTGGATTGACCTACATGTGATTTCCGGTGGGCGGGCCAGAAGTATTTTGATGGCCTCATGCCCATCTGTATTCAATAAAGTTGTGACCTGTTTCGATCCAAACCAGTCTATGTGGTCCTTTATTTGTCTGTGGGTTGGAGACTGGGGAGCACGATGCCTGGAGCAGCCAGGCTTTGCAGGACTGCAAGCCCTGATAATGTAAATTCTCCAATCTTGTGGAGGCTTCTAAGTTTGTTCAGCTAAAAAGCAATTAGAAGCCTCCTTGGGACTTCCACATTCAACACATGAAAGTTCCCCATGGATTTAGAGACTTTGGAACTGGGGCTTACATGTCTGGCTCTGTTGCCCTTCACATGTCTTTACTGTGAACACATAACTGCACACAAATGGCTTTCAAAATGCACAGTATGGCAGCAGTGCATGTGTTACCAAAGGAAGGGAGTCTCCAGCTGCAATCCTATACCCACTTACCAGGGAGTCATCTTAGTAAACTAAATACAACTTACTTCTGAGTATACATGTATAAGATTGTGCTGTCAGTTACTTTCCCCCCAAAGAGCAGAATAATCCATGATGGAATGCAGTGAAGAATTTATTGACGTAGAACAAACCCCAGCAAGTTTCAAACCTATTGGCTTTTCATCAAGGGAATTGTGGATGAAGTTTTATTGTAAGAAGACAAACCATTCTGTGCTTCTTGGGATTTGTTCAATATTAAATTCTTCTCTACATCTCATTACATTTTTTATTTTATTTTGTGTGTGTGTGTCACATTGTTCTGTGAGCTTCCATTCTGTCTTGATTTCAAGAGAGAGGGAGAACAAGGACTTGGATCTGAGCTAGGACTCACTTTCAATTTATATATTGCTTTTTGCTCAATTTTTATGTTCAACACACACACACACACCCCACACACATAGTTTGATGAGTTTTCAGTCGGAAAGATTAGGTACCTCTAATTACTTATCCCAGAAAACATGTTGTTTCTTGAAATCTAATGAATGCATGAACATTTTGACATCCATACCACTATGGCAACCACAGTTCCATTGATCTCATTTTGATTAGAGTGTCATAAACAAAACAAAAATGAATTAGCCCTGCATTTGCTCAAAATGTTAACCCATATATTTAGATATTAATTTATTCAGAGTGGTAGCACATTTATTTATTTTCAGAGGTGTTGAAGTTATGATATGTTGTGTGTGTGTCTACAGTATATAGACTAGAGGCTGTGCCTCTGCTTGCTCCATTTACCAAACCCTCCGCCATTCTCCCC
Source organism: Podarcis melisellensis (assembly GCF_964234715.1). Classification (NCBI taxonomy): domain Eukaryota; kingdom Metazoa; phylum Chordata; class Lepidosauria; order Squamata; family Lacertidae; genus Podarcis; species Podarcis melisellensis. Next base: position 70,779,783 of record NC_138539.1, read on the forward strand.
ACCAGTCCCCTTCCCACACCAGGCAATTATGCTTGCTATTCACCTTCCCAAACCCATTTCTGAAGCCATTTTACTCTTCTGTTCTACAGCCTCACTTTTCACCCTTGTTTTCACCCCCATGTCCATGCCTCCTCCCCACTTTTTTGTGCAACTCTGCTTGTAAACAAAGCACCCCCATGGTGCAGGTACCATATTTCAAGAATTAAAAACCCACCCCATCGCCAAAAAGAACATGACTTGTCTAAGATCCAGGACAAAGTCCCGCCTTTCAGAAATTCAACCCAGACATCAATTCTGCCTTTGAAATCCCAGTAATGTCTGGGAAAATCCAAACGTATGGCATCATGGTAAACTTCCTCCCTGCCCATACAATTGCTAAGCACCTGTTCACCTTCTGATGACCTATAAAACCATCATCCCCCCTACTCTTCAGATCTTTTTCATGTCCTTGCCTTCATCTTCATCTTCATGCCTCCTACTTCCTGCTTTTTTGCAACTCTCTTTGTAGTCACATTTTCATCCATATTCCACTTTTCTCTCCATCCTCTTTACTTTTCTCAGCTCTCCCTGGGCCATAAGTAAAGGTAAAGGGACCCCTGACCATTAGGTCCAGTCGTGGCCAACTCAGGGGTTGCGGCGCTCATCTCGCTTTATTGGCCAAGGTAGCCGGCATACAGCTTCTGGGTCATGTGGCCAGCATGACTGAGCCGCTTCTGGAGAACCAGAGCAGCACACAGAAACACCGTTTACCTTCCCGTCGGAGTGGTATCTATTCATCTACTTGCACTTTGACATGCTTTCGAACTGCTAGGTTGGCAGGAGCAGGGACCGAGCAATGGGAGCTCACCCCGTCACGGGGATTCAAACCACCAACCTTCCGATCAGCAAGCCCTAGGCTCAGTGGTTTAGACCACAGCGCCACCCGTGTCCCACTCTCTTGGCCATAGATCATTCCAAATTGCATGCCTTCCCCTCTCTCTCTTGGCTCTCGGGGTAGCAGAGTCCTTCATGGGAATATTTCAGGAGGAGTCTTTCCCGAGGAGCAAACTCTAGTTCCTCTCCTCCATTCCCCTCAGTGTTTTCTTTATATAGTGTCAGACTCTCTCTCTCTCTCCCCCCCTCCCGCCATTTTATAAGCACTTTAACTGTCTGGGCGTGTTTTTGGGTGGTTGTTGTTTTAACTCCAACTTGCCCCAGACACACATATATACATATAAATACATGTACAGGCACATACACATATTCCCATAGCTATGCTATAGTCCTAACCTGGCATATTGCTTGCAAACCTGAAATGTTTTGCAAATGTCCATTTTTTATTTTCTGATTGTGTCGATTACTTTAAAAAAAAAATCATAAAATGTCTAGACCTTAAAGATACTTTCTTTTTGAACAGAATCCCTCCAGTTCAAAGCACATTAGCTCACTATTTAGCTATACATGTCTAATTGATGTTTTCCAGATATATGTAGCAAATATTAACTGACAGTTCTGAAGGGGAAATAAAGCCTCCCAAATATGTAAAAAGTACTTTACTAATCAGATATCAGAGACAGATTGATCCCACTTTGGTCTTAGGTTTTTGTTTTGTTCTTTTTTTAAAAAGGAGACATCTCATGACAGTTGCTGCAAAGTAATATAACATACTCAATAACGCTAAAAGTTATTGTTTGTAATTCAGTGGTTCAACAACTGCATGGATGGTAGCTAGGACCTTAATGATTCTCGTGATGAAACATTATTTGTGCATTTTGCTTCTACTTAAAATCTATTAGATGGATGACTTTTAGAAAATGGTAAACACTTTCTTGGCTTCACTTCTGCATCAGAAACAGTGTCCTCTCCCTCCCCCCCCCCCCGTTGGATCTCCTCAATACATGAGACAGGTTGTGCTGGATTTTCCCCCAGTCACATTATTCATTGGAGGCTAACTGCTCCCAATCTTAGAATGTAGAAATAACGTAAAGGGAAGGGAAGGGATTTGAAACGCACAATCAACCCATTTATCAAAGAATATAAGTAGCATGAAGTGACAACAAGAAGGAGTCGGATGTCTGCTTTACAGGCAGTGATAATTACAGAAGCAGGAGAGTAAAAAATTGGCCCAAACATTTGCTCACCATCTCAGTTCAAAAATGGAAGATGGTTAGGATCCTAATGCCCTTTCCCAGTATCTACATCCCTCGGTCCCGGGTATGTAAGAGTGCAGGGGACAAGCTGAGTGCAGCAGCTGTTATTCTCATGGAGCCCAGACCTCTAATTCTTCCCTGCTAAGGGCTTCTGTACACAACTGAGCAGCCCATCTCATTTATTTGCTACTGTGCTGTATCATTTCAGACTGCTATGCTAATATGATTGTGTGACCGTCTAACACTGAATCGTTAAACCTTGTTCCGAATACAGAAATAGAGAAATGTCTTCATGTGCTAGGTTACCATGGCAAATTCCCATTGAAATAGGCACAATTAAAATACTTGTATTCATCATTATCCATTTTGAATTATGTCCTGGAACTGAGACAGAGATAAAGTCATTGAAATGGTAGGGAATTGGATATCACAGAGACAACTTCCATCATTCAAGTGTTCAACAAACAAGGCAAAGGGACTGAGGAACGTCAATGCCTTAATTCCAAATGCTGCACTTTCCTTTACAGCAAATATTAGTTCCAACCTAAATCCACAAGTATGGCTGCTTTTTTAAATGCAAGGTTTCCTCTTACTCTGGATTGTAGTTTTTTTCTCTCTTTTCCCTTAGAAGCTTACTTATTCATAAAAGATTCTGGTGAGACATCTTTCCTAATAAATAGTCCAATAAACCATACAATGCTTAAAAAGTAAAACTCTTAATACTAAGACCCAGTGGGAATGAAACACTCCTGGATAGCAACAGATTACAACCTAAAAAGCTTTTGAAATATGTATTTACCATTAGGAAAGGGCATAAAGAGATGAAGCATGCTGACCCCATTCAGAATACTGTCCAACAAACAGAGCTCTTATTTCAAATAATGAGAAAATATCTTAAGTTATTCTCAACCTACTTCCAAGCTGGCACTACGGACACAGATCCCGCCCTGGTGGCATGCAAGAGCTATCTCTAGACAGAGGGTCCATAGCACAAAGCATAAAGTGTGCCCTCACATCAACACTGCAAGAACAGCCATACCTGAACTTGGTGAATACTTCTCTCAGTCCATCAAACATGCTCTACTGAGCTCCCCTGAGATAGCATCAGAGCAAGGTGAAACCACATCAAAGAGGCAATATACAAAACAGCTATGTCCTCCTTTGACAAAACAGAGCAACAGACCCCAAACTGGTGTGAGACCAGCACAAAAGACATTGCAAAGTGTGAGGCTCTTCTGAACTACAGTGGTACCTTGGTTTTCAAATGCCTTGGTTCTCAAATGCCAAATACCCAGAAGTTAGTGTTCCGGTTTTCAAACATTTTTCAGAAGTTGAACGTCTGATATGGCTGTCAGCTATTGTTTCTGGAGGAACCAGCACCAATCAGAAGCCACACCTTGGTTTTCAAACATTTCAGAAGTAAAACGGACTTCTGGAATTTATGAAGTTTGACACTTTTGTTTTTGCTATTTATTTGCCATTTTTGTTTTTGAGGCCTTTTCAGTTAATTTGTTTTTGTGACTATGTGGAACCCAGTTCAGCTACTGATTGATTGATTGTGTGACAGAGGAAATGGATAAAAAAACCCTATCCAAACAATGATTATCACCAGTGCAGGGAAGAAGAAAAATATTCATTTTATTTTTTATCATCTACAATACTGTCTTATTTATTTTATAGTACAGTACATTGATCATTGCTTTCATTTCATGAATCAATGGTCTCGTTACATAGCAAAATTCATGTTAATTGCTGTTTTAGGGGTTGCTTTTAAAAGTCTGGAATGGATTAATCCATTTTGCATTCCTTTCTATAGGCAAGTGCGCCTTGGTTTTGGAACGCTTTGGTTTTGGAACGGACTTCTGGAACGGATTAAGTTTGAGAACTAAGGTAGCATGCACCCTGCAAAAAGACACTTGCTATGCTCATTAACAAACCTAGACAGCATCTTAAAAAGCAGAGACATCACCTTGCCAACAAAGGTCCGTATAGTTAAAGCTATGGTTTTCCCAGTAGTGATGTATGGAAGTGAGAGCTGGACCATAAAGAAGGCTGATCACCGAAGAATTGATGCTTTTGAATTATGGTGCTGGAGGAGACTCTTGAGAGTCCCATGGACTGCAAGAAGATCAAACCTATCCATTCATAAGGGAATCAGCCCTGAGTGCTCACTAGAAGGACAGATCCTGAAGCTGAGACTCCAATACTTTGGCCAGCTCATGAGAAGAGAAGACTCCCAGGAAAAGACCCTGATGTTGGGAAAGATGGAGGGCACAAGGAAAAGGGGACGACAGAGGGCGAGATGGTTGGATAGTGTTCTCGAAGCTACCAGCATGAGTTTGACCAAAAAGCGGGAGGCAGTGTAAGACAGGAGTGCCTGGCGTGCTCTGGTCCATGGGTTCACGAAGCGTCGGACACAACTAAATGACTAAACAACAACAACAACAACTGCTCATTAAGGCAAGGAGTGATCTCCAGTGGATTGCCAGACAATGTGCCAGTGAAGACGAAGGTTTCGGCAAATGTGACCTGAAGGCTGGCAACATCACCCCTGCCATGCCTTGCTTGGGGATAGACAGTCAAGTTGTGTTTCCATACCAGTGACCAGAGGAGACATGGCCCCTGGGAGGAGCACAGAGAGTAGAAACACTATGGTGCATCTGCAGCGGCACAACTGCAAGCCTTCATATGCCCTAACTGCAACAACATATGTCTCTCCCACATTGTTCTCTACAGCCACAGCAGGCGCTGTAACCTTCCAACATTTTGACACACACTTCCATTGTTTCCTGACACAGGTGGATGCCAACACTATATTTCAAATAACGGGTACCAAAAGAGAGAAGGTCTTGCTTCATACAACCTTCCCCAACGTGGTGCCCACCTCTACACTCAGATCTACTACCCTCCTGAGAAAAACCCCACCCCACCCTCCCACTATATATAAGGGTCTGGTGACTTCTGTTTCAGTGTATCTGAAGAATATTTCAACTGTTTCAGACCAACACTGCTACCTACCTGAATCTGGTACCCACCAGATTTTCAGCCTATGGCTCCAATAATTCCTGGCCGTTTGCCATGCTGGCTGGGACTGATGGGAACTGGAATCCAACAAGGTTTGGAGTGTACCAAGCTGGGAAAATCTGCTCCAGTCAATATTATTTCATGTGCATATGGGCACTTATTTTATATATTTCTATCCTGCTCTTCCGCCATGGAAGAACCCCCAGAGCAGTTCGTATATGACAGTAAACAAGAACAAATACAGTAAATAAATATAGTTCAATTTAATTTTACTGCTTATAATCTTTGGTCATAACAATATAAAACAGGGGATAAATGTGATGAGAAATAAAATTAAAGTTAAGCATAAATCAATTGAAATTGTTTAAAGCCTGTCAGTCAACCCACTGAATAAAATTACTAAATCCATTTGTACTGAGGTTTAAAATTCTTTCAGGCCAATTTCCAGCTTTAGTTTTTGATAAGTAACTATTAGTCATAACTAATAAAACATACAAAAATAGAATGAAAAGAATTGAAATGATTATGCTTCTCCAATACAAATTGTAATTTTTGCCTCATAAAATTTGGTTTTTGTGTTAACCGATGCCTTTAAGAAATTGGAAACAGCTCTCAGTATCTTAATATTATTATCGCAAAGGAGAAATCTATCTTTGGCACACTGACCTATTGATACCAATTTTAAACTGATCAGTCCCCCCCCCCTAATATCTTGGGTCAAGAAATAATTAAAGAGATAATGAGGAAAATCCTCTTCCTTATCTAATCCACAACAGCAGAGGCAAAGGTTGTATGTTATCTTTGCTAAAGAGGCGTTAATTGGAACCTAGCAAAAATGAGTTCCTTCCTCAAACAAAACTTATTTATTTTAAATGAGTAGTCCACTGGGCCTGGATTATGTTTAAGCAAATTACACCAAGGTGGTATCTTTACAGACTTAAGGGATGCAAAATCTTCCTACATAAACAACTGTACATAATGTGAACTCCTTCTTGGCTATAACAAGGTCTCTGAAAAATGTTGGTCTACAAATAGCCAAATTTCTGAAGTAAGCATCTGTTTTGATGCCAAATTTCTCCCTCAATAGACTGAAAGCTAACTTTGTTCCAAACAGCATAATTTTACAAGACAATGCTCTGGCATTCCTTTGCATTTTAGCTAATAAGCAAAGATCTGTTGAGAAACCACCATGGACTGAACGAAGGATACTGTTTTTGTCTACAAATACTATAGTGGGGTATATCTAGGAGTCCTGGTATTGCTCTTCAAAGTCCCTTCAGGATTTGGTTCAGCTCATCTGATTGTGATATGAAGAGTCCTGCTCTATTTCAGGTCAGCACCTGGCTCAACCCTGAGAGAACCAAAAGGGACAGATCCATCCTCACTCAAAAGTAAAGGAGGTGTCAGTGCAGGTGGGTGAGATATATTCTGTGTGTCTGGTCTCAGTCTGTACTAAACAAGCTGCAGTATATTGGACCAGCAAAGTTTCAAAGTTTTAAGTGACCGCCACAAAGCCAAAAGGATCCCAAGTGCAAGTTGGAACAGAATGCCTCCCACCAATCACAATGCATGAACTGATTCATGTATGATCAGACACTCTTTTAGACAGGTGAGCCCAAGCAACTGAAGGTTTTAAAGGTGGTGATGACCAACATCTTGAATTGAGCCCATAAGCAAATATAGTGGAACCTCTTGTTACAAACACCTTGGGTTACAAACACTTTGGGTTACAGACTCCGCTAACCCGGAAGTAGTACCTTGGGTTAAGACCTTTGACCCAGGATGAGAACAGAAATTGTGCGGTGACAGTGGGAAGCCCCATTAGCTAAAGTGGTACCTCAGGTTAAGAACGGACCTCTGGAACGAATTAAGTTTGTAACCAGAGGTACCACTGTAGGCAATGAAGCACAGTTGAACCAATACGGTATCAAAACATTCCCTACAATTTTATTTGGTGCATTTTGCACCAGTAGCAGTTCTCAAATCTTCATCACCAGTCAGTCCCACAAAGAGTAAATTGCAATACAGTAATTGACTTGGGAGGTTACAAGTGCCTGAATAATAGTGGCCAAATCCCCATATCCAGGGATAAGGAGAGCCAGTGTTGGGGTGCTACATTGCCACTTATAAATGCCATCTCCAACTCCTCAAAATATTCCATCAACAGTGTCCCCCAAAAAATTAACACATCATTTGAGAAGACAGGCAAACTAATACCAGTGTACTGGAAGAAGCAAAGATCACCAGTGTGAAGGCAATGATTCTTCAACATCAACTTCACTGGACCAGTCATGTTGTTTGGATGCCTGATTATTGTCTTCCAAAGCAACTACTCTGAACTTTAAAATGGAAAGCATAATGCTGGTGCTCAACAAAAGAGGTTTAAAGACTCTCTCAAGGCAAATCTAAAAAAAAAAATGTGGTATAAACATTGACAACTGGAAAACACTGGCCTGCAAGCACTCCAAATGGAGAACAGCCTTTACCAAAGGTGTCATGGGCTTTGAAGACGCTCAAACTCAGGATGAAAGGGAGAAACATGCTAAGGGAAAGGCATGCTTGGCAACCCCTCACAGTGATCAACTCCCGCCCGGAAACCTACATCCCCACTGTGGAAGGATATGTGGATCCAGAAATTGGCATCCACAGTCACTTACGGACTCACTGTTAAAACCATGTTTATGGAAGACAATCTTACTTGGCTATGAGTGATTGCCAAAGAAGAAGAAGGTGGAAGCTACATTGGTAAGTGGAGTGAAGGACAGGCAGAGGAAGAACAAAGCCAAGGATGGGAAAATTGTGGCCCTCCAGATGTTGGATTAGAACTTTCATCAACCCCAGACAAAATGGCCAATAGTCAGACAGGATGGGAGTTGTAGCCCATCAACATCTGGTGGGTGGTCAGGTTCCTGATCTCCAGGCAAGGGAAAGCAAATGAGCCTGAAACCCACATTCATTCCTATCACACATGGAAGTAACAAATGTGTGTGGAGTAATCATTCAAAAGGCCCTTAGCTAGAGGGAGTTAGAAACTCGAGAAATAACAAAAACACTGAAAATATTTTGCCTGGATTATAGACTTGAATATTCTCTACAGTGCAGTACCATTAAGCCTATTTTCTATTGACATTTTAATAGGAAGTGTACATGTGCCAACGTAATTTAATGGATGCTTTTGCAGTGTTTTGAATGCAGCAATTCACAATTTGTTACTTGCGTCAAGGTCCTTCAGTGGAGAGTGGGCTGTTTAATTTCTTTTACAGCTACATAAGTAATATTAACAATGTCAGCTCTCAAATCCTCCCTTCATATATTACAACAGAGGCATACATTTCTGTTCAGTGTCCTTGATTCTCCATTTTTCTAACCCATGATTTATACAATGCCTCACCACAAAAGGAGGTACATAGTTCTGCTGCATTCTCATCTTCATTATTAGTAATGGATTCGTTTTCAGTTTCATCTCTATTCAGTTCATTATCTGTAAAGGCAAAATTATGTTCTTATGCATTCAGAAGTAATTGATTCCCTCAATTTATTATTCAGAATAAAAAGATTTCTCTCAAAGTGTGGGAATGAAAATGTATCCTTTTTAAAGAGTACAATGGTACAATAGTGATTCTTTTTTTAAAAAAAAGAAGAAGCCACACAACAATGTCATGCCAAGATTAACATAAAAAATATTTTGAGGAATAAAGCAACCTAAATCACTCTAAAATATGTTGAATTCTCAAGTAATACAGTCAGTGATAGAAAAAGAAGTTTTTGTTGAAGGAACTGGACATGGAGGAAGGGGATAATTTCCTTCATGAGCACAAATTACTCCATATATTATACAAGCCAAGAGGTACATCATCAGCCAAGCCAGTTGCTGTGGTAATAGCCCAGTGATGGCTATACAGTCATACCTTGGATCTTGAATGCCTTGCGACTTGAATGTTTGGGCTCCCAAACACCGCAAACACAGAAGTGAGTGTTCTGGTTTGCGAACGTTCTTTGGAAGCTGAACGTCTGATGGGGCTTCCACGGCCTCCAGTTGAGTGCAGGAAGCTCCTGCTGTCACCAGAAGCCGCACCTTGGTTTTCAAATGTTTTCGGAAGCCAAACAGACTTCTGGAATGGATTCCGTTCGACAACCAAGGTACGACTATATACGTAAGTGATTAAGGCACGTCAGTCAGTGTGCCTGTCTGTGAGTTGGAGTCTGTGTTATGCCTTGAAGTTGGAACAACAGATCCTTTGTGCTTGTATGTATCTGTGTCCGCAAAGCCTACAAGCTGTATTACTGAAGCCTTAGCTTCTACAGCAATAATCTATTTTGGACCTTAAGCTGCTTCTGTGTGGTGAGTGGAACTGGGGACAACTGCCACTGTGTGGGTACTCACCTCAAATTCCTAACAGTTTTAAATGAGTCTTCCAACACCTTTTCCACTATTTGCAGCTATCTCTTGGCCTGCATTGTAACCTTTTCCTCTACCTGGAGTCTTTCGTCTTTCATGAACGTCTACTTTCAGGAACAGAATTTAGCACCTTACAATCATGAATGATTTTGTGCTGCCATATTGGATATAGCAATCTCTATTAGCATTATTTTTGTTCACTGTGATATAAAATGGCAGCCTACATTGCAGTAGGAGGAATGGAATGGTTTTTGAAAGATTGTGTTGAAAAAATGGCAATATAATTTGGATTGTTTTCACGGCCTAAAGGATGCATCCTGATTTTTAGTACATTCTAGCCTACTGGAAACCACAATGATAGAACAATGTTTTATGGTTCCCTTCCACCCACCCACAGACTCCAAAACATAACCTGTTCTTATTTTGTCTGGATTCTTGTTTGTTTTAAATTATTTTAAATGATCTTGTAACCCAATGTGGGATCAGATTATGAAGGTTGGGTTAAAAATGGCATAAGAACACAAGATGAGGTTAGCACAGACTGTTCCTAGGTCAGGATCTTTGAATCTCCAGCCCTCTAGATGTTGCGGTGACCTATCAGGTGCCTATGAGAAGTCCACAAGCAGGATGTGAAGACAAGAACATTTCCCCTGTCCTTATAAAACATTGTATCCAGTTTAAGTAGTGCTATTCTCCAATTTCTCCGAAATTTGTTTCTACAGTCGTATCATGGATCCCAAACGCCCCGGAACTCAGACGTTTTGGCTCCCGAACACCTCAAACCCAGAAGTGATTGTTCTGGTTTGCGGAACTCGAAGGTCTGATGGGGCTTCCGTGACTTCTGATTGGCTGCAGGAGCTTCCTGTAGCCAATCAGAAACCGCGATTCAGTTTTTGGACATTTTGTAAGTTGAACAGACTTCTGGAATGGATTCTGTTCGACTCCCAAGGTACAACTGTACTGTGGAAGAGGCTTTCATTTTTTCCATCTCTCTCTCAGGTTCTTTAGAATTTTATTAGCATTTCTGGAGTATGTGGGATTCACCTTACTTTATCATTGTGGCATAACTGTGGTGTGGGTGGGTGTGGGTGTCATCAAGCATTTCTCCAATGCTATCCAACCTCTCTATCTGCCCACATTTCCTGATTTGAAAAAGCAACAAGAGGGAAAATTGCCTCAATATGTCTTCACTTGATTTTAATGGAAGCTGAGGAGGGCTGACTACAGGACATCTGATATTGGTTCCCTTCCTGATTTTATTTTTAAAAGAAAAATGCTTGGCTTTCCTTCCTCATGGATTTCTTGTAAAAATACAAAGACTTAATATATGTGGTGTTAGTTACACAATAGACAGCCTCCCCAGCTTCCTATGTTTATAGGAAAACCCAGTTCTGGGTGTCATGGAATTTACAGGAAGTAACAGCACCTGGGAAGGCGGCAGAGTGTAGCCCAAAAGAGAGCCGTTTTTGTGTGATGTTTTTTGGGATGTTTTGTTGTTGTTGTTGTTGTTGTTGTTGTTGTTGTTGTTGTAGAATTAAAGAGAGCATTCACACAAATGTCCCTGGGCTATCTTGAAAGTTAGGAAAGCACAACAGAAACATTGCACCCCACCCAAGGAAATCTGACAATTTTTTTCTCCCTTTTGATAAGTTTTGAATAAAATTTCTTTTCTTACAAATTGATGGAACATGGGCCAGAAAAATGTGGGACACAGCATTGGTTAATAACAGTGAGCATGATGCCTATTACTTCTTACTAGAGGACATCTATTGCTCTGCCTTAGTCAGATTGATTTTGTAGAATCTGGGTCACTGTGACTTCATTGAAACTAGGATATAATGTCCAAATTTGAGAAGGAAGGACAATACAGAACAAATTCATACAAAAATGGACTATGGGGCAATGTTTTGGAATGATAAATTCCATGACAATATTTGACCATATGCACTTTCCTTTGTCATTTACAGCACACACACACACTCCTGTAGCTGTATTAATCAATTTAAACAACATTTTAAAAGGAATTTATGAGGACTAATTCACAAATATAGACTTCTGCTGAACTTCCCTCTTCTACACAAGTAATAAAGATGCAGGAATCCTGCCTTCTTTTTCAATTGGTTACCAAAATGATCTCCTTACAATTCAAGGACAAGATTTATCTAACCATATACAAAACTAGTTATAGCCTGCAATCCTATACATACCAGAAAGCAACAATGCAATAATATACATGCTTATTAAATGAAGGTTTCACTGCACTCAAGAGAATTTGCTCTCTAGTAAGTGCATGTAGGAATGCCGCCTCAAGTGCCAATCCCAACCCACTTGTTCTAAGTCATAATGAATTCAACACAATTTACTTCTCAGCAAACATGTTTTTGACTACACTTCTAGTTTCTATTGACTCAGTGGAACTTAACTTCTGAGTGGACAGCCATAGTCTTGCACTTTTAAAGTCGGAGGAGATAAACTTGTTTAAAGCCATATTATAAATGAACTGGGGAGGTGGGATCCTGAAGCAAATATGCCTAATTGGAATTTCTTGCAAAAGTTTAGCTAAGATCTGATTATATGATGAAAACAAGCAGAAGGATTTGTTTGATTATTTTGCACCATTCATTGTGCTCCAGCTAAGTACAGTGGTACCTCGGGTTAAGAACTTAATTTGTTCTGAAGGTCCATTCTTAACCTGAAACTGTTCTTAGCCTGAAGTACCACTTTAGCTAATGGGGTCTCCCGCTGCCGCCACACCGTTGCCACGTGATTACTTTTCTCATCCTGAAGCAAATTTATTAACCCAAGGTACTATTTCTGGGTGTATGAGGAACTGTAAGTGACTATGTTGAAATTATTTTATTTTATTTTATTTTAAACAATATCACATATATCTTGACATAGTTTCATAGCTTCTTTGGACTCCCTCACGTCTCCCGCTCCCACTTTCATCCCAATAAACTTTTTCCAGCAATTTATCACCTTATTTCCATTCTTCATATCTAACTTTCTCATGTTGCTTCTCTAATTTCAGATACCCTATGTTCAAATCCTGAGAATTTAAATATGATCTGATAGTTATCAAAAAAAATATATATTATATTTTCCTAAATCTAGCTTATCTTCATAACTCCATCTAATTTAATGGCGCCAAATTGTTTATGATCTAGCATCCTTCTTAACATTCAACCAAATTACAATGTTTCTGTAGGTAAATCTTGAATTTCTTCCAGTCTTCTTCAACCCTCTCCTCTCCCAGGTCTCGGATTCTGCCAGTCATCTCAGCCAGTTCCATATATTCTATCAGTTGCATCTGCCATTCTTCCAGTGTGGGTAAATCTTGAGTTTTCCAGTGCTTAGCTACGAGTATCCTTGCTGCCGTTGTTGCATACAGAAAGAAAGTTCGGTCCTTTTTTAACACCCTCTGGCCGACAATACCCAGGAGGAAGGCCTCTGGTTTCTTAAGGAAGGTATACTTAAATACCTTTTTCAGCTCATTATATATCATTTCCCAGAAAGCCTTCACTTTAGGGCAGGTCCACCAGAGGTGAAAGAATGTTCCTTCATTTTCTTTGCCGACGTGGGGATTCAGGGCACAGTCCTTCAATGGCTGCGCTCATTTCTCTCTGTTCGGGGACAGAGGGTGGCGCTTGGGGGGGAATTGTCATCGCGCCACTCCTTGGTGTGTGGAGTACCTCAGGGTGCGATACTCTCCCCGATGCTTTTCAACATTTTTATGCGCCCCCTCGCCCAGCTTGTCCGGAGTTTTGGGCTGGGTTGCCATCAGTATGCTGATGACACCCAACTCTATCTGTTGATGGATGGCCATCCTGACTCGGCCCCAGACACACTGACCAGATGTTTGGAAGCTGTGGCTGGATGATTACGTGGGAGCCGGTTGAAGCTAAATCCTTCGAAGACAGAGGTCCTGTGGCTGGGACGGGACGATAGGGGATCGGGGGGGGCAACTCCCATCTCTTGCAGGGGTGCAATTAGTGCCAGCACCATCCGTTAAGAGTTTGGGTGTAATCTTCGACACCTCCCTTTCCATGGAGGCGCAGATTGCAGCTATAACAAAGGCAGCATTTTTTCATCTCCGCCAAGCTAAGCAGTTGGCTCCTTACCTCTCTTGCCCTGACCTAGCCACTGTGATCCATGCGACGGTCACCTCCAGACTGGATTATTGTAACTCGCTCTACGTGGGGCTGCCCTTGAGACTGACCCAGAAACTCCAGCTGGTGCAGAATGCTGCAGCGAGACTCCTTACGGGGTCTTCGCTGCGAGACCACATTCACCCGGTGCTATACCAGCTGCACTGGCTCCCGGTGGAGTACAGGATCAGGTTTAAGGTGCTGGTTTTAACCTTTAAAGCCCTATACGGCCTAGGACCCTCGTACCTACGGGACCGCCTCTCCTGGTATGCCCCACAGAGAAACTTACGGTCTTCAAATAAAAACATCTTGAAGGTCCCAGGCCACAGAGAAGTTAGGCTGGCCTCAACTAGAGCCAGGGCTTTTTCGGCTGTGGCTCCGATCTGGTGGAACGCTCTGTCACTAGAGACTAGGGCCCTGCGGGACTTGACATCTTTCCGCAGGGCCTGCAAGACAGAGCTGTTCCACCAGGCCTTTGGCCAGGGCACAGCCTGACTCCCTCCCTCGGCAATCTTCATGGAGCTCTGGCACAATGGTTGCCAGTGGCTTGATTTGAATCAATTTTACAATGAATGATTTTAGAGTGTTGTTTGTACTGTACTTTTGTACTGTTTTATTTTTGTTAGCCGCCCTGAGCCCGGCTTTGGCTGGGGAGGGCGGGATATAAATAAAATTTATTATTATTATTATTATTATTATTATTATTATTATTATTATTATTTGCATTTCCAACATTTGTTATCAGACAAGTGGTATATTTTTGCAAGTTTGACTGGGGTCATGTACCATCTATATATCATTTTCATAACATTTTCTTTCAAAGCATTACATGCAGTAAAGTTCAACCCAGTAGTCCACAACTTTTCCCAGTCCTCAAACATAATATTATACCCAATGTCCTGTGCCCACTTTATCATAGCCAATTTTACCATTTCATCTTGTGTGTTCCATTTTAACAGCAAGTTATACATTCTTGAAAGTACCTTAGTCTTGGGCTCTAACAATTCCGTTTCCAACTTCGATTTCTCCACCTGAAACCCTAACTTTTGACTATGTTGAAATTAGCAGCACTGTTTCTATTCTGCTCTCCTGCCAACCTAGCAGTTCGAAAGCACGTCAAAGTGCAAGTAGATAAATAGGTACCGCTCCAGTGGGAAGGTAAAAGGCGTTTCCGTGCGCTGCTCTGGTTCCTCAGAAGTGGCTTAGTCATGTTGTCCACATGACCCAGAAGCTGTACGCCAGCTCCCTCAGCCAATAAAGCGAGATGAGTGCTTGCAACCCCAGAGTCAGCCACGACTGGACCTAATGGTCAGGGGTCCCTTTACCTTTTTACCTTTTCCGTTCTGCTGCAGTTCATCCTTCATCAATTCAAAAACATTGGTTTTTTGCTGCCCTCGGTGGGGCAAAGGAAACAGATCTCAAACAGGATGATGTAAGAAAGAAATCAATTACATACTATTTACAGACTGAAGGTGACAACAGTGAATACCAATTGTGTTTGTTGCATTGATTTCCATTCTGAACAAGAAATGAGCAAGTATACATCAGAAATGTTCACCTATGTTTTTCGTTTTCAACAGAATTCCCTGGCATGCCTAATTGAAGCCTACCTCCTGACCACTTAAAAGATGCATGGGGTTTCTCTACATGTCATGGGGTCACAGGGGAGCTGTGCAGGTCCTTTTTTCACATATTGGCATCTATGGCAGAAAAATAAAAGCACAGGTCTATTCAATCATCATTTTGCTCACCTAAGTTATAAAGGCAGCAAAGCAGCCCTTGATCTTTCTGCTCTTGCCGTGTGACCTAAATGAACTCATACATTACAATACAGGGCCTGTTTTCTTTGGCTTTGCTTTAAACCAAAGGAACACAACCATTAGCACTGTGGGATGTGGATCATTATCCACAAGGCCTGTCAGTCAATTTCAGAAGAACTCTTGTTTCATATGGCTTCCATCTTCCCATGCTTCACAGCTGCAGACATTTCTGTATTGACCTTTCAAATCACGAGGAGAGAGAAAAACTCAGCTCACAAAAACACTTTCTCAAGGTGTTGGCAGGAGAAAGCTAGGGGAGACCGTAGAAAGTTGTACAGATGTGTGCGACACCTTAGGGAATGAGAAAGAATTGAATGAGGAAGATGGAGAGCTAAGCGGAATCAGGAGGACACATTCTCTGAATGGTAATTGTGAAACAAAACATCATGCACTGAATTAATTTTGGGAAACTTTAGTGCTTGTGTCATTTATGACAACATGAGACTCATGTGTCTATTCTGATATCTCAAACCTTCTAATTTATAAAGTTGGCAGCCTACAGCAGTTTCTGAGAAGTGCTAAGGTCAAATTTCATCAGGCCCAAGGTGTTTTATAGCTCTTAGAATTTCGAAAAAGAGCAGTCATTCGTTTCCCACAGGTAGCGAACTTTGGGAGGTGAATCTTCTTAAGCAAATCAAGAAATTATGTGAGAAGCTAAAACTGTTTCGCTGAAGCTCAAGGAATTTCTCAGTGCTCTTCAACACGTCCCTGGTAGGATCCTGCCCATAAAGTCCCCTTAATACTCCTGTAGCTGCCATTTGCTTCTGGCTGACACTGGCCATCAAATTAGGAGTCTTGGCTTGCTGTTGGAGAAATGCTCCATACGTTTGGTAAGATTTATGACTAGATTTGCCGTTGGATTTAATGAAAACAAAACGTTGAGGTGGAATAAAATAAAATCAAGTTTTTTGTTTTTAAAAAAAGACTTTCAGAAAGGCTTGTGATATTCTCAGGCATTTAAAGAACAGGTGTGTGGGCTGCTTATAATGGCTTCCTTTTCTTCCTTTTTTAAAAACCCTATGTCTTTTTAATTGACTTTTAGGTTAAATGGACCCTCAAAGTGAATGGGTCACTTCTTCTATTACTTGCCTAAAACGATAATCCAACTACGATTCCCAGTGCAACATTACTCAGTCACCATAGAAACATTTCAGAGGCCTGATTTTAAACCTGCCTAAGTATATGAAAATCCTCTCATTGATTACAGAGAGAGAGAAAGGGAGAAAAAAAAGGTCCTAGGAGGATGTACGAAATGGCAAAATTTCAAATAGATCTTCTCCTAGGCATTTTTTAAAGTTATCTTTTTTTTTAAGCCCCTTGAATAATTCCATGTAATTTTTCATTGCCAGCTATAAAAGTTTTCCATTTAATTGTCAGCATTTTAAGATACAATTTAACCTGCAGTAATTCCAGTCTTAAAGGCACAGCAATTGCCACCCTAAACAGCCTGCACCATTTTGAAACAATCACTGCCAGAATACACTCTCTTATTATTTTCTTCTAAGAAGCCGGCAAGCTTTGAAGTGACGCAGATACAATCAGTCATTCCAATTATACAGAGGTAATTAGCATTTCTGTAATCCAGGCTGGGGTTTTTTGTTTTGTTTTTTGCCACCTTAGTAAAATACATGGGCATGTGGAGAGGGAATAAACAGTAGGCCAGAGACACAGATTTCAGCACAGCAGACTTTATGAAACCCATCTGAAATTTTGAAGCACCAGCAAATAAATTTACATACAGTGGTACCGTGGTTCTTGAACTTAATCCGTTCTGGGAGTCCGTTCGACTCCCAAAACCATTCGAAAACCAAGGCGCAGCTTCCGATTGACTGCAGGAGCTTCCTGCCCTCAAACAGAAGCTGCGTAAGCAGCAGATGTTCAGCTTCCAAAAAAATTCACAAACTGGAACACTTCTGGGTTTGCGGTGTTCGAGAGCTGATTTGTTCGACAAATAAGCCATTCGGGGACCAAGGTACCACTGTAGGAAGTGTTTTAGGGTGCTTCTTTTTCTTTTCTTCTGAAGGTATGCTCCAGTATGGAAAAGACAACTTTTGGGGGAGCTTCAACTGATGGAGAAAGAATATGATGATGCAGCAGGAATTTAATGGAATGAAGCATTAAAGATTCATTGTAGACCTGAATCTTCAACACAGGCAATGGGAAATGGTGGCATCAAATGATGTTGTTGAATGCTAACCCATATGACATATGCTAGTGGAATGGAACTTTCCCCTCATCTCATATCCCCTCCAGAACTGTGTATGCCCTCAAAATCAGCTCTAGATGGTTGGGCAACCCTCCACAGAAGATTTTGGATATGGGGAGGGGGCACAGGGAAAGTTCATTACATATTCAGTTGAGAAGGGGTAGGGGCACAGAAAGAGGAGAGGGAATGAGAGACAATAAACAACTGATCAAGCTTTGAGTATCAGCAAGTGGGAAGGAGTTAAAAGAATGGATGAGAGGGGAAGTGTCTGATTCTGTGAAGTGTTCCCAGAAGGAAACATTGTATCTGTATTAGGATGAAGTAGAAATTTGTGTGGTAGGCATTTGAAAGTTAAACAAACAAGATTCAGTTGGCACTGGACTTACATGTGGATCAGAAGATACCCCGTTATCTATTTAAGTATGTCTCTGTATTTTGCTATGCAATTTGAGTTTTAAAAAATATCTGCACATTTTAGGGGAATAATGAATACAAAATGCATATGAAAAATGTAAATGTGTACATTAGGCAGTGATCTGGGTAGTGTATATGGGTCAAAGTGGTTCTTCCGGCAAGCTTGTTAAGGCTATTTTTGCAGATCCTCAGTTTTCTTGGTCAACAAAGTTATGATCTTTCTACCACGTTTGGCTCTCACACCTTCATTTTGTGTGAATGAATCGTTGGAGAGAGAGGTTTGAAAGAGAAAATCATAGCTGAGTTAGCACAATGACAATTGTTCCAAGCACATTAAAATTTGGTTAGTTACATCTGCCCTCATCTACATTTAAAGAAATGTTCTTCATGAAAATACTTAGGGTAAAATAAATCACAGGGACTTAGCTTTATGGATTAAGTGCATTTTCAGAAGTTACAGCACACAAGTCTGTTGGCAATAAAATAAAGAAATTCAGTTCACTTGGTTTTTCTTACAACTGGGAGCCATTTCACATGGCTCCGTGTGTGTGTGTGTGTGTGTGTGTGTGTGTGTGTGTGAGAGAGAGAGAGAGAGAGAGAGAGAGAGAGAGAGAGAGAGAGAGAGAGAGAAGGCAGAAGGAAGAAGAGGCTGTTAGGAGCCTGCTCTCAATAAGCACTTCACAATAGGCCTCATCTACATTGCCTGTGTTGGTTCAGTGTAATTATTACCGTATTTTTCACTCTATAAGACGCACCAGACCACAAGACGCACCTAGTTTTTGGAGGAGGAAAACAAGAAAAAAAATATTCTGAATCCCAGAAGCCAGAACAGCAAGAGGGATCGCAATCCCTCTTGCTGTTCTGGCTTCTGGGATAGCTGCGCAACCTGCATTTGCTCCATAAGACACACACACATTTCCCCTTACTTTTTAGGAGGGAAAAAGTGAGTCTTATAGAGCAAAAAAAAACGGTACTTTATTCATCATATTTGTTTTTCATGTTTCCCCCCCGCCAAGCCCTAGATTTCTCCCACAAGCAAACACCTGGATGAAAGAGGACTGTAAGTCATAAAGTGAGGGCATCATGTGTTGCACCCAATCACTGCATGTGTTATATGTCATGGGTCACCAATGTGGGTGCCCGTAAGAAATACACCCTTAAGAAATCCACAATGTAGGAGAGACTGTTGGCTCTTCCTGCTCAGTTTCTGTTTGCCCCAGCTCGGCCGCTCCTACACTGAACACATGCCTGGAAGAGGGAAAACTTCCTTAAAATATTGTTCTGTGTCATGTTGCCAAGTCATGCAATTGAGCTGAATGGACGTACGATCCGGCCTCTTTGTACCCCACTATCTGGTCCTGTCACCACCAGGAACATCTCTTTTTCGGGACCTACACCGGCCTCCCACACTGAGCTGGGATGAGCAAGTTACTCCATTGCATCTCTGGCTGAGCCAGAGATTCACTGCATCCTAATCTGCTCCTCCCAGCGGATCCTGCCATTGGAATGCCTCTGGCATTACAGTGGTACCCCGGGGTTACAGACGCTTCAGGTTACAGATGCTTCAGGTTACAGACTCTGCTAACCCAGAAATATATCTCCGGTTAAGAACTTTGTTTCAGGATGAGAACCGAAATTGTGCGGCAGCTAAAGTGGTCCCTCAGGTTAAGAACAGTTTCAGGTTAAGAACAGACCTCCAGAATGAATTAAGTTCTTAACCCGAGGTACCACTGTATTTCACAAATATGACAAATACATAGGAAGAGGGGAATAACATGTTAAAGAACAGCATGTCCATCAACCTTATTCATATCTACAAGCATCCCACATAATCAGAAAGCACTCAGACACTGCTTTTATAAATGCACCAGCAATTATTGTCATTATGAAGATTTTAAATAAAAGCATGAATATGGCAACAGACAGCCCAGTCACTGGTCTTTTGTCATTTTGGCTCCAACTAAAGCATTCATTTGACTCAAGCTGTGCCTTGGATACAGTGGGGGGGTTTTGGGTTGTTGTTTTTCCAATTCAATTCAAACAGGGCATCAGCTTTCCTTGTTGTTGTTGTTTTTTTAAAAAATGATAAATCTCTTGTTACTAAACAAGGAGGCTGCTGGCACCCATTTATATCAGCAGGGCAGAAAGTATAGCAGGTGGCAGCAGGAAACAGTGGGGTCACAGTAGGTGGAATTAACAATAGATGGATCCAGGGGGCGCAGTAGGTTGAGCTAAGTTGCAAAGATGTTAGGAATTTAAGCAATGCAGTATAGCTGCTGCCTTAATCCTGTAAGAACTTGACTCTTTCTAGTTTACAACTCTCTAGTCTACAACTTACTGTCCATGGTCTCAAATCCATAGTAGTAGTTGTTTTTTTAATCAGCCTTACTTCCAGGGAATCTGAGAATTTAACTTCTAGACATCTGTATGTGAAACATGCTCTCCTACAGATCTATGGCCTCTCCTCTATATTATCAAGTGCAGATAAACAAGCACACTTGTTTTTAAACAAGAAGAATTAAATGCAAAAAAAAATCTTATATGGGACCTCCAGATTCAGAGACAGACTACCTCAGAATACAGTGGTACCTCTGGTTGTGAATGGGATCTGCTCCACCAAGATATATATATATATATATATATATATATATATATATATATATATATATGTATGCAGGTTTTGGTGTCCTCGGGTGTCTTCCCGTGTAAAAGTTGGGGTGTCTAGGCGACGTTTCGACGAGGTCTCACTCGTCATCTTCAGGCTGGTGCTTTCGGCTTCTTGTTACTGGAACAGAGCAGGATCTCAGTGTTTGAGTTCCTATAAATACTGTTGAGGGGGTGTGGTGTATAGCCTCCAATGTTCTGGGCAGAGAGGAAGTTCCCAGGCTAGTGTGCCTTTTCTTCTTTTGTTCCTTAATTACTTGAGGGATATCCTGAGTGATTTCTTGAGTGATATCCTGAGTACCACTTAGGTGGGTCATTAGGTGTGAATTAGTTGCTAAAGGCACACTAGCCTGGGAACTTCCTCTCTGCCCAGAACATTGGAGGCTATACACCACACCCCCTCAACAGTATTTATAGGAACTCAAACACTGAGATCCTGCTCTGTTCCAGTAACAAGAAGCCGAAAGCACCAGCCTGAAGATGACGAGTGAGACCTCGTCGAAACGTCGCCTAGACACCCCAACTTTTACACGGGAAGACACCCGAGGACACCAAAACCTGCATTCCTGTACCCGTGAAAATCTACGAAAGCATATATATGTATATATATATATATATATATATATATATATATATATATATATATATATATGCAGGTTTTGGTGTCCTCGGGTGTCTTCCCGTGTAAAAGTTGGGGTGTCTAGGCGACGTTTCGACGAGGTCTCACTCGTCATCTTCAGGCTGGTGCTTTCGGCTTCTTGTTACTGGAACAGAGCAGGATCTCAGTGTTTGAGTTCCTATAAATACTGTTGAGGGGGTGTGGTGTATAGCCTCCAATGTTCTGGGCAGAGAGGAAGTTCCCAGGCTAGTGTGCCTTTTCTTCTTTTGTTCCTTAATTACTTGAGGGATATCCTGAGTGATTTCTTGAGTGATATCCTGAGTACCACTTAGGTGGGTCATTAGGTGTGGATTAGTTGCTAAAGTCTTTGTGTCTTGACCTCTTGAACTTTGTGAAGAGTTTTTCTGAGAAGATGGCTGTACTGCACTTAGTTGTGCTCTGGCTTGGCTTCGTGTATAGGGGCGAGCTGTGGTTTTGTGGCTTGTGTCAGCCAGATCTGTGTAGGGATTGCAGGGGGGTGCAGCATCCGGAGGTGCCACCATGGTTTGGCTACTGGATGGTGTCTGTAATTTATCTGTGGAGAGGGTCTGGGTTTGGGTCTGGTGTGGTTGATTGGTGATGGCGTTCTGTGTGCCTCTGGATCTGGTGTCAGTTTTTGTGGGGAGGGCTAATTTCCAGATGTCTGGCAAGCGGGATGTGTCGTCACGCTTGTTCATGTTGTGAGGGTGTTCGGTAGCTGGGGTTTTAGAATGGAATTTAAGTTGGAAGCATGTGGGAATTAAGTTGTTGTCTCGGCAGTTGCGTAGGAACAAGAGATCACATAAGATGGTGGCTCTTCGGACTTCTAGTTTCTCGTAGGTTCTTGTCAGCTGGAAGGTTTCCTCCCCGTAGAGGTGAGATATTTGCTTTCGTAGATTTTCACGGGTACAGGAATGCAGGTTTTGGTGTCCTCGGGTGTCTTCCCGTGTAAAAGTTGGGGTGTCTAGGCGACGTTTCGACGAGGTCGATCTCAGTGTTTGAGTTCCTATAAATACTGTTGAGGGGGTGTGGTGTATAGCCTCCAATGTTCTGGGCAGAGAGGAAGTTCCCAGGCTAGTGTGCCTTTTCTTCTTTTGAACCACAGCTCGCCCCTATACACGAAGCCAAGCCAGAGCACAACTAAGTGCAGTACAGCCATCTTCTCAGAAAAACTCTTCACAAAGTTCAAGAGGTCAAGACACAAAGACTTTAGCAACTAATCCACACCTAATGACCCACCTAAGTGGTACTCAGGATATCACTCAAGAAATCACTCAGGATATCCCTCAAGTAATTAAGGAACAAAAGAAGAAAAGGCACACTAGCCTGGGAACTTCCTCTCTGCCCAGAACATTGGAGGCTATACACCACACCCCCTCAACAGTATTTATAGGAACTCAAACACTGAGATCCTGCTCTGTTCCAGTAACAAGAAGCCGAAAGCACCAGCCTGAAGATGACGAGTGAGACCTCGTCGAAACGTCGCCTAGACACCCCAACTTTTACACGGGAAGACACCCGAGGACACCAAAACCTGCATTCCTGTACCCGTGAAAATCTACGAAAGCAAATATCTCACCTCTACGGGGAGGAAACCTTCCAGCTGACAAGAACCTACCAGAAACTAGAAGTCCGAAGAGCCACCATCTTATGTGATCTCTTGTTCCTACGCAACTGCCGAGACAACAACTTAATTCCCACATGCTTCCAACTTAAATTCCATTCTAAAACCCCAGCTACCGAACACCCTCACAACATGAACAAGCGTGACGACACATCCCGCTTGCCAGACATCTGGAAATTAGCCCTCCCCACAAAAACTGACACCAGATCCAGAGGCACACAGAACGCCATCACCAATCAACCACACCAGACCCAAACCCAGACCCTCTCCACAGATAAATTACAGACACCATCCAGTAGCCAAACCATGGTGGCACCTCCGGATGCTGCACCCCCCTGCAATCCCTACACAGATCTGGCTGACACAAGCCACAAAACCACAGCTCGCCCCTATACACGAAGCCAAGCCAGAGCACAACTAAGTGCAGTACAGCCATCTTCTCAGAAAAACTCTTCACAAAGTTCAAGAGGTCAAGACACAAAGACTTTAGCAACTAATCCACACCTAATGACCCACCTAAGTGGTACTCAGGATATCACTCAAGAAATCACTCAGGATATCCCCCAAGTAATTAAGGAACAAAAGAAGAAAAGGCACACTAGCCTGGGAACTTCCTCTCTGCCCAGAACATTGGAGGCTATACACCACACCCCCTCAACAGTATTTATAGGAACTCAAACACTGAGATCCTGCTCTGTTCCAGTAACAAGAAGCCGAAAGCACCAGCCTGAAGATGACGAGTGAGACCTCGTCGAAACGTCGCCTAGACACCCCAACTTTTACACGGGAAGACACCCGAGGACACCAAAACTTGCATTCCTGTACCCGTGAAAATCTACGAAAGCATATATATATATATATATATATATATATATATATATATATATATATATATATATATACACCTAATGACCCACCTAAGTGGTACTCAGGATATCACTCAAGAAATCACTCAGGATATCCCTCAAGTAATTAAGGAACAAAAGAAGAAAAGGCACACTAGCCTGGGAACTTCCTCTCTGCCCAGAACATTGGAGGCTATACACCACACCCCCTCAACAGTATTTATAGGAACTCAAACACTGAGATCCTGCTCTGTTCCAGTAACAAGAAGCCGAAAGCACCAGCCTGAAGATGACGAGTGAGACCTCGTCGAAACGTCGCCTAGACACCCCAACTTTTACACGGGAAGACACCCGAGGATACCAAAACCTGCATTCCTGTACCCGTGAAAATCTACGAAAGCAAATATATATATATATATACACACACATATACATATATATATATATATGAGAAGACACCCAGGACAGAGGTAATTCATGCCTGATGTTGATTCCAAAAATGTATTGTTATAAATGAGTTGAGAAGTAGTCCTTATCTTCTGAAAACAAAGGAACTGGGGGAGCACCCCCCCCTCTGTGTGTGTGTGTGTGAGAGAGAGAGAGAGAGAGAGAGAGAGTGTGTGTGTGTGAGAGAGAGAGAGAGAGAGAGAGAGAGAGAGAGAGAGAGAGATTACTACAGCCCTAAAGCAACTGTCTCAATAAGTCTACCTGTGCACGGCAATAAATGAACATAAAAACCTCAACTCTGAATACCTATATGCAACAAGAAAGGAAAAAGCACAATGTCTACTGTTCAATCATTCTCTTCATCACCCTTCCCCAGTCTGGGGTCAACACCAGAAAAAGAGGAAGAGAGGATGCTGCCAACTGATTCGGCAAATTGGACCCAGACACAAATGAAACCATAGGACTGCAGCTGGGTGGAGGAGCCCAGGGAGTCACAGCAGTTGTGTAGCAACCAAACCATCATTTGGGTCCAGAGAGGGGGGTTATCAAGATTAACACACTTTTTGTTTCTGAAGCTGCAAAAAAAGAGAAACTGAATTTTAAAAGGTTCTGTTCTCTCAATAAAATAGTACTTCCACAAATTATGATGACTCTCATTCGCCACTATATAAATACCCCTCCCCAAATACTTTATTGGCCTGAATATAAGCTGCACCCAAATATAAGTTTCACCTTTAAAATTCGGAGGCAGGGAGAGAAAAAAAAGACAATACCCAAATATAAGTCGCTCCCTTAAAATTCCGCAGGCATTCACACTTGTTCCGTTTTACCGTATGTCCATTTCAGCAGCGATATCGTAAAAGCCATTTTTGTAAGGTCGCAAATTTAAGCAGCACTTTAACTTTTCATGGGACGCAGGTGGCGCTGTGGGTTAAAGCCTCAGCGCCTAGGACTTGCCGATCGAAAGGTCGGCGGTTCGAATCCCTGCGGCGGGGTGCGCTCCCGCTGCTCGGTCCCAGCGTCTGCCAACCTAGCAGTTCGAAAGCACCTCCGGGTGCAAGTAGATAAATAGGGACCGCTTACCAGCGGGAAGGTAAACAGCGTTTCCGTGTGCGGCTCTGGCTCGCCAGAGCAGCGATGTCACGCTGGCCACGTGACCCGGAAGTGTCTCCGGACAGCGCTGGCCCCTGGCCTCTTAAGTGAGATGGGCGCACAACCCCAGAGTCTGTCAATACTGGCCCGTACGGGCAGGGGTACCTTTACCTTTTACCTTAACTTTTCATGGTCAGAATTGGGGGAGGGGTGTGGCTTATATTTGAGGCAATACAGTAATATGAATGAACAATCTAGGCTGAAACTAAACAGTATTCTACCTTTTTTCCTAAAGAAGGACTAATACTGAAACTTCAAAATGGAATGCACATATATTCCACTAGTAGAATTTCAAAAAATAGAAATGAACAAATCAAAGGACTCTTTCCAAAGAGAATCAGTGATCACAAGCTGGAAATAAGAGGTGTGGGAAAAGTCAAAGAAGGTCTGAGACCCTTTGCTCCAAAGTCCTATGGTGCTTCTGTATGATGAGAGTAGATCCTGTGAAAATTCCTCTCCGGGTGATTTCCATGTTATTGTCTTGATCAGAACACCGTAGCTGAACACCCTTACACAATGACACAATGAACACCCTTTAAAATGAGCCGTTAAAAAAAACTAATCTAGCACTACAAAACACTCTTCATGCATTGCTGCATGCAAATTGTAAGACAGGGTAACCTGTCATTCAAGATAAAGATCAGAATCAAGACTCTCATCTTCCCAATTTTTCTAGGGAAAGAAAACCTCTTGAGTCTCCTGCTTTTAAAAGGTAAAAAGGTAAAGGACCCCTGGACGGTTAAGTCCAGTCTAAGGCGACTATGGGGTGTGGCGCTCATCTCGCTTTCAGGCCGAGGGAGCCAGCGTTTGTCCGCAGACATGTGGGACATGTGGCCAGCATGACTAAACCATTTCTGGCACAACGGGACACTGTGACGGAAGCCCAAGCGCACTGAAATGCCATTTACCTTCCCGCCACAGCGGTAATTATTTATCAACTTGCACTGGCATGCTTTCGAACTGCTAGGTTGACAGGAGCTCACCCTGTCGTGGGGATTCCTGCCTTTATGACTATGACAGGTTTGAAAATCTGTTGAACTCTCAAGCATAATTTACACTTTGTCCCTACAGTGTGGTTGCCAGCCTAACCAAATCTTGCCAAGTTCTGAAATTGAAAATGCTTACCTTTAATCTAACCCCATCAATGCATCCCCAAGGCCCTCCTTTTCATACAAGCATTCAAGTTATATCCACCTTTGGGCCATGTACCAGATTATTCTAGCAGCAAAGCACAGAATAACCAGGATGCCAGGAAGAACAAGCTTAGTCCTGTACTCCAAGGCACAGACTTATTCTGTTGACCAGCAAAGGCTACTTTGACTATACAATGCTATATGGACCTACACCAATTTCTGCGCTGGATCTTATTTATTTATTATTAGATTTATTGGTTTGCTCCTTTACCTGGGTAACTCAAAGCGACTTATAATGTATAAACGAACGAACACTTACATAAAACCGACATAAAAGAAAACAAATAAAATTCTAAAAGACAATTCTATCTTTAAAAAGCTGGATTAAAAAGTCCCTCCCACTCAAGGAGGCCACAGATAATTAAAAGCCAAATGCCTGTGGAAAAATAAATGTTTTTTTCATGTTGCCTAAAGATAAGTAAATGATGTTGGCAGGCAGGCAGGCCTCCCTGAGGAGAGCATTCCACAAGCAGGGAACCACAGCAGAAAAGGCCTGTGTTTTTTCCCCAAATCTCAGCAGCGGGTTGTATTCAATGCTAGTCTGATACAGAATAGACATACAGAAATTAATGGATGTGTCTAATTCCAGTGGATTACTTGGGAATCAGAATTGTAGAATTGGAAGGGACCACATCTGGTCCAAACCCCAGCAATGCAGGAATCTTTTGCCCAACGTGGGGCTTGAACAGATGAACCTGAGATTATTACTATTATTTAATTTATTTGGTTTTTCAAATTAAAATTTTACAGTCACCTGTCCATCTTACAACATAAAAACAAGACTCCAAGGAATCTCTTGGACTTCCCTCCTCTGCTTTGTGGGTCCTATTGTCAATCGTTTCCTCCAGCATCTTTTATGATAATCCAAAAATAATAATAATAAAAAATACCGCTCTATTTTGTCAAAAATTCACCATTAAACTATTAAATGGTCATGAACTTGAGATTAAGAGTCTCATGCTCTATGAACTGAGAAATAAAACAGGATGATGATTTTATATATTCCTGAAAATAGCATAAGAAGATGAGTATTAGGGGTATTTTTGCAATAAATGTGTATATTAAACTATACTGGATGTGTTTATTAGTAGAAATGCACACTATAATGTTGGCAAATTTCCATGAAGTTTTAAAAGGGGAAAAAATGCGAACAAATGTGGAAAAATGAGAAACCAAATCAAAGCAAAATGGACCATTTAGTCAATCCCTACAATGTACACAATTTGCAACCAGGATGGAAGCTATTCGGTTATGCATTTAATACACCATGAAAGTTAAACTGCCATTGCCTCATCTCATTGAAATTCTGCTCAATATTGATCCAGAGTAGATTCCAATGTATAGTTAGCAGAGTAACAACTTAAGCACATTGCAGGATTCCAAAAACAATAGTATTTCATCCAGCAGAGCTTTACTGCTACTGAAGGCAAATGAGCATAATGGTCACAAATCCAATACATTCAGGACTGGCACTGTCCATAAGAAATCTAGTTGCAGCAGACTTAACTTATAATGAGTCTAAACCTTAACACTATAGCATTCTGTGTACAGAACACCACACCAGGAGGAAAAGAGATAGAAAAAGAAATTGAAACCCAGGCTCCTTCTGGCCTTTTATTATAGTCCCGTCAGTCCCAGCCTCATACTGGCAGCAGGTCCACTAGTCAATCTAGTTTATCATCCCAGTCAGACGTTGGAGACCAACACATCTCCTTATGTCCCCTCCCACACAGACAGGGTGCAGCACTTGGTAGAGGGGATTTTCGAAGGGGCAGTTGCTTCCGGACAACAATTTTAATTGCCAATAAGTTGTCACACACTTTATCTACTAATGCATTGCAAACTTTACAATTATGCTTTTCAGACCAGGGTTGACCTGTTGAAACTTATATGAAACATAAAATTGTTTGAAATGTTTGGAACTAGTAACCCAGTAATGAACCAATTTAGACCAAAATCTTCATTTGCTCCAGTTAACACAAATCCGTCTATTTCTTTATTTCACCAATTGGTTATCAGAGATTTGGAAAAATTAGAAAAGAAGGGTCCCAAAATCAAGGATAATTTATCCAAGTCACAACATGCCTGTTTGAAAGATCTTTTGAATGACTAACATTGTCATAAAGCCTGCGGACAAAGGAGGTGGAATTGTCATTCAAAACAGACATCAATATGTAGCGGAGGCAATATGACTGTTATCTGATTCACAGTTTTACATGAAAATTTCTAAAGATCCTACGGATACTATAGTTATCATTTTAAAGGCAGTCCTGTAAAGGTAAAGGGACCCCTGACCATTAGGTCCAGTCGTGACCGACTCTGGGGTTGCAGCGCTCATCTCGCTTTACTGGCCGAGGGAGCCAGCATACAGCTTCTGAGTCATGTGGCCAGCATAACTAAGCTGCTTCTGGCGAACCAGAGCAGTGCACGGAAAGACCGTTTACCTTCCCGCCGGAGCGGTACCTATTTATCTACTTGCACTTTTGATGTGCTTTAGAACTGCTAGGTTGGCAAGAGCAGGGACCGAGCGATGGGAGCTCACACCGTCACGGGGATTCGAACCGCCGACCTTCTGATCAGCAAGTCCTAGGCTCTGTGGTTTACCCCACAATGCCACCCATGTCCTACAGCAAGCTTATTGCATTGGTGTCATTGAGAAAAACACTTTTGAGTTTCTTTTAGCTCCGTTTCCACGCATTCCAGTTTTTTATTGCATTCCTAAGATCCACAAGGACATTCATTCTCCCCCAGGCAGGCCTATAGTATTGGGATCGGGTTCCATTTTGGAACCCAGAGCGAAATACTTACTTTTTTCTTCAACCAACGTATTTTCATGACACGTCTCATTTTATCTGAGTCATAGAGCAGACCAGAGTCACTGACACTATGGTTCTAGCTGCTCTGAATGTAGCCTCGCTATATATCAACATTCCTTTAGATGAAGCACGTTCAATTATCAGTCGCCTTCTGCGATCCTTTTGATAATTTTTTTATTAGATTTTCCACAACGATAACACAAACCACAAAGCAAAATGATACACAAAAACAGAAAAGGGGGGGGACGAAAACCCCCCACAAATATAACAAACCGAAAAAAGATTGGGTATGCAACTTTTTAATGTTGCAGTTTATAATTTCTACACTATTTGATGCAACAACAGCAAGGATACTTGTAGCTAAGCATTGGAAAACCCAAGATCTACCCACATTGGAAGAATGGCAGATGCAACTGATAGACTATATGGAACTGGCTGAGATGACTGGCAGAATCCGAGACCTGGGAGAAGAGACGGTAGAAGAAGATTGGAAGAAATTCAAGATTTATCTACAAAAATATTGCAAATTGTATGAATGTTAAGAAGGATGCTAGAGTATAAACAACTTGGCACCATTAAGCTAGAGGAAGTGAATTATGAAGATAAGCTAAATTTAAGAAAAGATAAATTTTTGGAAGTTTCAGGTTATATTCAATTTTTTAAGATTTGAATAAAGGATATTTAAAATTAGAGATATAACATAGGAAAATTAGATAATAAGAATAGAAATAAGGGGATAAATTTGCTGGACAAAATTTTATAGACAGGAACGGGAGATGTGAGGGAGTCCAAAGAAGCTAAGAAAATTAAGTTAAGAGATGTGTTATATTGTATTGTTTATTGGTATTGTAATCAAAATAAAACTGTTAATAAATATTTTTTTTTAAAAAAAAATAATTTCTACACTATTTGAAGTTGTTGTTATGCATGTGCAGGTCATCGTTTGAATATTTTATTTTCAGTTAATGAAAAAATTCACATATCTTCCTACTTACAAGTGTTGAACTAATTGGCTGATGAAGAATTCAGCAAAACAGTAGTTGTTATCTGGAAACACTGTTCAGCAGAGTTCAGAGTTGGACATCAGAATTGGAAAATTGCTGATTATACAAAGCTTCACAGCTTGTTCTCCGCCAGGTAAAGTCTGACACCGTGATTCATTTAAGGACTTTCAGAGACTTTGTTAGTTTTGAATTATTCCATAAAGTTTTTCACATTGTAATTGTTTCTGGCCATCGTGTTGCTTTTGATATTGCTGACTTTTATTATAGTCAGCATGACCTTGACAGAAGAGATAAGAGAACCACAGTTGAAGCCAGCTGTACTCAGCTTCTCAGAAGGAATAACCCAAACATCACAAACCTTCTGCTTGCTTATTTCAGTGATTTTACTGTATTTTTGGTTTCTGTGGAAGCCGCCCAGAGTGGCTGGGGAAACCCAGCCAGATGGGCGGGGTACAAATAATAAATTATTATTATTATTATTATTATTATTATTATTATTATTATTATTATTATTATTATTATTTCATACAGAGAAGCTTCCAGAGCCCTCTTGAATTAATTAGAATTGGAAAGATCTCTACACCTCAGATCAATACTTTCTGTACTAAGAAATGCAAACTGACATTCCCTTCCCTGAGTAAAGATACCAGAATATTTTTAGTAGCAGAACCCTTTCTAGGAACTGTCAAGATATGAAAATAGATGAGAAGCAAGCATTCTTTGTAGAAAATATGAAGGAAACAATGTCAGTGAGTCCCAGATCTTGGCGTCAGTCATGCTTTTGTGTGTGTCTTAGCACTTCAAACCATACACAAATAGAAAAACCCACTTTCTTGATGGAGCTATAGCTGTGAGATTCCACAAGACCTCCGTAGCTTACAAGTGTGAGATGAGAGGAGCTGTATGCTGCTAAAAACATTGTTCGCCTACCCTCAGCTAGCAGAGATTCTCTAGCCATCTCAATACCTTTTTCATGTGCAATAGAGTTTTCCAAAGCTGTTGTTACTTTTGAGACTCTTGACCTAATCCAGCCACTTCAGGTAAATCGTAATGCCATAGCAGCCACTGAAAGAAACGAAACTGAATTATTTGTCCCTTTTGTAGAGAAACAGGAAATGGAATGTGTGTTATTTTTGTGGTGCTTTATGACGAAATGAAACTGTGCTGTAGAAGGCAGACAAATTTATTTAGCTAGCTGAAGCATTTTTTGCCCCACACTTCAACAAAACAAAAATAAAATAATAACTCCTCCCAGGGCATTCTGTTAACATTATTAAAATGTCAGCCCCAACCTAAAGGCTTAGAATCTAAAAGGCACAGCACAAAAGGTAAAGTGATCAGGAGGGGGGAGGAGGAGGAAAAAAACAAACAAAATTTGCCTCGTTTTAGTACACAGTTATGATAATGGCCAACTGCAATGGGAGGGAAATTCATGCAAAGAAGAAGCCAAAAGTTCCTGGTCTCTCAGCTGAGCTCATGAAAGGACATTGTGGTCATGTCTCCCACTCTGCTATAGACTGATGGAATGGCTGCTATGTGTGACTCCATATTATTTGCTTACAAATTCCATTTTGAAGGTGAATAAAAGCAGAGACATCACCTTGCCAACAAAGGTCCGTATAGTTAAAGCTATGGTTTTCCCAGTAGTGATGTATGGAAGTGAGAGTTGGACCATAAAGAAGGCTGATCGCCGAAGAATTGATGCTTTTGAATTATGGTGCTGGAGGAGACTCTTGAGAGTCCCATGGACTGCAAGAAGATCAAACCTCTCCATTCTGAAGGAAATCAGCCCTGAGTGCTCCCTGGAAGGACAGATCCTGAAGCTGAGACTCCAATATTTTGGCCACCTCATGAGAAGAGAAGACTCCCTGGAAAAGACCCTGATGTTGGGAAAGATGGATGGCACAAGGAGAAGGGGATGACAGAGGACGAGATGGTTGGACAGTGTTCTCGAAGCTACCAGCATGAGTTTGACTAAATTGCAGGAGGCAGTGAAAGACAGAAGTGCCTGGCGTGCTCTGGTCCATGGGGTCACAAAGAGTCAGTCACAACTAAATGACTAAACAACAACAACCTGTGTGTTTTGTCATCCTTTGTATTAATGTTTCATTTCAGGATTCCATTCAAGAATGCATGCTCCTCCAATGTTTCACAGCAAAATTAAGTCAGGAGACCTGTTTATACGTAGATGCATGCAACTGTATATTAGGGTCTGCAGCTAACTGGATTAATGAATTAGTTCAATGCTCCGGTGATGTCAACTCTTCTCCATGGCAACTTATTGGAAGGACCTAGCTGCCTTAGTCTAAGTTAGACCCGTCACACATCTCCCTGGGTGTTGTCTACACTGACTGGTAGCAGCTGTCCAGGGTTTCAGAGATGGTTTCTCTCCCGGTCTTACGTGGAGATGCTGAGGACTGAACGTAGGACCTTCTTCATAGCACTGAGCTATGGCTCTTCCCGAAGTTAAATAGGTGAATATCTTGAATTCTGTATCTCTTTATATTAACCCACCTTCACACCATCAATGACCCCTGTTCAGAAAGTAGATGATTACAATGGAATCTGGATGGGGACTTGCCCCACCTCAAACAGAAGGACTAACTCCATTTGCTGAAGAGATTGGGGTCCAGAAAAGTCTCCCTGCTAGAAGAATCTTCACTGAGTCTCGCTTTGCCAGTCCTCTCCTAGTGCTCCAGAATCACTCTTTTGGGGACAAAGGGGGCTGCACAGAGAAGGAGGAATCTGCAAAAACTGTCTTGATTTATTCTAAGTCTGGATCCAGCACATTCTATTTCCTTAAAAATAAATAGTTCCAGGCATCCAAGGAAAAATAAATGCAAGAGTCTCTGTTAATTTTCCAAACATAGGACTATTGCAAATTGCTTTTCCATGTCCCTAACTGGAACAGAAATACTGCCGTGTGATTGACTTGGAGCAAACAGCAGCACTCAATATGGGTGCAATCTGGGCAAGGGTACAAAACTGGCATCAGTTAATAGACGGCAATCAAAATAATGTTTCGTAGTGTTATGTTTCTATTTTATACAAAGTATTTAAGCATGTTGTCAATCTGGCGATCAAAAAAGTAAAGGGTTCGGTCAGAGATTTAGGAAGGGCAGTAAGCCAAGCAGTGAAGCATCATTGCAGCTCTTCATCAGCTATGTCTGCAACACAGCACAGTACATTTGCCTCTTAAAGCAGAGAGATGAGAGAAAAACTGGGAGGGGGGGTAGATATTGGACATCAGCAGCCAGCTTGCTTTCTACACAACAGATTCTGAGCAGGAGCAGCTTGGGCAGTAATAATCTGGGGTGTCAGCAGCAGTAACCATGTAAGTCCAACAGAATTCATCAACATAGTGATTCAAGGTTAGGTGTATAATTATGTGTCTTGAGCACAGGCCCTATTAGATACAGCAATCCAATGGGACTTACTACAGGTAAGCCTTTGTAGAATTGCAGCCTTAATTATCTCCTATTGAAGCAAGCTGCAACTGCTGGGCTCACATTTTCCATTTACTTTTTCTTCGTCTTGCAGATGGGCTAGTAAACGGGTGGGGTGGGGGGGATGTCTAGCATTCCTTAATATAGGGGGAAAACATTCAGTTTATTTCATTCAGTTATCTCACATTTGCTGTATTTTTCTGCTAATTGGTGTGACTTAATGAGTTCTTTGAACCACTTCAAAATGTGAACATCTGGAGTATTGTATCAAAAGACCTCATTAGTAAGCTTTCGATAAGGCATGCTCTCTACTTACTCTTTTCAAGTGTGTGTAGGTGTGGACTAAGTATACATGAAATGATACTGCGTTCCAAAGCTAAACAACATTACATGCTGCCTTGAAAACCTATCCACCACAGAACTGGGTTCTAAAAATAGTGATAGGAAAGAGAGGGGAGAGATGTAAAGAATTGCATAGGGCCAAAACCCAATCTCAATGAAGTTTACGATGAAACAGCTATTGAAGATAGTGGAAGAAAGATCTAGCCTACCTTGTTTTTCTTTCTTTTTAATAAATAAGAGATAGCAGCAAAAGAAAAGAAACAGAGCACCCATTTTATGATCAGATCAATGGAGAGAAAGGCTGGGGTCATTAAGTTTGTAGAGATATAGCATTGTGTTGGTGAAGGAGTCAATTGTCAAGCCCAGTCTGAAATAGATGTTTCAGAACGACCTGAACACCTCTCCGTTTTGTGATGGCAATGGTAGAATGGTCATATTTATTTCCCATAAATTCCTTGGGAACGATGCTATGAGGTAGGCTTTCAAAGAGGATTATGGAAAATAAAATGGCAGCTGATAGCTGTGTCTTGGAAGAGCTGTGCTGAAAGTCAGATCCCCACCTTGTTCCCCAGCTCCAAAATTGTCAATATTGCTTACTCTGAACAAGGTGGCACAAAGGAAAGGTTATTTCAGGTCATCCCTATCCTACACTGGATATGCCAGTTTATAGCAAGGAAGGAGCAACTGCCAAAACGATAAGGCCCAGAGCACTGTCTTTTTCATTTGAACCTTACAATTACAATTACCTGACTGAAAATTGATAGCAGCATGGATCTGTTGGCTTTCAGGATTCTAATGCAAAAACCAGAACTCTCTAAGGAGTTATTTTGAAGAGGGGTGGGGGTGGGAAACAGAGTGGAAGAAGCATGATGCACATTAGTCAAGATTAGGCTTCAAATAAATTGAAAAGGATTCTCTGAAACACTGTTTTGATTAGCTTCCTTTTAAAAATGAAACTTTGCAATGGCAAAAGTCGGGGGCAAGTTTTATCCTACAATAATTCAATGGCTTTCCAAGCTATAGTGTGCCAAAGTGCCCACTGTTACATCTAGGTGGATTTGAATAAAACCACATTTCTTATGCCATCAAAGGTCCGTATAGTTAAAGCCATGGTTTTCCCAGTAGTGATGTATGGAAGTGAGAGCTGGACCATAAAGAAAGCTGACCGCCGAAGAATTGATGCTTTTGAATTATGGTGCTGGAGGAGACTCTTGAGAGTCCCATGGACTGCAAGAAGATCAAACCTATTCATTCTTAAGGAAATTAGCCCTGAGTGCTCCCTGGAAGGACAAATCGTGAAGCTGAGGCTCCAATACTTTGGCCACCTCATGAGAAGAGAAGACTCCCTAGAAAAGACCCTGATGTTGGGAAAGATTGTGGGCACAAGGAGAAGGGAACGACAGAGGACGAGATGGTTGGACAGTGTTCTCGAAGCTACAAACATGAGTCTGACCAAACTGTGGGAGGCAGTGGAAAATAGGAGTGCCTGGTGTGCTCTGGTCCATGGGGTCACGAAGAGTCGGACACAACTAAATGACTAAAGAACAACAACAACATTTCTTATTGTAAAGATTAGGAATGGAGAAGGAAATTGTGCAGGTTGCATTTTAAAACAATCTGACTTTATGAACTGGTCCTGGATTTATATACAGATTATAATGCATTTGGCTGCCTGCAACCCTGGTTTAAGGAGCCATTTGGCGCCTAATTTATATGTGTGAGTTTCTAACATTGCTAGCAGGGCAGAAAACGTGAGTGCCAAAGGTAGGTGGAGCCAGAGCCAATGACAGGCAGAGCCAACTAATTCTGATTTTGTTCCTAGCCTCTTCCCTGCTAAATTCTACAAGGGCAACACTGAGATGGAGGAAAAGGAATCTGGAAAGGCAGTGCCATACCTTGGATTGGTTGTAAGTAAGAAGATGAGCAAGGCTGAGGGCTAACTGAGACTGGAAAAGCAGTGTCTCATTTGCCCTGATAGATCAGCCTGTAATGGGTGCAGAGGACACACAAACATACGAAGTCAAGTTGTTTTGTACACAAGGCTGCTAACCAATTTTTTTTGGTATAGCGTGTTCTCCTTCAGGGAGAGCACGTGTTGCGGTGGGGTCTACTGAGCCACCCCTTTGTTGCTGGGTAAGTTCTCCAAGATGGCCAGGGGGCATTGATCAGATTGCTGAGTTGCTGGGGCAAAAGTTATGTTGCAATTTTGGTGGGAGGGGTAAAAGGTTTCAATACTCTGCACGCAGCCTTGTACTTTCTCTTTTGCTGCGTGCAACGGATCACCCGCCCACCCGCCCTAGAATAAGGGGTTTGTTGCGTTGACCTTGCTATGCCTGTCATGGGGTCGTCTGCCTTTGAGCAGGGGCCTGGTAGGAATTTTTCCACCTCGCAAATTGGCTGGCTGGGTGGTTTTTGCCTACTGCGTAGCAAATCGTCACAACTTGTAAGGTTGTGGTTAGGCATTGGTTATAAATCTGGTGGAGGAGGGGTTAGGATAGGCTGGGCCTACCCCTCCATGGAGGGGTTCAGGATAGGCTGGGCCTGCCCCTCCATGGTTTCTGCGGAAAGGGAATTCCATTAAAGGAATCCTGGGGCTTGCCATCTTTTCGTCCAATCCCTGGAATGGGACTAGGGCCGGCAAGCCTTCGGGGAGCAGGCGGGTGAGAGTTGAGGGTCTGTGTCTCAGCTCCAATTCTTCCCCGACTTGCTTTCCCCTGCACTGTCTTTCGGTGGTGCCCGGAAGTCAGTTCTGTCCCCAGGCGGGGGGACAGATAGTCTTAACCAATGCCTAAACAACCACTCACAGTTTGTATTTTAATAAAGTTGTGGCAAAAATCATGCCAAAAATCTTAAACAAAAATTACGTGTCCGTTGTGAGTTATTTTGGGGGGTGGATTGGGGACCTCAACACACAACTGAGTTGGAGATTCCAGGCAGTGCTATTTTTCTAGAAAAAGAGGTGTTGAAAATCACCATGAACGCCTCGCTTGTTGTGTGTTGAGGTCCCCAAGCCACCCCAAATAACTCACACATCACACATAATTTTGTTTAAGGTTTTTGGCATAATTTTTTGGCCACAACTTTAGTAAATACAAAAATGTGAGTGGTTGCTTCGGCATTGGTTCTGACTATCTGCCCCGCCCCCCCCCATTGGGGGACAGACTGACATTTCACAAGCCTGCGAAAGTCAGAAAAGGGGAATACATTTGGGGGAAGCGACGGAGCAGGGAACCTGCCCTCAGCCCTCCCCAAATGCAGCCAGGAGCTCTTGCAGTGGCCCTAGCCCCTTGACAGTGTTTGGACAAAACCAATGATGAGCCCCGTATTCCTTTAACGGAATCCCTTGCAGCAGTAGCATTAGAGGGGCAGGCACAGCCAATCCATGCCCCTCAACCAACCAAACCATAAACCAATGCCTAACTGCAACCTTACAGGTTGTGACGATTTGCTACGCAGTAGGCAAAAACCAAATGGCTCCAGCCAATCAGCCAGATGGACAAAATTCCTACTGGGCCCCTGCCCCAAGAGCAGACGACCCCATGACAGGCATAGCAAGGTCAATGCGAACAACCCTAAATATAGGGAGGGAGGGACGGGCATTCCGATGCACGGAGTGAAAAGAGGAAGCTCTACGCTTCGTGCAGGAAGTTTTAACATTTCTGGCTGTCAGTCACAACATGGCAACATTAACTTCTTCCCAACAACAAGGGAAGCCCAATCACAACAGTGGCCAATGATCAGCTAGCCCACCCCACAACTTTGGAGTGTCTTGTCAGCCCGCACCGCAACACGTGCTCTCCATGAAGGTGAACACGCTCTTTCTCTTCTAATGTCAGTGGTGCCCACCTGAAACATGCTAGAACTTAGTTCCAATGAGTTCCAGTTGAAAGAAACAAAAAAGCCCTGCCCACAAGTATCTCTTCTTGGGACAAAAAACACAATAAATATGAATCAAACAGCTAAAAATTCGCTGCCTTATTATGACACCCCCAAGGCAAGGGCCAACTCTATTTTCTGGAAACAAAATGTTGAAGTCAAAGTTGAATTCCAGCACAACCGAAGGTGGGGGGGAATGGACACGAAGATCAAAACAAGAGGACAGGAACATAGGGGGCACTTAGAAGGAGAACCATACTGAAAGCAAACAGAAGACTGAAGCAAACTGTGGGATACATAGCCTTGCCTAAGGGCTCCTCAAAGGAAAAACAATTGGATTGTTATTGTGTGTGGCTGTTTTATATGATGGTGGACGTACAGAACATGTTCTCAGAGGTTGCTGCTCGGCCAGAAAAGCAGGGTGAGGGAACTGTTGGATTTACATGATGGGTATCAAGAAGACTAACAAGACATGTTCTCAGAGTTACCGGAGAAAGCTTCTTAGCTTCCTACTCAGTTCCGTATACCCACAAACCTACATTGCTGTGTGTATATGTGAATGCTGATATGTGTGTGTTTGTTGGCACATATATAAATATAGTGTGTTACCTTCCTGAAGAATTGGTGCTTATATTCAACAGCACGACTCCCCAGTTTTAAGAATGTACGGCAGGGGTAGGGAACCTCAGGCCCAGAGACCAACTGTAACCTCCCATCTGCTCTGTCTGGTCCTCAGGACTCTTTCCATATTACACACACCTCTCCCCAAGCCCCACACCTTACTCGCTCTGCTTCACACTTTCCTGGAGTGTTTTTGCCCATGGGCATAGCCAGGATTGAAGACACCCACCTGCCATCATCCTGTCTGTCTCTGTCTAGCAGACTTGGAATGAAATGTTTCAATGACAATTGTTTTAAATTACTTTCTTTTGACCCCAAGTGCTCAGAATAAATCTGTCAAAACCTTCAGACATTTGAAAACGTGAGTGTTAAAAATAATAACACCAGGGAGTACCTTTTGTGTGGTTAACGAGTAAAGGTGAACGTAAAGGGACCTGTTGAATAGTGGGAAAGGATGGACGAAGGACACAGCTCTGTTGGATTCACAGCTCTTAATTGCAGCAGTTAGAACTGCTCCTGGAATCAGACTGACTGTAGCCTAGCTGGCTGCTTTATATAATACTAAGTAACTTGAAACAGTAACAACTCACAACTAGCTAACCAATCAGGAGGGAAAGTTTTCAATCCTTCATTTACATACTGGTGGCCCTGAGTGGGAACTGCAACTTAATCTTAATACATAACAGGACACCTGACCATTAGCTCCAGTCGTGGACGACTCTTAGGTTGCGGCGCTCATCTCGCTTTATTGGCTGAGGGAGCCGGCAAACAGCTTCTGGGCCATGTGGCCAGCATGACTAAGCTGCTTCTGGCAAACCAAAGCAGCGTATGGAAATGCCGTTTACCTTCCCGCCGGAGCGGTACCTATTTATCTACTTGCACTTTGACGTGCTTTCAAACTGCTAGGTTGGCAGGAACTGGGACCGAGCAATGGGAGCTCACCCCATCGCTGAGATTCAAACTGCTGACCTTCTGATAGGCAAGCCCTAGGCTCTGTGGTTTAGACCACAGTGCCACCCGCGTCCCCTATGGTTAACGAGTATATTTTGCAAAATACAAAGGATACACCTTTTCTCATCTTATTTTAAATCTAAACTAAAACAAGTTTTATTGGATCTGCTAAAAACCTTTTCAGCAGTCAAATTTCTCCATTTCCCTGCAGTGCAGTTTTCCTGTGCACACTCAGTAAGCATAGCCCATTGAGATGTTCCTGTCATTGTCAAAATTACCCAGGTCTTAACTCTCTGCAAGGTACTGAATGACTGCTCCAGGGTACAGGTGGTGAATAGCTGAGTAAGAGAGATGAGCAGAGCCTTTTTTGTGGTAGGGTAAGAGCAGTGGCATAGCGTGGGTTGTCAGCACCCGGGGCAAGGCAAGTAATTTGCGCCCCCTAACCCGTGGATTTTGCGCCCCCTAACCCGTGGAGCGCCCCCCCAGATGTTGCGCCCAGTGCGGACGGCCCCCCCTGGCCAGGCCTCTCCAGCTACTTGGAGCAGCTCCCAACATTTTAAAAAACACGATAAAACATCAAACATTAAAAACTTCCTGAAACAGGGATGCCTTCAAATGTGAGCATTTCAATTTCAAATATTCTGATTATTTCTACTTTCGTTAAGTATTTTTATTTATTTACTTCATGGGGGGCAGCTGCCCGCCCCCCTCCATTGGCTTATGCCCCAGCTGTAATGTGTTCTTCAACTCTGATAATGCTTCTTGTTTGTCTGTATGGAGGTGTGTTTGTGTGTGAGTAGAAAGTAGAAACTGAACATAAGTAAAAATTTGCTACTTTTGCCTCCGGCCCCACCCATATCTGGAAAGTTTTCCAGACAAAAAGGCAGCCCTCACCTAAAAAGGTTCCCCACCCCGATGTATGAGAACGGCTATTTAAATGGTGGCTTGAATGCTGCGAAGAACAACTCTTAAGATCTCTTTTCCTAGCATAGAATGTCTCAGAAGCTCACCCACACCATGAAATCATGGGTAGCACATGATGTGCCCCCCCCCCCGCACCGGAATTGCAAAAACTGCAGGAGGGCAGATTCAAATTAATACTGAAAGAGGCCTTGGAAGAAACACAAACTCGAAGCACCTGGCTGTCAGTGAAATAAATTGTGTGTCGATATCCAGTGGAGACTGTCCACTGACAAAAGGGAATTCGTAAGAAGGACAAGAAGGGCAGCAATTTTCAGTGACCCTCTCTTCCTTCAGAGCCTCATCCCGACCTCCAATCTGTTCCAGAAAGTTGGAAAATTTCCTTCCAGGCATTAAGAATTGGTTGCCTTGCATTACACAGAAGAACCATCAAATATGAGGTTGAGAGTAAGCTCTAGGATCGCTGAGAAGGCCTAAGACCACCAAAGCAATTTTGACCTTGGTGCAGTAAGCTAGGTTCCACAAACACATGCCCCTCTCTATCCTTCCTCAAGGGAATCAGAGTTTTTTGCCACATTTGAATTTGGCAGAAACACTCAAGGAGAGTGCATGCCAGGGATTGGGAAGAATGTGGTCTGGGAAGAGGGCTTGTGGCCTGGGAAAAATGGCAAGAGCCAGATAGGGAGCCCTGGAGGGGCACATTGAGCTTCCAAGCCTAAGGCACCTCACACCTGCTAGTAATTATGCTAAAGAGTGTCCTCCCTAAAAGAGGGCACACG
Source organism: Podarcis melisellensis (assembly GCF_964234715.1). NCBI lineage: Eukaryota > Metazoa > Chordata > Lepidosauria > Squamata > Lacertidae > Podarcis > Podarcis melisellensis. Next base: position 70,821,241 of record NC_138539.1, read on the forward strand.
TTGTGGTGAGACCTGGAGACTGACCTCCTGGTTATGGGTTTGGATAGCCACAACACGCGATTGGTAGGTCCCTTGTTCCTGGGTTTAATCTGGCCAATGGGGAGCTGTCTAAATGGACCAAGGGAAGTATATATACCTATGCACGTGGCCCAGAGCTTCCTCTTTTGGCTCGTGCATCGGAACACCTGCCCACCTCTCTTTATATTTAGGGCATTTTGCACTTGACCTTGCTATGCCGTTGTGTGTTATCTGTCTTTGGGACAGGGGCATGGCAGAAATTTTCCCCACTTGGCTGATTGGCTGGTGCCATTTGGGTTTTGCCTGCCGCATAGCAAATCACGACAACTTGTAAGGTTGCGGATAGGCACTGGTTCAGGTGACAGGGATGGGAGAACGGTCTCGCCATCCCTATGTGAAGGGTATTCTGTTAAAGGAATCCAGGGACTCAACTTGGTTTGGTCAACCCCCAAGAGGGGGTTGTGCCCATGGCTGAGTCCAGGGGAGCATCTGGGGAGTGGACATTGTCTGTTCCTGGGCTTTCCACCTACCTCAGGTGTTCACCCTTGGCTGACCTTTGATAGAGCTGTGGGTCAGCGCTAACTGCAAGGGTGCAGGGAGCTAGTCAAACCAGAGCCTATGCAACCACTCACTTTCTGTAATCAATAAAGTTGTGGCCTAAATTCTGCCAAAAACCCAGAACTAAAATTTGAGTCAAATGTGTGTTTATTTAGGGGGGAGGTCTCTGGGCCTGAACATGCAAAACATGCTCATGTGATATCTAGTGGCGGCTGTGTCTCAGCTTTTCTGTCAGGGCTCCAAGAAGGTTAAATCTGGATGCACCTGGGATGACCAGATTATGCACGAGATAATGGCATATTGCATTATCCAGGCATCTTGCACGGGTATGCATAACTGGTGAGAATTTCTCATTTATCCATGTAAATTGAGGTAAGCAGATACAAATTGCAATGTTGCCCTTGGTGTATCAGGTCTCTTTCTGACACACCATTTACAGGCAACATGGATATTTCTGAAGATAAAGGTACACAGCTTAGAATGATCTCCAGTATTATTCTGTACAAAGGCATATGAGCCATTTGGATCCACTAGGAAAATATCAAAACCAGATTCAGGCAATGATTCTGTGAATCAGCTCTGACTGGCATACATACAGAAGATTCAAGATACAGAGTTGGCAACTCAATCTGAATTAGCCTGAATCCAGGCACAGCCTTACTTATTTTTCTAAAGAACGAGGTGCTGGGACTCACCATGAACTTCTCCCTTGTTCTCTTATAATGGCAATGGCACCCACTTGAGAGGTGCCAGAACTGAGTTCTGGTGAGTTCTGGCTTTAAAAAAGCCCTGGCCTTACTGTTAACTGTCTCTCACTTTGTAAAGACTTGAAGCTTATCCTGTTTGTGACATCATGCATGATATCAGACTGTCATCTTTGCACTCTCCATGTCTCCATGCCAACTATATTCACCAGTAATCCTCTGTAAGTAGGTAACAGCATGACAACTCAAAAAATGTAATAAATCTATTTATCCTCACCTGTAGAAAGGTTCCATCCTCATGTCTTCAACTCCACCTGTTTCTTTAACTTTCCCCCCAATATAATAACATACCAAAACCAACATGGCCCCAATGTTGGCAACATTTCTATACTGAATATTATGTACTGAGATGGTGGGTGTGAACCACACAAGAAAAAGTATTGAATAATATGGCTGCTTTCACAATACCATAGTGGAAAAGTCACAATATGATAGGCCTCAATCTAATACATGTGCTGTCCAAAATTCAGAGGAAGTCATATGGTCCATTAGAAAACTGTCAACATCTAGTCAGAAAAGACCTTTACAAGAAAGTATAAACTTTCCACAGCTCCTATAAACCAATACTTATCATTACCTGCCTTGGAGACTGGCCTTCACAGTGTCCAGACTCAGTCCTACTGTTGACTCTCACTTTGCCAAGTCTAGCAGTTTGTCCAGTTTGTGACATCATTCATGCCATCAGAATGTGGTGTTTATGCTCACCTCAGGCTATCTCCATGCCAACTACATTTGAATCACAGAATTACAGAACTGGAAGGGAAGGCCTAGGGTCATCTAGTCCAAGCCCCTGTAATGCAGGAATCTCAACTAAAGCATCCATGACAGGCGGCCATCCAACCGCTACTCAGAAACCTCCAAGAAAGGAGAGTCCACCACCTTCCAGGAGAGTCTATTCCACTGTCTAACTGCTCTTACTGTCAGAAAGTTCTTCATGATGTTTAGTCCAAATCTCCTTTCTTGTAACTTGAATCCATTGGTTTGGGTCTTACCCTCCAGAGCAGGAGAAATCAAGCTTGCTCCATCTTCCATGTGATAGCCCTTTAGGTAGGTGAAGATGACTATCTTGATCTCCTGTTACCTGGGCTAAACATACCCAGATCCCTCAACTGATCTATGGGTATAGGGCGGTATACATTTTTATGAAGGAGGAGGAGTGAGCCAGGGGTCAGACTAGAAGGCTGAATTTGGCTCCTCGGGTGTGAGGTTCCTCTACCCAGGTTAGCGTCTGGCCTTCATGTCTGCTGTGGAATTTATCAGTGTGAAAGACCTGGATAAAGCTATTCCAGGACTGAGTGGATTGCACTAATACCTTGCAGAAGTAGTAAAGTTATTTTCATTCATTTTATTGTCTGTTTCATAAAAAATGAGGTTTATAAATTACATGCCAAAAGGATAATGGAACAGGTTGACCTTTTTGGTAATTCCGCATTGCAATTAGATTGATATCCCCTTCTCATACAACCTGGAAAAAGTGAAGATCCAGTGAGAGAAAAATTCATTATGACAGTTCAGAAAGTTGGGAGTAAAACAGAGAACGTGATGGGCTCTGTGGAACACCATGGAAGGGACTGTAACAAGAACATAAAACCACAGAATAACAATACAGTAAGGGGAAAATGGGCTGCATTGTACCCACACTATCCTATACATCTTGAAAAGCATTTAAAAACATCTCAGTTCAAAAGTAATCAAAAAGACAAGCTTCGCTGGCATTCCGTAAGCAACTTTCCATCACTTTGTCTCTAAAATTGCATTAATAATATGATTTAATTCAGTTGTGTCTGCTTTCTGGAATAGTCGGTGGGTAGTTTAATTACAAAGTATGGCTTTAATTAATCTTTCCTTCTGTCTTGTATATTGCCCTGCCCACTCATTCCAAACTAATGGAAGATGATCTATGATACGGCCTCAAACATATATATTCTTCAAGCTGTCAGGCTAAAGTGTTGTGATCCTTGGATTTCACATAGCAAAAAAATGGTTACAGCTTTACTTCAGAGATGTGACTTTGATGCACACACAACATTAATGAAACTGATAGAAGAGGAGGAAAATTCTATAGCCTGATACTGATTACAAACCTGGGTGCTTATGTAAATGGAGGCTTTGGAACCTACTGCTATTTGGAACCTCTCAAAAATAGATATTTTTGTGAGGGTTTTTTCTATTTAAAACATCTTTTTTTTAAAAAAAAGGAATTGTTTACAGTATCTAAACATATATCAGGCTAGTTTGATAAGCACAAATATAAGAAATACTGGGCTGTAAGATCTGGTGATAATAATGGATGTATATGTATCTCGGCCTCACATTGAGCTCCTGTAAGCCCCAGCCAGCAAGGTAAATATGGTCAGAGATTATGGGAGTTGTAGTCCAAAAACATGTACAGGGAACCACACTGGTTCACAGAAAGCACTATGGGGAGCTGTGATGGCAACTGCATGATGAAAGGGGGAGCAGAATCGAAAACATGCCATTCTTGGCCTTCAGATACAAATTTGCCTGGGCATTTTGCCACTTGGCTATGGAAATGCTTATTGCCACAACTAGTCTTTGGGGAGGGAAAACATACTTAATAATGGAATTTATTGAGTTGTGTCTTGCATAATTACATGTGTAATTTTGAAGATATGGCAATTTAATAACAAATTGGCTACGGGTGCCATTCTTTTTGTAAAACAAGATCTGTAGGTACATCCTAAGTGGCGCAGTGATAGATCTGATGCCAAAAGTAATTAGTGAGTAAAATGTGCTCAGAGCATGTTTGTGTGATCACATGGAGGGGCAAGCACAGCTTGCAGTGGGCTGCCCATATCTCAAAACTGGAGCACAGCATGGCAAGACATGGTTCCCCTGGTGTGTTAAGTCTGAAAGCTGGGCAAAAAATAATTTTTTAAAAATTGCTCACCCGGAATGACATTGATCTTATCCTGGTGGTGATTTCCAACCTTGAGAAACTGTGTACAGTGCAACCCAACCTCAAAATAATATGGTCAGAACTCCTGCTGTGGCAACAGTGACAAGGCGTTGAAAGAACCAGCCCACATCAATCACACTCTCTGGAAAGAGAACAAAGTGTTGTGGCGAGTGATGGAGTGCTTAGGTGGCTGGGTCATTCTGTACCCAGGCAGGCTGTTTGACAAAAGAGACTTTAACAGGCCTGACGGCGTACATTTGTCTCCTGGGGGAAACGAGAGCTGACTACTTGATGTGCATGGGGAGAAAGGAGGATTGGTTGCAGCCAGTGGCGTGTGGTCAGTTGAAATGGGGCACTAGGCTAGTCTAAGTGGTCCAAGAGCCCTCCCACCACCTTCCCAAAGTCCGTGCAGCTTTGGGAAGTAGGCAGCAGGGTTCCAGCATCCTGTCAGCATGATGTTTGGGTTATTCCTTCAGAGAAGCTGAGTACAGCAAGTTTAAACTGGTTCTGTTATCTCTTCTGTCAAGGTTATGCTGACTATAAAAGTAAGGCCAGAAGGAGACTGGGTTTCACTTTCTCTTTCTATCCTTTTTTGTTCTGGTGTGGTGTTTTGTATACAGTGGTACCTCGGTTTACGAACTTAATCCATTCCTGAAGTCTGTTCTTAATCCACAGCACACTTAAACGGAGGCACACTTTCCCTAATGAGGCCTCCCACCACCAGTGCCCTTCCACTGTTCAGCTTCCGTTCATATACCGAGGTAAAGTTTGCAAACCAGAACACTACTTCCAGTTTTACAGAGTTCGTAAACTGAATAGTTCATAAACAGGACTGTTCGTAAACTAAGTTACCATTGTATAGAGTTAAAGTTTAGACTTATTGTAAGTTTAAGTCTGCTGCACCTAGATTTATTATGGACTGTGCCAATCCTGAATGTATTGGATTTGTGACCATTATGCTCATTTGCCTTCAGTAGCAGTAAAGCTCTGCTGGATGAAATATAACTGGCTCTGGTCTATTTTGGGGGGAATCCTGCAATGTGTTTAAGTTTCTACTCTGCTAACTATACAATGGAATCTACTCTGGATCTATATTGAGTAGAATTTGAGTAGAATTTCAATGACAGACACCTCCTTCCCAAAGCCTGGGAAGCTTCTGCTCAGCTTAGAGAGGGAGGTGTGTGGCGTTGTGATGTCATGCACGCAAGGTCACGCAAGCTGGCTGTATTCTTCTACAAAAAGGGGGGGAATCATCACAAGCCACTGCTTAGCAGCTATAGGTTGGTTTGCTGGAGAGCCAGCAAGAGATGGATAAGGCATTGGATGGAATCCTTAGTCCAATCCCAGGTTCAGGGCGAATTGGTGCATCACTCCAACCTCAAGGAGGTATGATCTCAGGGTACCCCAGTAGAGGGGTCTAAGTGGAAGTCTTTGTCTAGAAACCAAGTGTGGTGCAAATGGGCCCTAGAGCTTCTAGCAGCAGTCTGAGCTGGAGCACCTTAGTTGACCTGCATCTTGAGGTGGTCCATATCCCAGGCATGACCCTGTCCTAATTTCATCCTTCTGCCAGGAGACTGATCATCAATACAGACCCAGTGCCTGAGCCAAAGCCCACCAACATCTGTAATCAAGAATGTTGTGGGCCAATTTTCAAACCCCAGAAATAAGTTGTGTCAAGTTTGCTCCATCTTGCATTGCTTAATGTCTTTGCTTGTGGGGGTGGGATGAAGGCACTAGGTGTGGGTCTGCAAATAGCATTCTGTGCACCTGTGTTTGTGACTGCATGATGAAAGGGCGGGGGGAACAGAAAACATCCCATTCTTGGCCTTCAAATACAAATTAGCCTGGGCATTTTGCCACTTGGCGATGAAAACGCTTATTGCCACAACAAGTCTTAGGGGAGGGAAAGCATACTTAATAATGAAATTTATTGAGTTGTGTCTTGCATAATTATATATGTAATTCTGAAGATAAGGCAATTTAATAACAAATTGGCTACGGGTACCGTTCTTTTTATAAAACAACAAGATCTGTAGGTACATCCTAAGTGGCGCAGTGATAGATCTGATGCCAAAAGTAATTAGTGAGTAAACTGTGCTCAAAAGCATGTTTGTGTATGTGTGTGTTGAGGGGGATATTGTCAAGCCATGAAAACAAACTTACGTTGTTTGATTGAACACTGACATGAACAGCCTTCCTTTAAAGTGAGCTGGGTAAAACAAAATGGAAAGATGAAGCCAATCTCCATTAATCTCCTCATGAGGAAAATCCACCATTATTCTTTATAAAACTGATCAACTATGGAAAAGAACATTCTTCTTAAAGGGAGGTAGAGGACCTCTCCCCCACACCCCAAGTTTGCTAGGCTACAATCCTGACACCTCTTTTAACTAATTAATTCCATTTATGAATTGCTTCCCATAAAACATCACCAAGTGATTTCACGAAAAGAAAAAGAAAAGCCCTCACACACATCAGTAATAAAAACATTTAAGGACAATTCCATATAAACAACAAAGAACACAATCTTATAATAATCTGATGTATTACAAAAACTCATAATAAAACTTAACTTTAAAATGAATGATTTATATCAAATAAATTAATACTTGGTTCACATGTGGTTCACATCTAGGAATAGTAAATGGAGGCTCCCAGGTGTGGTATCACCTCTGCAATTGTAAAAGATGAGGAAATGAAAAAATGAATAGAAGGGTTTCGTTTCCCTCCTCCATTTAAGAAAAAAAAATGGCTCAGCTTTTGTTTCACATGACTCTAAGTTGGTGACAAGTTTGACACCAAAAATCTTCAGGTTCGGTGGCATTGGGTGTGGGTTTTTTTTTTTGGGGGGGGGGTGCCTCATATCCATAACTATTTTAGATATCAATTACTCATCTGAATAGTCCTCAGTATACTCTGAAGATATCTGACAGGCATTTCCAGGACTAAATATCAAGGACCATGCCAGTAACTCACTGCAGAAGAAATTGCCTTTGAACATATGACAAGTAGCATTTCCTTACAGCCAGCCCATTCATCTTGAACTAGAATGATTCTTAATTCCCTTTTAGTCCACACACTGCAGTCTTGAGACTATTGACCAGTTTGATAATTACTTCCAGCTGCTCTGCATTTGGTTTGTTTTAATTGAGTCCCCTGTCCTGTACCAACTAAATTGAAACCATTGATCCTTTTTTAAACACATCAAAAGTCTTAAGGAGATAGAAAAGTTCAGTCACTCTTCCTTGGGTTGTGTTCCAGTTTTGGAATAAGCGAACAAACTCCATCCGCCTCAGACAGTTGATTTTGGTTGACATGAAAGGGCAACAATTTGTTATTTATTGTGATGGTATATTTACTGATTGGTGGGAAGGCACTTACTGGATTTTCAACCACGGGTGCAAAATTGGTGGCCGTCTTAACTTGGGGGAGGGGGAGGGAATGACAAACTTGCTGCTGTGTCTCAGGCAGCAAAATTTCTCAGTCTTGGCCCTTTGGGGACTCTTATTCAAATTGGATTTCCATTGTGAAAATGCCATATGGACCTGCACAGATGTGGTCCTGATCTTCCACTATGCATAGCCTAGAGCAGGCATCTGGTTCCACAGATGTTTTGCTCTAGGTCCAGGCATGGCCAAACTTGGCCCTCCTGCTGTTTAGGGACTACAACTGCCACCATCCACCTGGCTAACAAGACCAGTGGTCAGGGATGATGGGAATTGTAGTCCCAAAACAGCTGGAGGGCCAATCAGATTCTTATTTATATTGTATAGATCTAATATCAAATTCTTATTTATATTGTATAGATCTAATATCAGCTGAGGAAGCCCTACGGGGTGAAACAAGGGGAAACCTTGTTCTGCCCAAGTTAGCAGTTTGTACCTGCACCAGCCAGCTTGTGCCAGCAGTCAACTAGGCCCAGGCTCTTTTCAGTGCTGGCCCCAACTTGGTGGAACACTCTGTCACAAGAGACTAGGGCCCTGCGGGACTTGACATCTTTCCACAGGGCCTGCAAGACAGAATTGTTCTGCCTGGCCTTTGGTTTGGACTCAGAGTGACCCTTATGTTTCCCTCCCCTTATGGTTTTGATTTATGGACTACTATTAAAATGAGGCTGCATTTTAAATTGTTTTTTAAGCCGTATTTTAATAAATTGGTCCCCCCCCCATTATGTTTTATTGTAATTTTATTGGTGTTAGCCACCCTGAGCCTGGCTCTGGCCAGAGAGGGTGGGGTATAAATAAAATTATTATTATTATTATTATTATTATTATTGCAATAAGAAACAATAAGAAAAGATAAGAAGAAATATATTAATATTGGAATTAGTCTCATAGGTTATAAACCATACATATGAACTGTATATGTTGCACATACTGGGCTAGACCTTTACATTAAGAAATAACCAATAAAATGTTACAGTTGCGCTTTGTGTATTGTGATAACTACAACTTCCAGCAGCCCCACCATGCATGACTATTTGATGGGGATAATGGGAGCTGTAGTTCAGAAGCATTTAGAGGGCCAAAAGTTTCCCACACCTGGCCTAGAGTTACAGCCACATAGTGCTAGTGCGTCAAGGACTGCTGATTTTCTCGGGTTTGAGGAATACCAGATCTTATCACTTGGGGGCATATTCAAGCAAAATATTAACTCAAGTAGTAAAGTTGTATTACTTCGCAATATTCAAACCAAAGTTGATAACCACGTTCAAACACCACAAGCCAATAAAGAAGAGGGCATTATTTCCTGTCCATTGGGAAATGTATACTGATAGGAGTGAGAGGAAGATGATTCTTCCATTTTGGGATTGTATGTGTGTGATCATGAAGCTTGTATTCCATTTTCCATCCCCCCCCTTCACTTGAAATTTCTCTCTCAAGCTTGATTGTTTGTTTCCAATAGTTAACTTTGAATCTGGATGGGCACGAAAAATGTGACTTTGCTTAATTTGTTTGATCGGCTTGTTTAACCACATCTAAATGTGCTTGAATTAGTTCAATTAAAACAGGCTAACTCAATGGAATAGGCAAAGCACGCCACACAAATTAAGGTTGCATCCAACTAATCAAATTTCTATTTTGTTTGAACAAGAGGACTGATAAATTTAGCAAAGTTTTTGAAAGACATATTTGCTTCTGCTGCTGGAACCTTTTCTTCTTTTTCTTTTTACAATAAGCTCTCTTCAGACTCATGTCCATTCATTCAATGAATTTGTGAGAGGGAAGATGGATTGTGGTAGCTAGCCATTCCCTCCTGCCACACATCTGCAGTTAGTGTGGAGGGGACTACTGTGTGGAAATGGCCATGCCTTGGCCTCTCCATTGTGTAGAAAGCCTGGCTGAGTGTATTCCCCCTTAGACAAAATATGCCTACCCAACATGCATGTGCTCCCTTCATACTACTTGTGAACACATGTCTGAGGGTGTAAGCAATCTTGGTGGTGGCTGACACAATCCCACTCCTCCCTCACACGTTCACAAAATATGTTGCAGGTCCTTAAGAGGCAAGTACAAGGACAAGTTGTCTGAAGATCAGGCAAGATGGTGCCTTCAGTTGTTGTTGGCCTACAAGTCCCATCATCCATAGCTACCAGCTCTGGAGGATGAGATTGATGGGAGCTGGAGACTTCTGAAAGGCGTCAAATTGGCTTCCCCTTCTGTGACTAGTGTGAAATAAAATACGAGCTTGTTAAAGCCTCAATGACACACTCGGCAATAGATATAGGACACAATATAGATTTTAACCTCTGGGGAGAAACTCTGGAAAAGTGATTTGAAGTTCACAGCATGTTATTCTTTGAAGGAGAACTACTTGAAAATGATTTAGAGATGGTGTTTAACTCCAGCTAGGCTTGCTAAGATGTATAAGGCTGAATCAGATAAGTGCTGGAGATGCAAAGAGGTGGACGGAACCTTCTTTCATATGTGGTGGACTTGTAAAAGGGTAAAAAAGTATTGGGAAATGATCCTTAATGAATTGAAAAAAAAAATGTTTAAAAGCACTTTGCCAAAAAAACCCAGAGTCCTTTCTGTCGGGGATAATTCAGACTGAAATTCCCAGGTGTCAAAAAAGGTTATTTATGTATGCCACTACTGTGGCCCATGTTTTGTTAGCCCCAAAATGGAAAATGAGAGAGGTCCCAAACAAAGAAGAATGGCAACTTAGTTTGACAGAATATGCACAGCTTGCAGACTTAACATAGAATAAGAGAGCAAGAAGAGCATACAATTCCCATCATCCCTGACCACTAGTCCTGTTAGCTAGGGATCATGGGAGTTGTAGTCCCAACACATCTGGAGGGCCGATGTTGCCTATGTCTGTCCTACAGTATATCAACGTGGAGGAATAATAAAAAAATAGTAATATTAGTGGTAGTAGTGATAATAATAAATAATAATAATAATAATAATAATAATAATAATTATACCCCACCCATCTGGCTGGGTTTCCCCAGCCAATCTGGGCAGCTTTCAACAAAAGATTAAAATACAATAATTCATCAAATATTAAATACTTCCATAAACAGGGCTGCCTTCAGGAAGGGGAGGAGAGAGACAGTGACAGGGAAGTAGAAGAGTAAAATGTGTGAGTGTCACTTTTCAATTTATGGAACATCTCACTGCATTTTTGCCTTTAATCCCAGAGAGGCTGAAATTACTCCTGATAGATCATTGGCCTGCTCTTTTAGATAATACGTTGCAACCAGTTAGATAGATATTGACAAAGCTGAGGCAACATATCAAAATCTCATTTTTTGAAAAAAGAAAAATGAAGAGTGTTAGCCACGTAAAGCCCTTCCCCACCCCACACAGGTTTAAGAGATTATACCACCATTCATAAAAATGTTGCAAGCATTGTTGACTATAGTCAATAATGGAACCTTCTGTACTGCCAAGCGGGTGCAATGAGTGAAGGGATCATAATAAATCAACCAGATCTCCTTGAATGCTGATGGTGGTATTTGTCTGTTCCTTTTCTATTTAGTGCAATCTACCAAGGGTCTATCCACACTTAACTTTTGCCCCATTCTTTCCAGGCACAGGTCCACACTTTAGAGCTCAATCGGCACAAAAGTCAATTCAGGTTTTCCATGAATTGTTGTTTGCTCTGATTCAGCTTTAAAGAGCAAATCTCCACACGGAAATCTCTGGAGGAAAGAAAAAGTGTGCTTGGGCCTGGAGCTATAAAGCACAGAGGAAAGGTAAGTGTGAATAAACTCTAAAGTCAAAACAAATCCCTCATATTTCAGCTTCACATGACCCTCATGACTCATTATTTTTTCCCCCAATACGCCCATTTTCCACACAACTTGGTACCAATATTCCAAGTCTGTTCCATCACTGGACAATTCTAAGGCATTGTTGTCATTTTTTTTCAAACTTGCACACCTCTTTGGAATATTAGCAAGGGTTCCTCAATGAAAAAGGACAGCAACAAAAAAGCTTCCCTGGAAGACAACTTGTTCAACAGTCCTCATCTTCCTCTGCAGCCTGTAGCTGCAGTACAAGGACGATTTGTTTTCTAGGCTAGATATGATCCATGTTTGTGCAATACTCCTGTGCAGAGCTCTCGCATGTTGCAGCAAGAGTGGGGCTGCATGGCTGGTCTCAACCTCAGTGTCATAAAACCACGCTAGTCCCATTCCTTGACATCCACACACTGAGTGGACACCTCTGAAAAGGTTCCACTGTGTGAGAGCAACTGCTCAAATAAGGGCCGTCTTACCCATAGGCACTAGGGGTGCGGGGCATCCGGGTGCCGGGCTCTCAGGCGTGCCAGGCCCTGGCTCAAATGTACACGTTCCATGTAACTGGGATGTTCACAGAAGTGTATGTTTCCTTCAGGTGTTCAACACATTGATATCTGGGGTGGGGGGAAGCCTGGTGAAACAGAATAAGGAGCAGATCCAGCCTTGTTTCAACATGAGAGTGCCAGTCATTTAGGTAGCATGGGTAAGGTTTGCCTTTTTATGCATGATGATGGCTATGCTCAATAATCTCTCTCAGCATCCTCTGTGAACCGTGTCTGTGCACTAGACTGTACTCCATGATCTTCTACAATGATAGTAGCCTACAGGGCAGATGCACAGCATTTCCACTGCAGCTAAATCCATGTCAAAAGGTTATCCGGAAGGCTGAAAGTCTGAAAAGCATTTCTCTAGGAAATTATCTTGGGCCAAATATATAAAGAAGGTAAGCTTGCAGCTACACATGACTAAATGCAACAGCTAGATTTATTCCGAGCAATCAGGAAGACAAGCTATATTTAGGAGAAACCCTTTTTTTGGTATGCCTTTTCTGATCCAAGGATTAAAAAAAGAGAGAAAAAGCTTGACCTGGCTGTGAAAATATTGTAACCTATCAGGCCAGAAAAGATTTAGGGAGTATGACTGATGTGCTCAAAGTACCAGCCCCAGAATTCAGATATTTTTGAAGTCGATTGGCTACAGGATTAAGGCTCCATGCTTAGTTTAACTAAAGAGCTTCTGAGTCAATTCACCTTTCTTTAAACAGTGTGCTCAAGGGCAAAGTCACGTAGAAAGGCAAACAGAGGTTGCCCTCCAGTTTAACACTTGAACAGTTCATCCTGTCAGGCAGTCTATAGACTGAATTTATAATCTTATGTGCATTTTCAACGTTTATTTTGATAGAGTCACACTTCATTTTGATGACATGGAAAAAAGTATCTACAGCTGGACTTTTCCCAGAATTTCTTTTTCTCTTCTTTTCTTTTTTACACAGGGTTAAATCTGCAGCATCTCACCACCATTTTCAACAACCAGTACTCTATCCCTATATCTGTACAATAGAAATACACAGCAGCGGGGGTGGGGGGAAAGAAATAGTTCTTTCAGAACATTCACACACAGCATACGAAAAAACAACAAAACCCTAGATCCACCAGTTTGAGCAATTTAGGATGTGGTGGATCTCCAGATTCCTAGATGAGCCCATCACATTGGTGTAAGTCATCAACCCTGGCTTAGCAGGAAATTCAGCAGTGTAACTCTCTAATGAGATGTATAGAGTGTTAGGGGAGTGGTAGTACCTCTGGTGGGGGGACACATTGTGCTCCTTCTGGGGTAGTTTGTCCACCTTTGGTCCCCACTGAGCACTCAGCTCTCCTAGAAGCTATGTGATGGCCTGGGAATCCAATTCAGAGGCTGAACCGGAGGAATCCCAGCCTGCAGAGGAGTCCCCGCCTCCAGGGCCGGCTGAACTGGGGCAGGGCCTTGATTCTGAAGCGCCTGCACCTGTGCCGGATCCTCAGGAGCAGACACCAGATGAATCCACTCTGGCTCTGGAGGTGGTTGAGGACACAGTGCCTGCAGGTGCGCCTCTCCCAGCCCTGCCAGGGGAAGGTGTCTCCCCCTGGGCCCAGTAACCCTCCAGCCTCTCCTGAGCTGCAGAGGCTCAGGGCAGAGAGGCGGAGGGAACTGGTTTCTCCCAGGAGGAATGCTCGCCTTAAGGCCAGGAGAGGCGGGTCTCCTGGGGGCCGGGACCGCCCCTGGCCTCAGAGAAGATAAAGGCCAGTCAACCCGGTCCCAGGTTGCGGGAGCATCGTCATTGAAGAGCTGTTGCGGCCAGCACCCAGTCCTGTTCCTCCAGAGTTCCTGTCCTTGCCCGGCTCCTCGCTTTGGACCCTGCTTCGCCCGTGGAAGACTGTCTGCTGACCCTCGACTCAGGTCCTGGACCTCGCCCCACGGTAACCTCCCCCCGGGACCAGCACAAGCTATCAGCATGTGACAGCAGCCACATCCTGAGAAATGGTTTCACCTGGCCATCTGAACCAGGTTAGAGTAGTTATGGGTCTCAAACCCTCAGTGATTTAGGAACTTCCCCTCCTTGCGAAGACAGAATCCGGCAGATTGAGCGGATGAGACAAATAATACATCCAACAGTCAAGAAGGTGGGTGGTGCATGTGCTGTAGAGAGAAATGAAGGGCAGATGGGGCTCATCAACATGGGATAGTAACACATCTAGGGGAAGAAAAATTATGATCCTAAAGCTTAGTTGCTTTGCAGGATATCTTCAGGAGAAGAAAAGGGTAAGGCGTAAACCAGGCTTCCTCAACCTCGGCCCTCCAGATGTTTTTGGCCTACAACTCCCATGATCCCTAGCTAGCAGGACCAGTGGTCAGGGATGATGGGAACTGTAGTCTCAAAACATCTGGAGGGCCGAGGTTGAGGAAGCCTGGCATAAACCCTAAACAAATCCATAGTGACCTCCCTAAGATGGTTGGATGGTACCTTGCATATCTCCTTCTGGCAACTCCTGCTGGTGCCAAACATACTACTCTCCTCTAATCTGACCACATCAGTGAGGCCAAGAGTGGGGTCCTCTCATCTGGGCAACCCATAACCGCCATGCACACTACACAGGTTTGCACCTTGGAGAGGTCACTTCAGCGCTGCAAACACAACAAAAACAACACAGGAGGCAGCAGTTATGAGTTATAAGCTCATAACTGATCTGTTGTCCTTTACACCAGCTTAACTTTAGCTGTTGTAAATGTACTCTGGCTTTCCATGCTTAAGATTGATCCCTAAAACAGTCGCAAGGCATTTTAAAATTCACAAAATGTTATGAATAAAATATGTATCACATGTTATAATTATGTCTCAGGCTTCATAGAATTAAAATTGTAACGTTGGAAGTAACCACAAGAGTTATCTAGTCCAGCTCTCTGCAATGCAGGTTATGAGGCTCAAACATCTCATGCTCTACTAGAACACCACTATATTCAATGTTTACACTTGTGGGGAAAATAATTTCCTTACCAGCCAAAGTGAGCGTGGAATTTAACTCATAAAATGAATTCACCAATGCTCATAAAATGTACTCATTGCCACTGAGGCTACTTAAGCCTCTAATGACAAAGATCCCAGAGTATCCCAAACCTTCTTAGCATCTACACTGTGCCAACCAACCAACCAACCAACCAACCAGAAGAAGCAATTCAAAAGGTTCAAGTAGCATGAAAATTGTTAGGGTGCAAAATTTCAACAGCCAGTGTTGCCTCAATACAGCTGCACACATCCATTGCTGGACTCTGTTGAACCAGGGAAACAGAATGACTCTTATCTGTGGCTGTGATCTCCTGGGTGACATGTGCTGTGATAGGCAGTTGAATGTGCATGCATACTCTGTTTCCCTCCCTTCCCCCTCCGCATGGCCCTGGAAACCCACGCTGTGCCACTGAGTGACGTTTTGGGGTTCTTTTAGAAATGCATGGCAGACTGCTAGGTCAAGAATACCAGGGCTGCTGGCTCAACACACTAAATCCAACCAAAATGCAGTCTAGCTGACCCAGAACATATTTGGGTCATTCCCACTCATCAGAATGAGCTGCCAAAAATCACCAAGCTGAGCATAAACACTACCAGGAGAGTTTGCATATCAGACTTCAGTCTGGATGGTTTTGATCTAATTGCAACCTGTTTGAAAATACCCTTCAGTTCTTCGTTGCAAACATTAGGAGGACAAATTGCATTGCATCAGTCAGCACAAAAACGAGATAGCCTGATTTTTCATTGAACAAAAGATGATCCCTGAAAGTCTGTTTTACAGCCAAAGAGAGTTCACAAGGGGAAGAAAATACACACTTTACAAATTCTTGACTGGAGAAAGAGCATACTCCAGGCAATTAGTCCCCACTCTTCATTAAGATTCCATATGTCTCCAATTATACAAGTGTCATTAAACACAGAGCTAGTGTAGCTACATACACAAACCTCTGCGGAGCAGATCAGCAAATTATAGCTTTTGCTCAGAAAGAGCAAGTGCTAGTCTAAGAAGAAAGCATTCAGTGCACTGACAGATGAACAAATGCATCACACAGGGTTAAAATCAAGGACACATCTGTATCCCCCCCTCCTTGCAGGGCTTGAGTCAATGTGTTCATCTGTGCAATACAAGCAACACTGGCCATGAACAGAGTCGATGACTAAGAAAAGGTTTTGAAAAGACTACAACTGCAACAATTACACAGGTCATCCTTATTGAGAAAGTGCTTTCAGATTAGAATGTTACTCCCTGAAAAGGCTGAGAAGGTTTGGTTTACATATTATAGATATCACACAAAGGCTCAAAAAAATCATAAGAGCAGCTTTCCTAGATTCATGGTCAAGGTCAAGTCATTATGTTGCCAACAGCGGTCAGCAAGATGTCTCGGAAAAGCTTATAAGCAGGATGTGATAGTGATGACCATCTCCTGTTTGCCCTTGCTCCCGGGACTCAGCTACATTTTCAAAGTTGATCTGTCACAGGATTATGAAAATTCCACCCACATTTAGATCAGCTATAGAGTTTCAGGGTCAATATGTCTTTACTCAAACTGTATGCCAAAGGCAGCATCAGGGAAAAGAGAAACACAGGTTGCCTTCCAGATTTAATACCTTGTCCTGGGATAAAGCCCATGGATAAGCTTTTTGCACACCATTTTTGAACATGGTGATTTGCCTGAGCATGCAAAGGTTTAAAGTATAGCAACAGTGGTGAACCTTTGGCCCTCCAGATGTGACTGAACTAGAACTTCCATTGGCCCTAGCAGGTAAGGCCAATTGGCAGTGATGACAAGAGTTGCAGTTCAGCAACATCTGGAGAGCCAAAGGTTCCCTACACCTGAAATATGGAAAGGGTGTGCATGCAAGCCCTTGTTCCCAATGTCCTCAAGAGCTTAAGGTCCTCTCCAGACCTTGTCAGCATTCCCAATCTTGGGGAGATTTTAAATTCTGTTCAACCAAATATGCTTAGACATCCTATTTGCCCATGGGGTGTTAAAGGAAGGGTGTCTCTCTCTGTGTGTATCCCTGATATGTTCCACCTTTTAAATTCAGGTGTATGTCTGAACATGAATTCTGTTTCCATGGCTATTGGTTTATTATCTAGAACATCTCTCCTACCTAATCTCCAAAGAGCTCAAGGCAGCTAACAACAAAGATTAAACCATAAACCAACAATTAAATACATCCCTTGCAATTGAGCTGAACAATGCAACCCCCCACCTGCCCCAGCTGTGCCCGGGGGATCCCCTCCATCAAGGAGTTCCTCAATATGCCAGCCCAAATGATGGGTATAAGTAGACATTGGAAACACCTCAAATGGAAAAGCCTACTGCACACCTGTTACACCTGTGTTAAAGGAAGTAGTATACTGACTGCCAATCTACTACTAATACAAGTTTAAGTTCTTGTTACCAGCTTAACCTTTAAAGCCCTATGTGATTTAATACCAGTTCATCTCTAAGAATGGCTTCTCCTATATAGAGCTGCCTATTCACTAAGATCTTAGGAGGGGGCCCTATTAGTTATGCTATGATGTGCATAGGCTCACATCGTAGCAACTTACAGGAGTGTCTTCTCCGCTTCAGTCTGTGGAGTGATCACTGCATCAAGGTTTTACAATCACCTAGTCTGTTCAGTTCTTAATAATAATAATAATAATAATAATAATAATAATAATTTTTTTATTTATACTCTGCCTTCGCTGGCCAGAGCCAGGCTCAGGGTGGCTAACACCAAATATAAATTACAATAAAACATAATAGAAAAAACAAAAATAAATAAAATACGGCTTAAAATACAGCTTAAAATGCAGCCTCATTTTAGTGTAGCCCATAAATCAAGACCATAAAGGGAGGAAACCTCAGATATTCACCCAAGCCAGCTATCCATGCTGGTCCTACATGGACCAGCGAAAAAGGCAAGGAAAAAATTTATATGCCAAATCCCATATAAGGGGTCAGAGTGAGTCTAAGCCAAAGGCCAGGTGGAACAGCTCCTTCTTGCAGGCCCTGTGGAAAGATGTCAAATCCCGCAGGGTCCTGGTCTCTTGTGACAGAGCGTTCCACCAAGTCTTGACAGCTGTTGAAAAATATCTGTTTACTCATGCTTTCTTCGGCCTGTGACACCAGTTGAACAATTCCCTGCTAGAGTAATTGTGATACACTCTTTTAATAGGATTGTTTGATTGCATATTGAATTGGGTTCAAATTGTTTTGTATTGAATTGTCCTATGCTATACTGCTTTGGTATTATTTTAATGAGAGGCAGTCTGTATTATATCTATTTATTTAAAATATTTACAATGTTGCTCAAAGGAATGCGGAAACTAAACATTTCCTTTTCAATACTAATTAACACTTAATTAAGGTTGGTTCACCAATCTGTGCCTTCATTACTGGAATGATCATAACCCTGGTTGCTGGTGTGTTAAACACAATACATCTCTTCAGGGCATACATAAGTTTTTTTTCCAGTTTGTGTACTTTCAGGAAACTATCACACACACACAAACACCCAGCCATGCTGGGTCTTCAATATGGATTTACATTTCATATTCATAAGATACAGTGGTTCCTCAGGTTAAGAACTTAATTTGTTCTGGAGGTCTGTTCTTAACCTGAAACTGTTCTTAACCTGAGGTACCACTATAGCTAATGGGGTCTCCTGCTGCTGCTGCCGGGCCACCGCTGCGCAATTTCTGTTCTCATCCTGAAGCAAAGTTCTTAACCCGAGGTACTATTTCTGGGTTAGCGGAGTCTGTAACCTGAAGGGTCTGTAACCCGAGGTACCACTGTAACCAGCTTATAACTTAAAGGCTAATTGATTAGATTTTATACTTGAGGTCCCATGCTTCTCTAAGTCATTCTTGACACATAAATGGGCACACTTATCCCTGACACAGGTTAAACTGCTGCCGAGACAAGATATGGAGATTGCTTCTCTGTGCAGCTAGCATCATTTATTGCTGTTGGTGATTTCATTGGCATATAGATACACTCCCATTGTTAAACGTCTGACAGAAGAAACAAAACACAGTATTCTGGAGTACATAATTCAGGAAGTGGAGTTTCAGCCCGCTCTCTTGGCTTGAAGATCATGTTCAAAGCCTGTTTCCTTTTCTTGTTTCTCCTGAACCCAGAAGCTTCCCATCACTTCAGGCCTGAGGTTTTCTGCCCCTGCAGTGTGGGATTCTACTGTACAGTATTTTCCAGCAGCTGAAGTTCAGAGGGAAGTTTAGGAATTACTTACAGGACCCATGTAATGTGTCATCTTCATCATCATCTTCAGATGCTACCAGCGTGGAGCTGGTCACCAGAGAAGATTGAGCCATTCTGTAGAGCAGGCATAGGCAAACTTGGCCCTCCAGATGTTTTGGGACTACAACTCCCACCATACCAAACTAACAGGACGTGTGGTCAGGGATGATGGGAATTGTAGTCCCAAAACATCTGGAGGGCCGAGTTTGCCTATGTCTACTGTAGAGCTGTCCCGAGTGCACCCAATGAGGATGAGCAAATGGATGCAAGTGATACACATGACACTGACTACTAACTCGAGGCTTATCCCCACTTAGCCCCTCTACTGAAGCTTCACAAACAGCAATGTGGGTCCCCCGCATATTGCCATTTGCTCCAATTCAGCTTTAAAGAATGAATTTTCAGGGAGGAAGAAAAAATGTGCAGACCTGTGCTCTGTCTTGGACAGTTGGAGCAATATTGTGGCCCTGCCCCTTCCTGCTTTCTTAAACTCCTTTTAAACACCTGACGGCTCCTCTCCAATGGCAGCTCCAGTTGCTCCCATTGCTTTAAGCCCCTTGTGGCGTTTGCCCTCCTAGGTGGGTCATAAGGAAAGGGTTAAATGAGTGGGAAGTGATTGGCCAGTGGGAACCCAAGGGGAGGAGTTAGAGTTAGAGTTGTAGTTGTTGGGAAGTCAGTTGGGAGTTGGAGAAGGAAGAGGGAGGATAGGTCTGTGGGTTGGTCTAGTTTTGATATGAGAGAGTGAGAGAAACTGTTAGGAGGAGTCAGATAGACAATTGGGATGTTGTTGTTGTAGGAGGGCAAACACCACGAGGGGCTTAAAGCAATGGGAGCAACTGAAGCTGCCATTGGAGAGGAGCCATCAGGTGTTTAAAAGGTCAGTAAAGAAACTAAGAATAAGAAACTGACAAGAAAAATTATCTGAAACCATAACCTTAATGCTTATAAAATAAACTTGCTTATTTAATTAATGTTGACAACTGTCTGGACTCTGTGTGTATCTGAGAGAAACGGGTTGGTGGCAGCGGGGAAACAATCACAGTGGTGGCACAGGGATCAACAGACCGTCAAACGCCCTGTGTGATCGCCACACCCCTCCTTGAAAATGGAGACAGCAGAGGGCGGGGGCAACTGATGGGATTCCAAAGATGCAACTCTTTCTAGGTTCTCCAGCCTCTTAACTCCCCTGCAGCTCTTCTACTGTCTCCTTTTCCCGAGTCTAGCTGCCCGGTCTCTTCCTCCTGACTCTCCCTGCATCCACCACCCCCTGGCAACTGCTACACAGGTACCACAAAACCCCACAAATCACTGTCTTCTTTCCCTGGGCCTCATGTGCATCCTTTGCCAACACGTCCCCCCTCTCTTTGGGCTCTTCCCTGACAAGAGCTGTCTTGTAAATCAAGCCAAGATGTCTGGCTACTGTTCCAGAATCCACCTAAAATGCTCATGTGCCTTTAAAAAAAACCACTTTCCTTTCTTGTCACAGGGGGACTTAAAGCATGAACTGACAGTTCCAAGGACATCCCCCTTTTTCTAATCAGCTGTAAGTATGGACTCAAAACACAATGGATGTGCACTGCAGGTTAAATATATATGGCAGAAATCCAGACTTCTGTTTTTCTTTTAATAGACAGGTTCAACATTTGCCTTTCAAATGTATCAAAATGTCAGCCAAGTTTTGATTCGTCATGCAGCACCGGCTTATTAATTGCCCCCAAATTATAAATTAAGATTAAATTAATAGGCTAAACTAAGGCTCAAGGTCTACTGACATCAGCCTAAGATATCTGGAGCTAAATCTTTGTCTTTTCCAAGACAAAGTTTCCCAAGTAGCCAATCTCATAGAGAATTTCAGTCAAAGTGAATTGTCCTTTTTTATAGCTTGTGGGGATTAAGTATCAGAAACACATTAGCGAAATGCAAATGGACCTGAAACCCTATAATGGACTGGTGAAGAAATGCCTGTGCAAAAGGAAGATATACGGCAAAATCAAATATATCTCCCCCGAGCAAATAGCTTTTAAAGGCAACCATACAATTTGCTTACAAACACTTCACTTTTCAACCTTTAGACAGTTGCAAAGCAATCTTTCTGTAAATCAGTCTTATTGCCACTACAAAATGTGGCATTCCACTCAACGCCAGTGTGGTGTAGTGGTTAAGAGCGGTAGACTCCTAATCTGGGGAACCGGGTTCGCGTCTCCGCTCCTCCACATGCAGCTGCTGGGTGACCTTGGGCCAGTCACACTTCTGTGAAGTCTCTCAGCCCCACTCACCTCACAGAGTGTTTGTTGTGGGGGAGGAAGGGAAAGGAGAATGTTAGCCGCTTTGAGACTCCTTAAAGGGAGTGAAAGGCGGGATATCAAATCCAAACTCTTCTTCTTCTTCTTCTTCAAAATGTCTGTTAACAGTCTAGTCTCTGCATAATGTGCAGGCACAAACCACCCTTTCTTAACCATTTCTACATTTGATGAGAGAAATACAAACATATATTATTATTTACTTACTAAGCAACCTCGTAACCAGCATTGCATGGGAATTATCAAGAAACCCCAAAGACCAGTACAGTTTTAAAATCAGTGACTAAATTCAGGGCAGTTTTGAAAGGTTCTGCCAGCCATGTGGATTCAAAATGGTGCCTCACTGTATCCCATAACAGACCAAAAAACAAAACCCACCCCTGCCCTTTGATCTCAGGAATCATGGCACAAAATTTGGTTACAATATCATAAGAGATATCCAAATACTTAGCAAACGACTTTCCAAAATTGCATTTATATCCCACTCTTCTGTCAACTCCACTTTCTCTTCAGACCTACAGTGTGATGTATGTGAGAATGAGTTGTGGTGACATGACAAAAAATGAACATAGAGAAGCTATGGTGGGACAAACACCAAGGCCCAATTCAGCTGGCTCCATCTTCCCCCTTAAGTCGTTAAAAAAATGACTTGGTGCTATACCAAAAAAGGGAGGGCAGCTCAAGCAGCTACTACTGCCATCTTTATTCCCAATGCTTCTAGCCCCCATAACTGATGTACACATTTGAGTCAGGATCCATAGACTCTGGGGACAAGGAGGTTTATTAAATAGGGATGTGTCATAGTCCTGTTCTGCCAACCATGGCAGAGCCCAGTGGAGGGAGAAGCCAGCCAACCGGCCAAGGCTCAGAGGGGTACTTGCCTGGAGGCAGAGTCCGTAGGCAAGGTCCAGTCCAGTCCTAAGATCAGGAGTATGTCAGTTCATGTAGTCAGACGATCTGGGGGTCAAGAAAGTCCAAGGTCTCAAGAAGCAAGAAGGTCTGGCCAGGAAGGACAAATGTTGTTTCCAGCAACTGAGTGAGCCTGGAAACACTGCTGAAGAAAGCTGGAGCCAGCTGGTTCTCATCAGGAGCAAGAAGGCTGATCAGCAGCAGGTGGAGTCAGTTCTTCTGCTCCTTCAGGCTGCTGCTCAGCAGATGAAGCCAACTCCTGGCTCCTGAGAGGATGGTGGCAGCAGCAGTCTCACCCAGAATTTCCCTTTACAGTGCTTGACTGAAGGAGGGTCTGTTATTTACAGCCACTGCTTCTAGCACTACCACCTGTTCCCATTATTACCTGAGGTCTTGGTAAGCTTGTGGGACATACTAAGGAGCATAGCTGTCAACTTACAGATTTGAAAATAAGGGACCAGCAGCTAAAATAAGGGATTTTAGTCAACCAGCTAAAATACGAAGTTAAAAGGGACCAGATAATTTTGGAGAGCAGCGCCAGTTTTTAGCCCTTCGTTTCCAGAGGTTGCTGCTCAAGACACCAGCTGATGAAACACTGCAATTGAATAACTACAAGCAGCAACCAGCTTTTGTGCAAAACGAAGTCCAAGCTACGAAGATGCTGCTTCAGTTCTGTATCTTTTCTCTCGTGCTCCATCTGCAGCTCTCAATTCCATCAGGTGGGGTGGGAGGAAGGGGGGGAATAGTGCCCAAAGTAAACCTGCAGATAAGATCATCTATGCTAGTCTACCACTACAAATCTATGGGAGAAGCGCTTGTGGGCCATGCCAGGCTGCCCATCTCATCTGGGTCCTTCAGTGGCACAGCCGCAGTATGGCCTAGGGGGAGCGGAAGCTGTGGTGACGGGCAGAGGGGAGGCCCCCGGCAGAGACGCTCAGTTTGGCGGCCGCAAGGAGGATGGCGGCGGAAGGGCCTGAGGCTCCCGCCAGTTCTGGCAGGGAGGGGCTCCCAGGGGCTGAGGCTGGTGAGAGGAGGCCGGAGGGGGGGCGGGCCAGGCAGCCAAGCAACACAGTTGGAGCCTTCCTCCTCCCTGGCTGGTAGGGAGGGAGGGAGAGGAGCTGATTCCTTTGAAACCCGGGAAATTTAAGGGACATCCGTCAATAAGGGACATGGTGCTGGGATAAGGGACTGTCCCTCCAAATAAGGGACGCTTGACAGCTATGCTAAGGAGTGCTGTTCAGAGGGTGTCAAGCCCAATACTCCATTAAACCTGGTGAAGCTACCTGTTACCACCAATATGGATGGATGACAGAGTGGAGCGAATCTCAACCATTGCCTGTCCTGTCCACTCCTTGCCACGATTTTTAAGCATTTGCTGCTTGCTCCATTTTAAAGCACATAATCATCCATTCCCTGTTCTCCACTTGCATACGTCGGCTTTTAAATCCTATGCAAACCTCCAGAGCTGAATAGAAATTTACATTGCAGAAAGGGAAAGGAGAATCAGGCCATCGCGCTCCAGAGCTTATCTCCTCCTGCCAAGCCTTGCACTAAGGATCCCATAATTGCTCTGCTACTGCTTACACCAACACAACTTGCTTAAACAATATGCCCTAGATTGCTGTTAGCAACGTCAGCTTTTCCAGGGAAATGGAGGAAGCTAGAGGAAGACTCAGCAGGTACCGGATGGAAGTCTAGCTTATAGCAAACTTTGTTTTCAAAATGCATGCTATTAGGTTGCATGATGGTGTGCTCAGTTTCTAATTCAGAACCCTGTTGTGTATAATATATTTTATCAATAGTGGGAAGTAGCTGAGACATTATTCTAAGGTAGAATAAATATGCCCAAATTAGCCTAAACTAACAAAACTTGCCTCAGAATAAGCAGAGAACGATTCCTGCAGTCAGAATTAACCTCAGTGCTGCATTACTTGTTTCTAATGGGACAGAGTATGTCCACTACAATCTCTCATCGACAAGAAAAGAGTGGGGTAGACAAACCTAATTCTGGAGATAGCTCAGTAGGGATGGAAAAATCAATCAGTTTCACTTCCTCTCAGGTTTTCGTTTTTCTAGGCTTAAGTTCAATTCATATTTGTTTGTTTGTGTTTATCTCTAAAGAAAATTCATCACCAATTCCCAATGCAATTTTGCCTAATACACACATTTCGTGTAAGTAATTCCCCCTAATGTTGTGTATTTTTGTATGCTTATTGCAGGAGGCTTCAGATCTTGTGAGGTCATCATAACTCCTTAATCCCTGCATTCATTCCTCTGAAGTTTTGCAAGGAATGTACTTAGGGAATATCTAAGTTCATACAGATTGCCCACAAAACCACAGAGATGGAAGGGCATCTCCCCCCCCCCCCATGCAAATCTTTAAAGGCTACACACACAAACAGGGAGAAATGTAAAGTATTGCACTTGGGCAAAAAAAATGAGAGGCACAAATACAAGATGGGTGACAGCTGGCTTGAGAGCAGTACATGTGAAAAGGATCTAGGAGTCTTGGTTGACCACAAACTTGACATGAGCCAACAGTGTGACGCGGCAGCTAAAGAAGCCAATGCAATTCTGGGCTGTATCAATAGGAGTATAGCATCTAGATCAAGGGAAGTAATAGTGCCACTGTATTCTGCTCTGGTCAGACCTCACCTGGAGTACTGTGTCCAGTTCTGGGCACCACAGTTCAAGAAGGACACTGACAAACTGGAACGTGTCCAGAGGAGGGCAACCAAAATGGTCAAAGGCCTGGAAACGATGCCTTATGAGAAACGGCTAAGGGAGCTGGGCATGTTTAGCCTGGAGAAGAGGAGGTTAAGGGGTGATATGATAGCCATGTTCAAATATATAAAAGGATGTCACATAGAGGAGGGAGAAAGGTTGTTTTCTGCTGCTCCAGAGAAGCGGACACGGAGCAATGGATCCAAACTACAAGAAAGAAGATTCCACCTAAACATTAGGAAGAACTTCCTGACAGTAAGAGCTGTTTGACAGTGGAATTTGCTGCCAAGGAGTGTGGTGGAGTCTCCTTCTTTGGAGGTCTTTAAGCAGAGGCTTGACAACCATATGTCTGATGGTGTTTCCTGCTTGGCAGGGGGTTGGACTCGATGGCCCTTGTGGTTTCTTCCAACTCTATGATTCTATGATTCTATGAAAAATTGCCATGTACTTTCCCCTCAAAAGAATCATGGACATAGCCAGGGGGCAGGGGGCAGCTGACCTCCCTAAATCAAGTAAATAAATAGAAATGCTGAACTAAAAGTAGAAATTGTAGAAAGATCTTGACAGATTTTTCTGAGCACTTGTGTCAAAGGAAAGTAATTTAAAATAACTGTTGTTTCATTCCAAATCTGTTAGACAGAACCAGACAGGGTTATAATGGCAGGTGGGTGTCCTGCTCCTCCCCAACATAAATCCTTGTTACGCCCATGAAACAAAGCCAATATACCTGCAAATTTCATCAGTTATGGTTATGGGCCGTTGTTGATTTCCCCATTGTAGCAAACGAGGAAGCAGAGCTTCTGCATACCAACCAAAGCAAAATTTCAGTCCAAAGTGCCAAACTGAACTGATTCACCACCCAAAGCAAGTTCCAAAATATTTTGTTTTTATTAATGTCCTGTTCATGGGCCTAACCTTAGGTTGGAAATAGATGTTGCAGCCTATTTACAATGGCCATAAAAAGCAGCAGCTATACCGGCATCTCTCTCTTTTTTTTTAAAAAAAAAAGTTTTTATTGTTTTTTCCATATATACATCCTCTAACAATATTTCTCTAACAGTTTTCCATATTCCCCCCCCCCCCCGGATTTCTCTCACACTCCCATTTTCTTTTATCTCCATATTATTCACCCTGTGTATTGTTTTCCCAAAATTTCCCCAATACATATAATCTTATTTTTTATTATATATAATTGTGATTGTTTACTCAAGCTCTGCCAATGAGTCTAAGCCAACATCTCTTTCTTTTCTTCCTGCATCATTTAGAAATGCAAAATGCTTGGAGTGGCACCCCTGTGTTGCAAAGGTTCTCCAACCCCGGCAGAAAACAGCTAATGAAGTTGAGAAGGGAAGCACAGCACAATGTGATATCCCACCATGCAGTTTGCATCGTTATTTGTTAGGGTCGGCCAAAATGTGTAGCTCCAGCATCAAGTGTCAGAAAAAGTTACTTGCAAAGTAGCTCTCGATACTTCCTCTGTCCCATTTAATCCACATTCAGCTGGATTAAATTACCAGTTGAATTCTTCCCATTATTCTACCCCCCACAGAAGAGGCCCTAACCTCCAGCCTCTGATATGTACCAGCTTCCATCTTATTTTTAGAGACATGACCCATATTTTTTTCTCTCTCTTCCCAGGCAGCTCAATATAGGCGCCATAAGATTCTTTTGGGAAACGCATTGCACTGGCAAGCTGTAATTAGGCTTTTGATGTGCCTGGGACCCACAGGCTTTGTGTCATATTCTCCTGTTTAATTCCTTCTCGAAAAGAACCAATTTAGCAACATGCAGTCTGTGTTCTGCAAGAAAACATTAAATCTTTCAGAATGTCACTCTACCTTGATCCAGAATGCTTTTAGGGCTATTTCTCACATTAGATTTCTTCCCTCCCTCACTGCCCAAGACACGATATAATTCCCGTAAGCCATTCCCCTGTGACCAGGGACAAGCTGAAATGTATTGTCTAAAAAACGTGGCCTGAGAAACCGCTATCAGCCACTTATGGGAGAGAATAAAATATATTGCCCATTAACAGGTGTGCTGTGGCCAGACCACAATGTCTGCTTTAAGTTACTTCTGAGACTTTGCACTCTGCATGTCAAATCCCATGCGACTTAGAATGTCAGATATAATTGACTTAAAGTGACCCAAACAGGGAAATATTGCTAGAAAGTAGCCATTGGCTCATAGGTCAATCATAAAGAAGCAAAATTAATAAAGGCTTGTTCACACTAAACACTGGTAGACACATGTGCAAGCTTGTGCAACAAGACCTTTCCTTATTTATTGTATATATTCATAAAAGGATTTGCAAACCACCAATTTATTAAAAAGATTATGTTGGTATGAAACAGAATATCACAAAGTTATAAAATCATAAAAGACAGACCAACTGGCCAACATTAAATCAAATTTCTAAAACAGAAATGCTTTCAACAAATTGACAAAACATCAAAATTGGAGGTGTCTAGTGGATTTTAATAGGCACAGTATTCCAAAGTAGTGGGGCCATTATGAGAATAGCCTTAGCTCAGGTAAAGACAAAATGGATATAATACCTAGGAGCACTTCTCCAGATTATTTCACTGCAACTGGGGTGAAAGGAAATAAGAGATCCCATTGAATAGGTGGATTTCCAGGCAGACATCACTGGATTTTGTCCATTGAAAGGTGTCTTGAGAACTTCAGGTGGGGTAAAAATACTTCCAAATCTTTTTCAACCAGAATATGGCTGGCAGAATACATGGCATTTCCTCAGGCATTATCTTATCTGTCCTTTTCTAAAGCTCATTTCCCATGGCACAAAGGGAAAGAGGAAATTCAGCCAAGGAAATACTTAGCTGCAATCTTTACAAATTATACACAGGTGGTGCCCTCCCTTGTAATCCTTTCTTAAGGCCATTATGAATTCCATTCTCTCTCAACTCAGTGGGAAATGATTTTTCAAAAAACCCTTTAGCATTTTGTAGCCCTTCCGTCAGAATTCCTCCAGATTAATAATGAATGATGATACATAATGAATAAAACAAAGACAACATCAACAAAAACTTTGACAAATAGGGAGAAAAAAGAAAATATCAATATTTTAACAGCAACTTGGGCAAAACCTCTATAGCAGACATTATCCTGAAGTATCATATTGGAAACATCAGATGAAAAAAAAAAGTCCATGCAGGCTTGCCCTAAAACAAACGAGCACTTTGTGTTAGAAGCTATGTTGAAATGAAATGTTAGTCCAAGACCTCCATTTGGAAAGACACACATCTGGATTTGAATTCAATGAAATGGTTATATCCAGTAAAGTTGTAATCAGAGTAGACTCAGTGAAATGAATGGGCGCAAGTCATGTCCATTAATTTCAATGGATCTTCTTTGAATAGGACTAGCTTTGGATACAACCCTTAGGATAGAATCTAATGTATTTCTTCCACAAAATGGGGATAGGCTTCAATCTCACACTGGTTTAGACACTCCTTTTCTCCCTTTAGAGATAAGTTTGCTCTCTGAGTGCTCACCGGAAGGACAGATCCTGAAGCTGAGGCTCCAATACTTTGGCCACCTCATAAGAAGAGAAGACTCCCTGGAAAAGACCCTGATGTTGGGAAAGATGGAGGGCACAAGGAGAAGGGGACGACAGAGGATGAGATGGTTGGATAGTGTTCTCGAAGCTACCAGCATGAGTTTGACCAAACTGCAGGAGGCAGTGGAAGACAGGAGTGCCTGGCGTGCTCTGGTCCATGGGGTCACGAAGAGTCGGACACGACTAAATGACTAAACAACAACAACAATTGCTCTCTCAAGCATTGTATCACTTGAAAATGATATTTAAAAATAAATAAAAATAAATAAGAGAGAAGAACTCAAAATTTTTCAGAGCCAATTCAAAATTTGAAAAAAATGACCCTGTCCTGTACTTGCCTCCCAAACCCTAGGGCTCTGCACCCCAGTACACTACTAATTTGGGAGCAGGTGGTGCTGTGGTCTGAACCACTGAGCCACTTGGGCTTGTCGATCAGAAGGTCGGCGGTTCGAATCCACGTGATGGGGTGAGCTCCTGTGGCTGTCCCAGCTCTGCCAACCTAGCAGTTTGAAAGCACACCAGTGCAAGTAGATAAATAGGTACTGAGGCAGCAGGAAAGCAAACAGTGCACTCTGGTTTCCATCACAGTGTCTCGTTGCACCAGAAGCGGTTTAATCATGCTGGCCATATGACCTGGAAAACTGTTTGTGGACAAACGCCAGCTCCTTCGGCCTGAAGTGGGATGAGCGCCACAACCCCATAGTCACCATTGACTGGACTTAACCATCCAGGGGTCCTTTAACTTTAACTTGTTAACACTACTAATTGTTGCACCAAGTAAATAAAGATGGAAGACTGTTGTTCTCCTACTCCTCACACCTTGCTGCTCCTACCGTACTTTGCAAGGGAATGGAAGGAGGGATTTGGTGATAGGAAGTAGCTGGTAAAGGTGATGGGGAAGGCTGGAAGGAACCAGGGAAGAAAAGCTAATCATTCTCCCATAGCTTTTATTTTGATCTGAGCAGTTTGTAGAATAAAGGAGAGGCTTTCAAATGCCACCTTTCATTCGTGTCAGGCTTTCCCAAAGCCCCTGCAGTTTTCTGCACCTGCCTTAGGAGTACTTTGCTGATGACTCCTTTTAGTAAAGAAAATGGTGAATTCATCCAAACTGGAAAATCTCATTTTTTGGGGGGGGGGCACTAATCTACACTGATCAGTTATAACATTAAAAATGTGTTATAAAAATGCGACACCAGAGGGTGCTATAGAGCAGCGATCTGTCATCAATGGGAAATTGCATTGAGAGCTATTTTATAAATAAATAAATAAATAAATAAATAAATAAATAAATAAATAAATAGTGTTTTCACAGATCAGTGTATATCCAGTAAGAGAGAGAAAGGGAGACCTTGGAAGATTGAACCCTCTTTCAAATTAAATGAATTTCTAGGGATGCAGAATATCTGAATAATTGCAGCATCTCCCCATTTGGACATTGATCTCTCCCCCTGGCAAGAATTCTGAGGAATAAGATGGAGAGGAAGAGGTGTTAATAGCAAGGAAACCAGAAGTTTGTATCCCATCTTTCTCTAGGAAGAAGGATAATTAAAACAGAGAATACTCCTAAAGCAGATTTCACCATTTTTACTCCTAAGGCATATGTACAAATATTTCCAAAACCTATTGTCACTGTGGGGAAATAAATGCTGCTTTAACTCTGAGGCTCTTTTAACCCTAATAAAGAGATGTTCGTTGGATTCCAAGATTTATTCAATTTAAATGAGTTGATAATAATCAGAACCTAAAAATACATATATATTTTTGTTGAAAAATGGCTAAATGCACATTCTTCCCCACAATCCAGGAGCTCAGCTTTGAGAAGTACAATCAAAAGGCACAGATTGAGCTTAGACATTTTAAAGATGCCTGCATTTTAAAATGGTAAGCAATTAAGAGTTTCAAAAGCAAAACAGAAAACAAAAGACGTCAGCAAATATGTATTCATTTGCTGTTTTCTTCAGCACCACCTGGATTTCCCAGCCTCAACACAAGTTATTGTTCTAAGTTAAGAACCTATCGAGAAGCAAAAGCTCTTTCCCAGAAACCCACCGTTTAAGAGGGTTCGCAAGGTGCGAAAAGTCTCCTGAGAAACTGGACTTGTGGGCTTGGGTACAGGAAGCGAGTGACTCATCATGAGGCCAGCCCAGAGTATAAATAAGATGCATAACATCCGAATTGGGTTGAATTCAGCCACAACTTTATTAACTAAAGATGTAAGCTGGTTTTGGCAAAGACACTGGGTATGTATGCTGGTTGATCATTAAGGTGGGTAACCTTTGACATACACCAAGTTCCTAAAATTCTATTTGGACCTCTATAGTAAACCAGAAGAGGTGATGGAAAACCTTTTCTAAAAAATAAAGCTACCAAGGTTAGAAAACACACAACACAACTACAGTGGTACCTCTGGTTAAGTACTTAATTTGTTCCGGAGGTCTGTACTTAACCTGAAACTGTTCTTAACCTGAAGCACCACTTTAGCTAATGGGGCCTCCTGCTGCTGCCATGCCGCCGGAGCACAATTTCTGTTCTCATCCTGAAGCAAAGTTCTTAACCTATTTCTGGGTTAGCGAAGTCTGTAACCTGAAGTGTATGTAACCTGAAGTGCATGTAACCCGAGGTACCACTGTATTGATGTCTCTAGTATCAGGAGCCAAGATTCTGTGCACTCAGAAGCAAGCCTTGTTGAGTTCAGTGGTACTAACTCTCAAGCAAGGGTGCATATTAGGGTGCAGAAACTTACCCTCTGGACCTTTCTGCAGAACTGTCCTCAAAACAAACACACCCCATTTACTCTGCATTGCACCCCAAGTGTCTTTGCCTGGCTAGGATTTATCTCTGACCTCTGATCATTCCTCTGGTTGGTCTGGATGGAAGTGTGTACAAACTAGCCCACAGTACAAAGGTAAAATTGCCCATCTACGTTTAATGGGATCCTCCTAACTGAGGGTCCTGGTTGCGCACGGGCACTCAGGGCACACCAAGGGTTAATTTAGAGGGAGGGGTGTAACCCTAGCCATAGCCCTGGGATCACGCCAGGCTGTCTGGGGCCAATCGCCTGGGGGTGGCGTGGTCCCAGGGGCTGTTAAGAATGGCAGCGCAACGTAATTGGGGGCACTTGCTTCATGCTGCCGAACACCCGTCCCGCCCTTGTGTTAGGCAGTGTTGCTTTGGCTTTGGTTTGGTTTGGGTTGCCTGTTTTGGAACAGGGGCCGGGTAGGAATTTTTCCATTTGGCCAACTGGCTTTAGCCACTTGGTTTTCGCCTACCCCCTCAGCAATCGGTACAACTTGTAAGGAGGGAGGTGCGACAGTCATCTGCCCCTCCAGGAACAGGGTATTCCGGTAAAGGAATCTGGGGGTCCTGGATCTCGTCTGAAGTCTGCTTGAGGAGCTAGGGCCATGCCAGGACCACAGCAACCCCGGGGTGAGCTTCGGTTGGTCTTCATTGATGTTGTTCCCTCGTTTGGTTTACCCTTTTAGACTACCAATCAGAAAGGTGGAGTCAGTTTTAGTTTGGAGCCAATGCCTAAGCCAATACCACTCACATAGTTATTATCAAAGTGTTGGTGCTGACCTTTAAAGCCCTAAACGGCCTCAGTCCACTATATCTGAAGGAGCGTCTCCACCCCCATCGTTCTACCCAGACACTGAGGTCCAACACCGAGGGCCTTCTGGTGATTCCCTCACTGCGAGAAGCCAGGTTACAGGGAACCAGGCAGAGGGCCTTCTCAGTAGTGGCACCCTCTCTGTGGAATGCCCTCCCACCAGATGTCAAAGAGAATAACAACTCCTAGACTTTTAGAAGACATCTGAAGGCAGCCCTGTTTAGGGAAGCTTTTAATGTTTGATGTATTACAATATTTTAATATATATATTTTTGGAAGCCGCCCAGAGTGGCTGGGGAAGCCCAGCCAGATGGGCGGGGTATAAATAATAAAATATTTTTATTATTCAATAAAGTTGCGGCCAAAATCTGTCCAAAAATTAAAGTAAAGTAAGTGTCAGTGTGAAATTATTTCAAGGGGGGTGGGATCCTGGGGGCCTTGAAGCTCAACCTCTGGCATGTGCCCACCCCCAGCAAGGTTGCTCAGAAGGAAATACTTAAAAACTTTGCAGTTGAAGTCATTTTCCTATATCTTTCTCCCTCTCAGCTATTTTACACAGACATTAAATAGCAGCAAAACTCAAAAGCAGTTCACAGCCACACCTGAGCTCTCTGATGGAAGTCCTCGAGTGATGCAGGTATTTTCAAAACCTCACAAAGAGTCACATTCACTCCTTAATTTTTAGGAGAACAACATTAGTTTGAATGCAAAATCCAAGCAACAGACATTGGCAGCAAGTAGGGATGGGTGAGACATTTGATTCAGTTCACATTTAACAGCGTCTCTACCCACATCTTCAGTATGCAAACTGAAACACAGCCACCCTCCAAAATCCACATTTTCCTGAATTCTGCAATGCACTTCTTCAGCCAAGCATTGTGTGAAAAAAATGCATGTATTTGGGTACAGATAAATGCATATATTGGTGGAGATAACACAAAAATGCATCGTATTAGAGGAAACTGTTTGCCATAAAAAGGGTTCTATTTATCAGAACTGCACACAAAAGTGTGTATATTGGGGGAAAATGCTGAATAGTTTGCTTTCCAGAAGAATCATAATCAAAAATTGCTGCATAATTCAGTTTAAGATTGGGGGGGATCTGAAACTGAGCGGATTGAAAATGGACAGATTCATCCATCCCTAGCAGAAAGTGAACATGATTCTTCATAAAAGGGACCCTGTGATGAAGCATTCCTCTGTACACAGGACACTGCAAAATTCTAATTGGATCACTCCTCTCACTTCTCTTTGTATGGGTGTGGATGCTTGCCAAGTACAAAGGGCTTGTGTGCAAATTTTTCATTCAGTCTCCTTTAAAATACACACAGATAGATGCTGCTTCAGTGCATTTTCCACAATTAGAAGGAGGGGGAGGAACAGATAAATAAGATATTCCTTCCCCTTTTATCTCATGCCCACCTGCTGTGGTTCTTTTCTCTTATTTCCTGCCATCTGAAATGCCTGTTCATTAGAGCAGAGCCAAAAAACAAACAAACTTGCTATCCCATTTGCAGCCTATGAAGTTGGTGAGTATTGTAAGGTTTGGTGGGGGTAGATGAACAAAATTCAGTGCCCCTCCAACCTCTTACCTTCTATTCTGTTCAGAATAGGTGCCAGGCAAAAACGTTCCTTTTAAACCAGGCCTTTGGTTGATTTGATGGGGGGGTTGATAATAATAATAATAATAATAATAATAATAATAATAATAATAATAATAATAATTTTTATTTATAATCCGCCCTCCCCAGCCAAGGCTGGGCTCAGAGCAGCTAACAAGCAATAATAAAAACAAGTTGAATGAATACAAATTAAAAACAAGATTAAAATACAACATTAAAATATTGAAACATTAAAATATTAAAATGCAGTCTCATCACAGGAGAAAGGAAAAAGAAAGAGGGGGAGGGAATCAAGTTGGCTCCAAGCCAAAGGCCAGGCGGAACCACTCTGTCTTACAGGCCCTGCGGAAAGACATCAGATCCTGCAGGGCCCTGGTCTCATGAGGCAGAGCCAATGTTGAAAAGGCCCTGGCTCTGGTTGAAGCTAATCTTACTTCTTTAGGGACCGGGACCACTAGGGTGTTGCTATTTATGAAGTGTACTCCATGTACCCCTTTTGAATGTTCAAAGTGCTCCATGTAATTAGCTGGGTGTCATCCTCACCATAAATGATAAGGTTAGCTTGGTTTCATTGCTGCCTCCATCTTGAAGCTGCTGGCTGCTGCAGCAAGAATGACCGCTCCCCACATTAAATGGGGGGCGCCCTTTGTGTGGTCATGTGCAGCCCCCTAGACCCTATGCGGCAAGATTAGCACAGGCTTGGCTTTGCCTCCCCCCAGGTGGGATACCTGGAGGTCTCCGCCTACCTCAGTCAGTTGCCCAATCCCACCTGGGGAGGCATTGCCAAGGTGATCGAGCCAGGTAGGGGGAGGGACCACCTTGCCCACACAATAGGGGGAGGATCTTACCTGGGAATCGTCAGTTGGCTCCAGAGCTTCTCCCACCCTACCCACCCTCTGTTAAGACTTCTTTTGCAGGTTAACCTTTTCTCCACAGGTACACAGGTGCTGCTACGTCAAAGCCGCTGTTGAATTCTATTGCATTGGCAGGTTTGGCTTTCCCATAGCAAAACGCCACAGCTTTGGTGGTATCAGGCCTTGGGTGGAATCCTTTAGTCTATCTTCCCTAAATGGGGGTGGGCGTGTGGCAGTGACCCACCCACTCTTTGCAGCGGTGATACCAGGGTTCCCTGTTAAAGGGGTTGTTTGAGGGGAGGCTTTGGCCGTACGCCTAGAGGTTGTCATTGCTCTTCCCTGCGGCGGCAGCGAAATGGGGGCAGGCTCTCTCTGCTTGAACATGTGTTCTCCAGAGCCAGCCCATCCCCCCCCACTGGATAACCCTGATGTTCCCAGATCCCTGGTGGGGGACTGGGAGGGATAAATGCCCAGTGCCTGAGCCAAGGTCTACCCACATCTGAAACATAATAAAGTTGTGGCCAATTTTAATCCCATAGCATGTTGTCTTGAGTCATTATTCAACACGGGGGCCTCCCAGGGTTTGGAGGAGTCTGCCTGTCCACGCAATGGATGAAGGAGCTCACGGCAGTGGCAAAATTTGTGGTGGAGACTCACACCCGTGTTCTCAAGCAAATTGCTATTTAACTGTTTGCTGTAATTAAACAATTCCTTACTACTGGCTTAAAACAGCAGGCTAATATTATGTGCTTCCTTTACTTTCAGCAAAGTAATGGGCAACAGTTCCTTTGACTTCACTTACTTGGGATATACATTAAGCTTTTATCTGGTTCCCTGCTTGTAAAAGTAATAGGGTGGTGCTAAAGGATGTGATCAGTAAGTAAGCTTGTCACTTAGCAGCCTTAAGTGGCTCTTTGAAGCTACCTTTTTTTGTTTTGTTTTGAAAATTATCATTAGACTTCCATCTCCACTGCCACTCAAAGGAAGGATCCTTAGTGCTAAATGTAGCGGCTTGGGTTGTTTTTATTTGTGTGTGTGTGTGTGTGTGTGTGTGTGTGTGCAAGAAAGTACTCTCTCGTCACTAATGGCTTGCAGTTATTTACCGGCCTCCAGCCGTAAAAGGTGAAACTATTTTAAACTCATCAAGACTTCAGCAATTGCTTGCAGAAGTAGAAGACAAGATGAAATTCCTGCATCTTGGTAGCTTGGCACTTGTCTTATTTCTTTACAAATGCATCAAACACAGTGAAGATATTCAGAGAGACAAAGGCCTTTGGAGAGGCAGAAGACACTGTACCCAACCAGAGACTTCCCCACAGGAGTTACTTCACCTCTACAAACTGAGACAGCAGGAGACATCTTGGTGCCTCTGACAGCGGAGCCAAACAGAACACCTCATGAACCCCCTTCATACCTGAAAACAGGGCTTTTTTCCAGCCAGAACTCCCCACAACTGAGTTCCACATAAAACCGGTTCTGAGAGATCTGCATTGTCTCCCAGTACGTTTCCAAGCACAATTCAAAGTGTTGGTGCTGACCTTTAAATCCCTAAACGGCCTCGGTCCTGTATACCTGAAGGAGCGTCTCCACCCCCATCATTCTACCCGGACACTGAGGTCCAGCTCCGAGGGCCGTCTGGCGGTTCCCTCACTGCGAGAAGCCAAGTTACAGGGAACCAGGCAGAGGGCCTTCTCGGTAGTGGCACCCTCCCTGTGGAACGCCCTCCCACCAGATGTCAAGGACAACAACAACTACCAGACTTTTAGAAGACATCTGAAGGCAGCCCTGTTCAGGGAAGCTTTAAATGTTTGATGTATTAGAGTATTTTAATAAAAAAAATTTGGAAGCCGCCCAGAGTGGCTGGGGAATGTTTAGCCTGGAGAAGAGGAGGTTAAGGGGTGATATGATAGCCATGTTCAAATATATAAAATGATGTCACATAGAGGAGGGAGAAAGGTTGTTTTCTGCTGCTCCAGAGAAGCGGACACGGAGCAATGGATCCAAACTACAAGAAAGTATCCAAGATCCAAGATCCAAACTACTAATGTTCCACCTAAACATTAGGAAGAACTTCCTGACAGTAAGAGGTGTTTGACAGTGGAATTTGCTGCCAAGGAGTGTGGTGGAGTCTCCTTCTTTGGAGGTCTTTAAGCAGAGGCTTGGCAACCATATGTCAGGAGTACTCTGATGGTGTTTCCTGCTTGGCAGGGGGTTGGACTCGATGGCCCTTGTGGTTTCTTCCAACTCTATGATTCTACATATTATTATTATTATTATTATTATTATTATTATTATTATTATTATTATTATTATTATTATTCCAGAACCTCTTTGGTGCATTTCAGCACGTTGCTGTGCTCAGGGCAGTGCTGTGATTAGCATGGCATCGTAGGGTGACAGAAAGTGGCTGTGGGTGGTTGTTGCCCTCCAAAAGCACCCCCCAAAAGATCAACAACTTTGGCTCCCCCCAAAAAACCTGAACAACTTTGGTGTCCCCCCAAAAGCTCTACAACTTAGAGCTGTCCATCCCAAAAGGTGGGAGTTCCTGCACGTCTTTTTCTAGAAAAAAAGGCACTGCCTGTACATAGATTGGGGTTCAGGGTCGCATTACTATGCCCAACTCAGCATTGTTATTATAATCATCATCATTAATTTCTTAGAGCCATTTCTCAAAAATGACCTAAGGCAATTTAAATAAGTATATATATTTGTCTATAAGAATAAAAGAAAATTATTATAAATTAGTTTGGAGATGGCATTTAACACCAGTAAGGTTAAATCAAATAAACAAGGAATATTTGGTGTTATGTTCCAGGGGATGCCAGGAAGCAGGGAATTATGTTCACATGTCAGGCTTGAGGAATTATCTTCCTCCCACTGATGATTTCCAAAATCAGGGAGGAAACAAGAAAGCTCTGACTTAAGATTTATTCAGTCAATACGTTAGAAGACAAAGAATTCAATTCTTTGCTCACTCTGGCTCCTCCCCCTCCCTCTTTCCCAGCAGCATCTGACCCTACGGAAGCCCCCCATGGTCAAATATCTTGGCGTTTTTTGCTCTTGCACCCTTAACGAACATTGCGTTCTAGGAGATGGTGGATCATCTACTCCAGGGTTCTCTCAGTTGATTGCGAGAGTAACAAAAGAGATTGCCTGGCTGCTCCTGAGTTGATCGTGACGTGCCCCAGAGCTATGTCCCATTGCCGCTCCCACCACCACTGTGAAAGCTTTTATTCCCTCCATTGATGGCTGAGTGGGGGAAGGAGGGTTGGGTGAGCGATTTTATGCAACCCTTTCCAAAAAAAAAAACCTCAACAACTCTGGGCAAAGACAATGGGTAGATCACTGCAGTTTAATTATACTGGGAGTAGATCGCAGTCTCTATAGAGTTGGACGTGCCTGATCTATGCTGTCTAATGAAGTGTCTACTGACTGGACTATTTTCCCTCCCCCATGCTTCTTCTAACACTTCATAACTTGGCAGCTCACCAGTCTCTGCCTTGTTATCTCCCTCATAGCTCAGCTGTAATTCAAACTGACCTACCTGTCAGCTACAGGAGAAATGGGAAGCAATCTTCACCATACCGCTTGATTCCAATCCCTGAAATTACCTCTTGGTGGGGCGAATTCTGCCCAAAAGCTTGTAAGTGTTGCATGAGTGCCATAAAGGTGCCAAGAGATGGTACTGGGGCACCTCAAAAGGACCAAAGGAGCTCAGAGGATGATTCTATTGTCAGGTTTTACAGAACTGTATTGGGAATGTCCCTGTAATTCAAAAGTGCAACTCTAATAGGTGTTAGGATCATGAACTACAGTAGGCCAATCACTTTGCAAAATTCACTTCATCCACCAGGACAATACTGAATATGCAAAGAATTTCCAATTTCTAGGAGACCAGCAGAGCCAGATCTTTCTGTACTACACATGACATAAAATGTGGAAGCCTCAGACTGAGATCTCAATCTTTATCCCTTTTCAGAAAAGATAGAGTGCTTATAAAAGCTTCTTCCACGTCCATTTTATGGGTTGCTTTTTTATTTTTATTATTTAACCAACATCTACAAAAACTCCATATCACTGCTTGTCTATTTGTGAGGAAAAATAAGTACAGAAACAAACAGAGAGTTACTGCCAGATATAAAATGGCACAGCAGAGACGAGAAATTAAAAGTGAACAGCAAGGCAGGACAAACAATGTTTTGTATTTATATTCTTTTATAATATTTCTAGCCCACCTTTCCTTCAAGGAACTCATGAATCTGAAATACTTCTTCTATGCGATATATTCTTTTAAATGCTAACGAAAATTGTTAATTGTCACATAGAGAACATTGTGTACTGATCAATGT
Source organism: Podarcis melisellensis (assembly GCF_964234715.1). Lineage (NCBI taxonomy): Eukaryota > Metazoa > Chordata > Lepidosauria > Squamata > Lacertidae > Podarcis > Podarcis melisellensis. The sequence continues at coordinate 70,860,492 of NC_138539.1, forward strand.
CAAGAAAGCGAATAAGGAGTTATTCTCCTCTCATAATATTGGAACCTAGAGATACACAATAAAACTGAATGTTGAAAGATCCAGGAGAGATGAAATACATTGCTTCTTCAGACACTGTATAGTTAAACTATGGAATTCATTCCCGCAAGGTTTAGTGATGGCCAATAACTTGGATGGCTTTAAAATGCACTGGGTGAGTAATTTGAAATGGAGCAATTTGGCTCCTCTGCTCAGCACCCCACTACTGTAAAAAAATATCTTTCTCTTCTCTCCTCTGTGCTTCAGCTGTTAGCTGACAGCTCAGAGGGGCATTTTCCTCTTATTCCAGCCTCCTTCCTCCTTTCCCTTACATGGCAGCATGGTGAAAAGTTGAAGGAACAGGGCCAGATGAAGCTAAAGCAAAATGGAGCAGTGAGGACTGTCCTGAGTGGTGCTGTGTGTGAGAGAGAGACGGGTTATGTTGTGTATCATCCAGTCCCCTTCTTCTCCCCTCCTGTATAGCAAGAACAGATTTTGGCTCATGCTGTCCCGAAGAATAACTCTGCTATCTTTCTTCCCCATACTCAATCAGCAAGTGACATGGGTGGTGCTGTGGTCTGAACCCCTGAGCCTCTTGGGCTTCCCAATCGGAAGGTCAGCAGTTTGAATCTGTGCAACGGGTTGAGCTCCCATTGCTCTGTTCCAGTTTCTGCCAACCTAGCAGTTTGAAAGCATGCCAGTGTAAATAGATAAATAGGTCCCGCTGCGGCAGGAAGGCAAACAGTGTTTCCGTGCGCTCTGTTTTCCGTCACAGTGTTCCGTTGCGCCAGAAGCAGTTTAGTCCTGCTGGCCACATGACCCAGAAAGCTGTCTGTGGACAAATGCCGGCTCCCTCGGCCTGAAAGCGAGATGAGTGCCACAACCCCATTGTCGCTTTTGACTGGACTTAACTGTCCATGGGTCCGTTCCCTTCACCTGTTACCTTACCCAATCAGTGTTCATTAGAAATGATCGGATAAAACTTCCCCATTAATGCCCTATGCATGTTTAGTCAGAAGTAAGTCCCCCTTAAGGGATGCGGGTGGCGCTGTGGGTTAAACCACAGAGCTTGGACTTGCCAATCAGAAGGTCGGCGGTTCAAATCCCCACGACGAGGTGAGCTCCCGTTGCTCGGTCCCTGCTCCTGCCAACCTAGCAGTTAGAAAGCACATCAAAGTGCAGGTAGATAAATAGGTACCGCTCCGGCAGGAAGGTAAATGGTGTTTCCGTGCACTGCTCTCGTTCGCCAGAAGACTCTTAGTCATGCTGGCCACATGACTCAGAAGCTGTACGCCGGCTCCCTCGGCCAATAAAGCGAGATGAGCACCGCAACCCGAGTTGGCCATGACTGGACCTAATGGTCAGGGGTCCCTTTACCTTAAGTACCCCTTACTCTTAGGTAATGTGTCTAGAATTGCAGTCTCAATCTTCACTGGGGGTGGGGACCATCTGATAAATTTCTGATTGTGTTTGTTTCATTCTTAGAATTATGATGGATTTATATAGGCCCCATTTCTGTTTTTACATATCGTAGAAGGTAGGATGCCAATTCTGAACAGCTTCAAAAGGATATATATATATATATATATATATATATATATATATATATATATATAACATACTGTGTGAATATAGAGTTGGGGCTATGTTTTTGCCTATTTTACATTATTTTTTACAGCAACAAATGTCCTATTATAAGGATGTTTGGATCAGCAGGGGAGCTGTCCAACGAGTTATAAGGAGCACTGCAAGATAGATTTTGCTTCAGCAGTAGTTAGGTTTCCAATTATCAGCTTTATAATTAATGCCTCACCCCTTCCTGGCCTGTCATCAGAACTCTTATCTGGAGCACTTGAAAATCAAGTTTACTTCTTGGGGAAGTTGACTTAAGATTTCTAGATGTGACTTCATTGCTGGGTATGCTGCAACTGATCGAAGGGGTGAACTGCTGGCTTTATAGAGAAGGGAATGAGATGACCCATGATGCAATGTTTTCTCAAAATATGTGCCTTCTTCAAGCAAGGTATCTTCCTGGGTGATTTTCCTGGGAAGATTATTGCTTTCTGCCAACTCCCCTAGTACTTGCTCAGCACTGGGACCAGCAACCAAGTACTTCTCTGGGATGGCCCTGCCAAAAAGGTGTTGGAGCATGACACTTACACATCTTAATGGAAAGGTAGGGTATAAATTTCTTAATAATTAAATACATTTCAAGCTCCACAGTCTATCACAGAATTATGCAATGGGAAAAGATATGTTAGTACCCCCCAAGGCTGTTGTTTTTGCCCATGAAGTTTTCTTGGCAGGGATATCACATTGCTGACAAAGGTCTGTATAGTTAAAGCTATGGTTTTCCCAGTAGTGAGGTATGGAAGTGAGAGCTGGACCATAAAGAAGGCTGATTGCTGAAGAATTGATGCTTTTGAATTATGGTGCTGGAGGAGACTCTTGAGAGTCCCATGGACTGCAAGAAGATCAAACCAATCCATTCTGAAGGAAATCAGCCCTGAGTGCTCACTGGAAGGACAGATCCTGAAGCTGAGGCTCCAATACTTTGGCCACCTCAGGAGAAGAGAAGACTCCCTGAAAAAGACCCTGATGTTGGGAAAGACTGAGAGGACAAGGAGAAGGGGACGACAGAGGACGAGATGGTTGGACAGTGTTCTCGAAGCTATCAGCATGAGTTTGACCAAACTGCGGGAGGCAGTGAAAGACAGGAGTGCCTGATGTGCTCTGGTCCATGGGGTCATGAAGAGTCGGACACGACTAAACAACTAAACATCAACAACCCCAAGGCTACATGATGCAAAATATTCAGATATCGAAAAGCAAGCTCACTCTTGTGGCAGCAATCGTGGCACAACAATTTTGGCAATTTATTTCTATGATCACGTAGAACAGTGCCAAGTTCTACTCCTCTCTGCTAGCAAATTTTCTCCCCAGTAATGCTATCAATAATTTCCCAAACCATTGATGTGGATATGTGGTAGAGAGCACTTAATATAACAGATTAGAACCTGGGTTAACATGGCACCAATTACAAGAGAGGGAGGAGAATACACCACAAGCATGACCTTATGTTCCATGTTTTCTTCATGGACCCAGGTCATTTACATTACACTTTATTTTTTACTGTGCTTTGATAAAGAGAGAATATCAATATAAAGCCAATAAACTCCGACAAGACTTTGGAGGAGGCATAATCATTTCTGAACAGGTGCACAATGCTGAGGCTTTCCAGGCAGCTGGTTCACCTAGGCACATGCCAAGGTACAACCATTAAGCCCTCGTTGCCTCAGACTTAATGAGCAGATTCTGTAAATAGCAGCAATATTTTGTCTCATTTATCACCCATGGGTCTTCATGCTGCTTCTAGCTGAAATTACTCTTTTTAGTCAACTGCATCAAGGAACCCAACTCAATGTTTTTGGCAAGAAAAGAGCAGTTGCCGAATTGTGCCAAAGAAACACAACAGAGAAAATAGGTATTGCAATGCCTTGATCGGATCTGTCTCTGTCTGCGTGCTGAATATGCAAGCTTTAGGATTTCTGGAGCCACTTCTGTGCTACAAAACTAGATTGGTCTGAAACTGACTTAACTATCAGTGGTCTTGAGAACCGTATTGCTGTGAGGATGCTGAGACAGACAGTCAGGTCTTGCACCCATAACAGTGACCAAAGGAGAAATGACCACATGAAGAATACAGAGAGAAAAACTGCTATCTTGCATCTGAATCATTCTCTCCCATATTAGTCTATACGGCTGTAGCTGACTCTGACTTCACCCCCAAAGGCTCACGCTCCATTGTCTCCTGAGACAAACAGATGCCAACATTTGTAATTATAGGTCTGTTCTGACTCATTCATGAATGCAGGCAATCACTTCATATGAAACAAGGTATGAACATGGATGTGTGACCCCCCTCCCCCCCCCCAAAAAAAGGCTGCCTGGAAGAGGGACACAATAAAAATGGCAGAAATGAATCATCCTTGCCTAACACTTCATTCTTGTCCATCTAAGTATTGGTGGGCTTGTGCAAGCAACATTCTTTGAAGCTTCTCATCTGAAACTATTTCTTGTTACATTTTTAGCAAAGAAGGAAGATAAATGCCATAAACCTCGCCCCCACTCCTCTCCAACCCCTCTTCACATCATTTTCTCCCATTTTCATTAAAATTCGGGGCATTACAAACTTGACTGCTTGCTCAGCTTTCATTATACTCAGGGAACTGTCCAATTTAGAGCTTCAAGAAAGACTTTTGCAGCACATCTCGAGCATTCTTATTATTTTTCAGAGAGTAAGGCTCGTCTCTTCAAGCTGACTTCAAGTTAATTTTTGCAGGCTTTTGAATGCCAAGAGCTTTATTTTCATGGTTTTCACATACACACACACACACACCATTCCCTCTTCATTTCAAGCAGCAGTTGAGCGGCATGGTACCACAAAAGGAAGCAATTCTTCTCTAAAGTCACTGCACTCCACATCCCACTTGAGAGATAAAGATAAAGGAAAGGAAAGGAAAATTCCCCTTCCAGTTCACTATCTGGAATAGAAAGAAGAATATCAAGCTACAGGCTTCTGCCAAGTGAGTTAGAAGGGGAGAATTTCCAAAAGGTGGTGCCTTGTCCTGGATCTTAGGTAAGTCAATTGAAAAATCACAGGGTTTTTGTTTTGCAACACGTGACCCTAAGAGGGACAAAATACTCAGATTTGCCACTCAATGCCCATTCAGATAGGGAGTCACAGCTACTGACAGACAAATCTATCCATTTTTCTCAGTTTCTCATCCCTCCCCCCACTGCAGCTTTTCACATTTTCACATTAGATTTGGTATTTTTAAAAAATAAAACCAGCAAGTCCTCATGAAAATTCAGCAGTATTTTTTTACTGCACTTCTCTCATTGTAGGCATATTTGCCTAATGGAGCCATTTTTGCAAAGCGACTTTCCTTATACAGTGGTGCCTTGGTTTTCAAACATAATGTGTTCTGGGAGTCCGTTCGACTCCCGGAACTGTTCAAAAACCAAATCATGGCTTCCGATGGGCTGCAGGAGCATATTGCAGCCAATTGGAAGCTGCAGAAGCCATGCCAGACATTCAGATTTCAAAAATCGTTCAAACACTAGAACACTCATTTCCGGGTTTCAATCGTTTGAGAGCCAATTTGTTTGGGAACCAGGGCATTTGGCTTCCAAGATACGACTCTATAATGCATTTTGCAGGCTATTTTCACTAATATATTTTTTAAGCACATATCGGCAAACACACACATTCTTGCAAACATTACTGGGCTGGAAAACCACACAGCAAAACTTGCAGAAGTGCAAATTTTAAAGGACATCTGTGTTTCACGTCACATATTGTTTAGAAAGTGTGAATTAGGTAGGTTTGCCTTTAAATGCAAACTGGATTGGATTTCTTCCCCCCCTCCAGTCACAGCAAGTCCTGGCTCTCTAATAAAGGAGTATCTAACAAAGGAGTATTGGTGTGCAGAAGAAGCTGGTGCAAAACATGGCAGTGTAAATTATCTGGCATAAGGTTACACCTGATCCAAACTCAGTTTGGCGGCAGAGCTGTTGCTGACTGAGCCAGCCTAAACACGACAGAGGGAAAAGCAAGGGAGCAATCCTACTGAAAGATCTACAAGAATCATCAGATTAAAATCCAGCATATCTGTGGCCTACTTGGGGATTTCCAGTGCAGCTTTCATATCCTCAGACCAGTGTGAATCTTTGCTTTAGTGCAAAAAGGGGGTGCAAACCAAACACTATTTTAATGGCTCATTTCCCATTTTGCACCACTTTGCTTTAAGTCAGTTTTTGTGCTCCCTTAAATAACAGCTGGGGATCCAGTGGATCTTAACCACTCATCCAGACATAACTTGCTATAGGATTGCTTCCAAAGTGCCTTTATAAAAAATATGTTTTTCAAACAACCTCACTGCATTTACACTTCAGAATTTCAGGTAAAAAAAAAAAGCTAGCAAACCCCTTAACATGTTAAGCTTAGCTCTGTCACACAAAGGCTTCTTGGAACATGTATAATTGAAGTGGTACAGTCCTCCTATGCAGGCTATTCCATCTCAAGTTTCACATGTGTATTTATTAATTTAATTGTTTCTTTTAGGAATCACTTCCTATAAAGTATCTCAAAGTGATTTAACATTAAGAACATCAGCCATAAAAATAATAATGGATATAAAATACAATCTCATATATACAAGCAATTAAAACAATATTATGTACAAAATCAACTAAAGCAATTTCAGATCTAATCCAGTTACAAGCATATATATATATATGGGACGTGGGTGGCGCTGTGGATTAAACCACAGAGCCTAGGACTTGCCGATCAGAAAGTCGGCGGTTTGAATCCCCGTGACGGGGTGAGCTCCCATTGCTCGGTCCCTACTCCTGCCAACCTAGCAGTTCAAAAGCACGTCAAAGTGCAAGTAGATAAATAGGTACCGCTCCGGCGGGAAGGTAAACGACATTTCCATGCGCTGCTCTGGTTTGCCAGAAGCGGCTTAGTCATGCTGGTCACATGACCTGGAAGCTGTACGCCGGCTCCCTTGGCCGATAAAGCGAGATGAGCGCTGCAACCCCAGAGTCAGCCACGACTGGACCTAATGGTCAGGGGTCCCTTTAACTTTATATATATATATATATATATATATGCTTTCGTAGATTTTCACGGGTACAGGAATGCAGGTTTTGGTGTCCTCGGGTGTCTTCCCGTGTAAAAGTTGGGGTGTCTAGGCGACGTTTCGACGAGGTCTCACTCGTCATCTTCAGGCTGGTGCTTTCGGCTTCTTGTTACTGGAACAGAGCAGGATCTCAGTGTTTGAGTTCCTATAAATACTGTTGAGGGGGTGTGGTGTATAGCCTCCAATGTTCTGGGCAGAGAGGAAGTTCCCAGGCTAGTGTGCCTTTTCTTCTTTTGTTCCTTAATTACTTGAGGGATATCTTGAGTGATTTCTTGAGTGATATCCTGAGTACCACTTAGGTGGGTCATTAGGTGTGGATTAGTTGCTAAACTCTTTGTGTCTTGACCTCTTGAACTTTGTGAAGAGTTTTTCTGAGAAGATGGCTGTACTGCACTTAGTTGTGCTCTGGCTTGGCTTCGTGTATAGGGGCGAGCTGTGGTTTTGTGGCCTGTGTCAGCCAGATCTGTGTAGGGATTGCAGGGGGGTGCAGCATCCGGAGGTGCCACCATGGTTTGGCTACTGGATGGTGTCTGTAATTTATCTGTGGAGAGGGTCTGGGTTTGGGTCTGGTGTGGTTGATTGGTGATGGCGTTCTGTGTGCCTCTGGATCTGGTGTCAGTTTTTGTGGGGAGGGCTAATTTCCAGATGTCTGGCAAGCGGGATGTGTCGTCACGCTTGTTCATGTTGTGAGGGTGTTTCTCTATCTCGATGGCTTCCATGATTATTCTCTTGTGGTGATGTTCCATGTTAAAGAGCAATTTGGAATCTGCAAAATTAATTTCGTGTCCTGTTTCTTTCATGTGTTGGAAAAGAGAGGAAGTTTTTTCTTCTTATAAATAAAGAAGCAAAACCTACATCCTAATGACCTACTTGTGAGCTTCGATGTTGTATCTCTCTTCACACAAGTGCCCATTAATGAAGCCTTGACAGCCATTCAAAACAAATACAATCCCCCCGAATACATCTTGGACCTGACCAACCACTGCCTAACCAACACGTACTTCATCCACAATGGACAAAGATACAAACAGATAGAAGGAGCACCTATGGGATCACCCCTCTCACCGGTCACCGCAAACCTGTACATGGAACACTTTGAAACCAATGCTTTAGACAAGTCAGAACACAAACCCAAACTTTGGCTCAGATATGTTGACGACACCTTTGTAATTTGGCCACACGGGAAGGAAAAACTGGATAGCTTCCTCACACATCTCAACAGCCTACACCCCAAAATACAATTCACTATGGAAATAGAAGCCAACAACCAACTTCCCTTCCTTGACGTCCTAATCTACAAAAAACCTGATGGCTCCCTAGGACACACTATCTACCGGAAAAAAACACACACCAACCGCTACTTACATGCACAATCACACCACCACCCTGCACAAATAAACTCCGTAGCCAAGACTCTCATCTCCAGAACCAAACGCCTGGCTGACAAAGACCACTTGACAACTGAGTTACAGTATCTCTCAAATGTGTTAATTGCCAATGGATACCAGCAAAACAGGGTTACGAAGCTAATCCAAAAAGAAACACCCCCCAAAAACCAAGACACAGAAGAAAACAATGGCATGGCCCTCCTTCCTTATATCAAGGGCACTACAGATAAAATTAGCAAAATCCTCCATAAACACAATATCAAAACAGCCTTTTGCACCAACCAAAAAATAGCCAATATCCTCAGAAACCCCAAGGATAAAATCCAGTTGGAAAACCAAGGGGTCTATGAAATACCCTGCAAAGTCTGCCCAGCCACGTACATTGGACAAACAAACAGACGAATAAATGCACGTATCGCAGAACACAAGAATGCCGTCAAAAAAGAAGAAAAAACTTCCTCTCTTTTCCAACACATGAAAGAAACAGGACACGAAATTAATTTTGCAGATTCCAAATTGCTCTTTAACATGGAACATCACCACAAGAGAATAATCATGGAAGCCATCGAGATAGAGAAACACCCTCACAACATGAACAAGCGTGACGACACATCCCGCTTGCCAGACATCTGGAAATTAGCCCTCCCCACAAAAACTGACACCAGATCCAGAGGCACACAGAACGCCATCACCAATCAACCACACCAGACCCAAACCCAGACCCTCTCCACAGATAAATTACAGACACCATCCAGTAGCCAAACCATGGTGGCACCTCCGGATGCTGCACCCCCCTGCAATCCCTACACAGATCTGGCTGACACAGGCCACAAAACCACAGCTCGCCCCTATACACGAAGCCAAGCCAGAGCACAACTAAGTGCAGTACAGCCATCTTCTCAGAAAAACTCTTCACAAAGTTCAAGAGGTCAAGACACAAAGAGTTTAGCAACTAATCCACACCTAATGACCCACCTAAGTGGTACTCAGGATATCACTCAAGAAATCACTCAAGATATCCCTCAAGTAATTAAGGAACAAAAGAAGAAAAGGCACACTAGCCTGGGAACTTCCTCTCTGCCCAGAACATTGGAGGCTATACACCACACCCCCTCAACAGTATTTATAGGAACTCAAACACTGAGATCCTGCTCTGTTCCAGTAACAAGAAGCCGAAAGCACCAGCCTGAAGATGACGAGTGAGACCTCGTCGAAACGTCGCCTAGACACCCCAACTTTTACACGGGAAGACACCCGAGGACACCAAAACCTGCATATATATATATATATATATATATATATATATGCTTTCGTAGATTTTCACGGGTACAGGAATGCAGGTTTTGGTGTCCTCGGGTGTCTTCCCGTGTAAAAGTTGGGGTGTCTAGGCGACGTTTCGACGAGGTCTCACTCGTCATCTTCAGGCTGGTGCTTTCGGCTTCTTGTTACTGGAACAGAGCAGGATCTCAGTGTTTGAGTTCCTATAAATACTGTTGAGGGGGTGTGGTGTATAGCCTCCAATGTTCTGGGCAGCCTCAGCTCTGTTCCAGTAACAAGAAGCCGAAAGCACCAGCCTGAAGATGACGAGTGAGACCTCGTCGAAACGTCGCCTAGACACCCCAACTTTTACACGGGAAGACACCCGAGGACACCAAAACCTGCATTCCTGTACCCGTGAAAATCTACGAAAGCAAATATATATATATATATATATATATATGTGGGTGGAGTTTATATAAGTGAAAATAAAGGAGTGCACTTGGTAACAGCCTTGATTTAGGAAACATGTTTTACACAACAATTAAGATGTGGTCTGTCTCTACCTGTATAATCCCACAAATTCATCAGCATAGGCCTACCCTCACTCTTGTTTCTTGGTCACTCTACAGTGTAACAAAATGTTGGGAGAGTGGGACAGAATCTCATCCTCTTACGCACACAAATGAAGGATGGCAATGTGTAAATGACTCAAGGGGAACAAGATTAATATTCATAATCTCCTGTGCCCCACTTACATCAGCCATTCCCAAGACAGACAGTTTCAAACAGGCTCCTGTCAGCAGGAATAAACAAACATCATATCAGTTTACTTGGCTAAAATGGAGTACATATGGGAAGCTTGCCCCAGTGGAAAACATCTGGCTGCCCTACAGGAGGTTTCTGTCTAATACACAACCAGATTTTGCAAGCGCCAGGGCTGAAGATGGATGTGTTAAAGGGTTCCAACAATAATTGCTTCAGGGAAATGCTTGATGTAACTTTTAACTACCATACAGCTACAATGATCAAGATGGGAGTTGAAGTGTTCTGTTACATGCAGCCTGGGTAAGTAGAACTCCTCTCAGACAAGTCATGCGCTCCTGTGAATGACGCCGAAGAAACATCTCCAATAATTCCCTCATAATTCTCGCCCCAACCTCTTTTCTATTGCATTGCTGAAACCCACCCTCCCCTCTTTCACACACCTTAAAGTGAAAGCAGGACTGAAAGGAAGGACAAGTCTATGTAACCAGAGCAGTTGTTACTTGAAAGTCTGTACAAACATATGAAAAAAAGAGAAAAGATTCACTACTAGTAAGAAGCAAATGCAGCCGACCTAAGAAACAACCCTTGAGTACCAGCAATGCTAATGTTTGCTCATCTATGACAAATTACCTGTCATTCTGTAAACAGTAGGGGCCTTAGAGATCTAGAGTTGAACAGCCTACAAAAGAAAGGTAAACTGAAAACACCATCTATTTTAGTCATACCTCAGGAGTCTATAGTTCTTTGGGGCTTTGTTCGGAAATCGCAGGCAATTTGCATTAACATTTCTTACAGTTTGCTGTTTTCTCGTCCAAGACCTAAAAGGGAGAAAATGGATAATTTCAGTGGTGATCAGCCTCTTCCCGCATGCCTGTCCCAAATGCCCAAGGCCATTGCCCAGCAATGCGGCTCCTACTCCATTTAGATATGGTTAACTGGATTAGTGCATCTACCGTTTCTTAGTGGTTTTTATTACATCGTGAAATGACTTCTGAAGAAAGTGATTCATAAATGAAATAATAATAATAATAATGCCATGGCCAAGGTCATAGCAAGTTGTACAAAGTTCAGTAACTGTGCTAGTATTTCAGATCCAGTTTGATGTCAACAAATAACAATGGCGATATATCTCTTCAGTTTACCAAAGGTCTTGCTGGGCCATTGGCCATTATTCCATCATCATCATCATCATCATCATCATCATCATCATCTGTTGCTGCTGTTGTTGTTACATCATTAGATGTTCTTATGATTTCCCTGCTGCCTGTTATCAGGTTCCAAAGTTTCCCGCAAAACAAGCCACCCCAGTTCTAACAGAAGAGAAATATATTAATTAACGTGAGATATACTTAACCTGTGTTCAGTGTGCGATTTGCTTGTAATTATGGTTATCTGATTATTTTTATCTAATTAAGGAGCACATAAACAATTGCATTTCGTGAGAAACAATTACTGTTTGGACATGCTTTATTACTTTGGTTGCCAGAAAGAAAACTTCATGATATAATCAGCTAAGCAGTTTAGCAGATTGTGAATGGTCCTGTCAATGAAGGAATGCAGTGTGCGTATTCATGACTTCCTTCTCCTTCTCCAAACAATATTGCGGAAAATTAAATCAGGATTGAAAGAGAATGATTAAGAGCAGAGTTGAGGGTTCTTTGCATACAGTCACACAGGATATCCTTCACAGTACCAAATGACTAGTGCGGGGAAAATCAGGTAGTATTATGGCCCTTTTGGATCTTCTTTTCTTTTCCTATTATTTTGCTTTGAGTCCTGGGGCAGAAAAGCTATATAGAGAAGCTTCTCATTGTAAGGATGATATTTATTAAATCTCATTGAGGCATTGCATCTTTGTTTTTGTAAGCTGCCTTGGAAATTCCACTAATTGACAGCTTTGTCCACACCAGAGCATTCAGGCAAAAGTGATCACTGTGCCTTCATAAATGAGCACTTTCATTTTGGGTGTTTCCTGTCCACAATAGTGAGCAGAACTTGATGGCATATAGTTGCACTGTGAGTTGTTGCACCCAACACTACATCAGTACTCCCCCCCCCCCCAAAGCTCCAGAAACATCAGGTCCATCATGGGCATTTATTTGTATAGAAGCACATTATTATTATTGTTATATTATTATTATTATTATTATTATTATTATTATTATTATTATTAAATGCATGTTTTTCAGTACAGTGATACCTCGGGTTACATATGCTTCAGGTTACATACGCTTCAGGTTACAGACTCCGCTAACCCAGAAATAGTACCTCGGGTTAAGAACTTTGCTTCAGGATGAGAACAGAAATCGTGCCCCGGCGACGCGGCAGCAGCAGGAAGCTCCATTAGCTAAAGTAGTGCTTCAGGAACGGACCTCCGGAACAAATTAAATACTTAACCCGAGGTACCACTGTATACCAGATTTTCACAGAGCAGCAGTAAAAATATTTGTGTGTTGCTCCAAGCTTAGCATGGACTTGGAGTGACTTGCATAAAAGCTTGCAGCTTCCTTTCCTCTCCCACCTCACTTACATTCAAGTAGAATGTTTACTTTTATTTTTAATACAGCGGCTTTGTGCAAGATCTCTTCTTAACAAAACCACCGCTGCTTTAAATAATAACGAAATGGTGTTATAATGATTAAATGCAACATTTTAGAGACACTCTGTCTGGCTTTCTGAGAGCCTGTATTGAGCTACAGATGGGCACAAGTCTCCACAAATCGATTTGGGGCTACTCCATCTGCTCTGTAGGAAATTGTATTCACTTCAACTTGACCTAGACAGTACACAGACTTGGTCAATTTGGTTTATGATTTGGCCAAATATGGTGCACAAATCTGTTAAACAACTGTTGCTTTTTCTAAGCCCAAGGGGGCCTCAGGATCCTCTGACAGCCAAACACATAAAGTGAAAATATATCCCTTTCAACAATTTCCTTAGATGGGGCATTTATGGATATTATAATAAAATTCAAACAAGCATTATTATTTGTCACACCTCCTTCACAAAGCTATTTTTATGTAGTGGCTTTATCAGATTTGATATTGGTACTCACATCCAACCATACGTACAAAAGTGTGTTTCTAAATCTGATTTAGCACATAACAGATGCACAGATGTACCTTTGGGAAGATTTATTATGAATCAGAGCTGTTACTTTACTCCTTAAGATCATGCCGTCATTTGCACATGTGGCTTCTGTACAACTGAGACTTTCCCAGCGATGCACATGTTTTAAAAAGTGTGACTCTTCAGCTCTCACTTAATCAAATTATTTTCCATTGCATCTGCCTCCTGTTATATTTATCTCTTCAAAAATCTATTCTTTTTGTCCCTTTCAGTATGCATTAAATATATCTGCAGATATGGGAAGCTATATTTGGAAATGTACTTTATGCATATAGGTTGCAAGGGTGAAGATGAATAAAACACCCCATCTACCCACCCTTAAAAACCACACCAAACCCTTAGAGAGTTTCTATTTAAGTAAAAAATTGTCATCAGAGGCCACGTTCCAAAAAGTATGATTGGAATAATTATGAAACCTTTGGAACAATGGCAATTCCATATAAACCTATTTCCTTGAAGTGGGATCATCTTTAGAATGGTCCTGGTTGCCGGCAGGCCCCCAACTCGGTTCCTCCCCCCATTCCAGGGTGGCACCACGATCACCCCAGGTCTATTGGCCAATCATTTTGAGCGGGGTGATCATGGGGGGTTTAAAAGTGGCAGCGTGACATGTGATGAACGCCTGTTTCGCACTGACCCAGTTGATGCTGACAAAAAACCCAACACATACACTATATCAGGAATACAACTCCCACCATCCCTAGCTAACAGGACCAGTGGTCAAGGATGGTGGGAATTGTAGTCCCAAAACAGCTGGAGGGCTGAGTTTGGGGGTGCCTGCACTATATAAAAGAATATAAGCCTCGCCACCGCCCCTACCCCCTCTTCTTCCCCAACTTTATACTGTATTCAACACCAATGTCTCACAAGAAATGTAACTCATTTGTAAGAGTGTACAACCTGGAAAAAAAAGAGACAAGACATGGACTTTTGTAAACCAAGAAAATCTTTAATAAAAATAAACTTAAAAAAAGTAGAAGGCAGATACGAACAGGACCACGGACAGCTCCAAGGTTATAATGACGTCTTAAGTCTGTCTAGAGCCGACGGAAACCTTCTGCAGAATTATGGAAGAATTTGCATGAACCATAGCAGAGGAGGAAGTACCACGGAAGTCATTTCACATGCTCTTGCTGGAATCAGGACAAGCTTAAAAATGTCTCTACCCCTTCCTCACATTTTTCAGTGCGGTTGAAAAATGGCCACAATTAGCTTCGTACTTTGCCTGAATGTATTCCAACCTCCTTGAGCTGTTCTGCAAAGAAAAGAGCCCAGAGTTCTGATTTTATCCCACCTGGCACCATCTTCAGCCAAGCAGGCCAGATAGCATGATCTTTACCAACTTCTGTGAAATGCTGCCAAGCACATCTGTACGGGTTGAGTCCTTCCGATACACTTTCAATGTCATCAACTTGCTCATCTCTTGTTATTGGGACAAATGAGAGAGTTTTTAACTATTACTCATTCAGTCCAGGTGCCAACACACCCAAGTCACATCTGTTGACTGAGCAGATGGGAAGAGTTCTTTCAGCTAAATCATTTGGCAATCATCATTATTAGCTGAGTGGGTCAAACCACATGCCATAAATTATCCATTTACAGCTGTTTGTATGATAAAATATTTGGGTTTAGATATTTTTTCCTGCCTTGACCCTTAGCTCCAATGTGCCATGGGCAAGGAAAGTCAAATTAGCATTCAAAACACTTTTTCTGTATCTTCAAGGCTTCCTGTGGCCTATTTAATAAGGAACAAATGAATGTCTAAAACAATTCCTTTGCCCATTTCTACACAACCTGTCTCACACAGTTAAAAAGGCAGCTGTCAGGGTTTCTGGGAGAGAGGAGGAGATGACAGAGGAGACGGAGAGCGAGTGGGAGGAGGGGCAGAAGGATGAGGAAGAAGATGACGGAATTCTGAGGGAATCCACGAGTCTGAGCAGCGAGTCAGAGGATTCTCAAAAGGGGGTTACCTTAATCAAGCAAAGGGGAGGAGAAGGGAGAAGCGGAGAGGAGCCCAGTGGAAGACAGAGGAAGCAAGAGACGTCTCAGCCGGAACGGAGAAAAGGGGGTGGAGTCGTCAGCCTCTCGGAGGGAGCAGGATTAGGAGAGAACAGAGAGAGGGGGTTGGAGCAGGGTGTTCAGCCGGAAAGGGTGGAGAGCAGAGCAGGGGGTGGTGTAGCGGTCGAAAGAAAGGTCAGCAGCAACGTACGCGCGCCAAGTTCAAACGTAGAGGCGCGCGGAAGTGGAGAGAGCTCAGGGGAGGAGCCCGGCCCTAAAGCCAGAAAGAGGGGGGAAGAGGCGGCAGAGGATTCAGCCTCAGGCGAGTCACGGAGAGAGGGAACCCAGGGGGGCAGGAAGACCCTGCGGAAAAGAAAGGAGAGGAAGAGGTGGTCTAGAGCCAGGCTATTAAGTTGGTGCGGAAGAGGGGAGGAGTCAGAGGGGACTTCAGCGGTCTAACGTGGCAGACGTACGGCCACAATGCTGAACTGTATGAGAAGCAGAAATCTTCAATAAACTTTTCCTGTAAATAAGCTGCAACGGAGTGAGGTCTCTTGTGAGCTGGGACCAGACCTGGGTGGCCGTGACAGTAAGTCCCCTCTCTGAAAGCAAAAATTTTTTTTTTGCGAAGCTCACGAACGGGAGCAGCCATGAGCGCTGAGGAGCAGCTGGTTGCATTGCGGGATCAGGTTACCGCTCTCACATCGGCAGTCATTGCTTCGCAGAAGAAGAATGACGACTTGGAGAAGACGTGCCAGGATTTGCAGGCAAGGTGGGAGCGCGCGGACAAGGCGGGGGCCCCAGGATCCAGAGCGGAGGGCATTGCGCTTGGACGGAGGGGGGGTGCCCTAGTTCCGCATTTTAATGGCAACTTGCAAGACTATCCCAATTTCAGAGCGGACGTTGTATATGCACTGCACTTACTCCGTCACGATTTTAAAGATGAGGAGGAGAGAGTGGGGTTCATTGTTTCGCACCTGCATGGGGAGGCCAGGGCTTGGCTACGCAATTTGTGGCGCGAAGATGGACCGGCCCGTCGCGATTCAACTGCGTTCATCAAAGCGATGGATTCTTGTTTTCAATCCTCTGTGGATGTGGACATTGCGCGCCGTCAAATGCACGGGCTGAGGCAGGGGAAAGCGACTGTGCGCCAATACCACTCTAAATTTTTTGCATTGCTCACCGCCTTAGATTGGCCAAAGGACAGTAAACCGGTCAGAGATCTTTTTTGGGAGGGATTGAGCCCCCCCATCAAGGATGAGATCGCTAGGGGGGACAGACCCCAGACCCTAGAAGACGTGGTGCAACGGGCTTTAGCTCTTGGAATTCGACATGAGGGGCGTCCGTGGCATGAGGAGGACGGGCCCCAAGCGCGTGCGCAAGCAAGGACTCTCCCTTTTGTGCACAGGGACTTCAGCCGTGCGCACCCCTCGCCAATGGGGAAGGACAGAGAGGAGCCAATGGAGATTGGTGGTGCTAGGGCTCAGAAGCCATCCCAGAGCCCTGTCCCTGGTGCAGCCAAAGCGAAGCCTCCTAGAGGAACCAGGAAGTGTTACATCTGTGACAGTGCGCACCATATGGCGAAAGAGTGCCCCCAGAGGCTCCAGAAGCACACTGCAGCGCTGGCAACTGTAACAGCAGAGGTGCAACCAGGGGAGCAGCTTCAGGGAAACGACAATGCCTGGCTGGAAGCAGAGCTACTGGGGCTCAGCCAGGCGGATCTGTAGACAAGCCCCCAGCATCACTGCAGAGCGTGGACCCTTTGCCTCCCAAACCGGCAGTTCTGCTCACAGCAACACTCCAGTTGCCTGATGGGAGACTCCTCGAGGTTCCAATAACGATCGATTCGGGAAGCAACGCCGACTTCATGGGACTGCAGTTCGTTAAGCAGCACAACATGGCGCTCCTGCCTGCAACGACGCCTCTGAACGTGGTCACGGTGGACGGCAGGAAGTTGCTGGGGGGGCAAGTGGTGCAGCAAACCCCTCCCATGATGATGCAGATTGGCAACCATCGAGAGCTTATTAGTTTCAATGTCACCCACTTATCGGACACACCCATCGTGTTAGGCATGAGTTGGCTGGAGAGGCACAGTCCCGCGGTTGCGTGGTACCAGAGGCAGATCAACTTTTGTTCATCGTATTGTGCTCAGCATTGCTTTCAGACCGATCAGGGAGGAGAAGCTGAGCAGCCATTGCATCTGGGTGTGGTGCAAACAGTGCCTCACAAGTACCAGGAATTCTTGGAGGTTTTCTGTGAGAAGGAAGCTGACAAGTTGCCGCCTCATAGACCTTACGACTGCGCGATTGATTTAGTGCCAGGGGCGCAATTGCCTGCTGCCAAGCTGTACTCCATGTCGGAGGACGAAATGCAAGAGCTTCGGGAGTTCATAGACCATAACCTCAAGCGAGGTTTCATCCAGGAATCTAAAGCAGCGGGAGGCAGCCCTGTTTTCTTTGTGAGGAAGAAGGACACGCCCCAAAAACGGCTTATAGTGGATTACAGGTTCATCAACAGCTTGACTAAGCCCAAAGCTTTCCCCATGCCCAAGATTGACGACCTTTTAGCGACCGTCAGGAGGGGCAAGATTTTCACCAAGCTGGACCTACGTGGAGCTTACAATCTCATCCGCATCCGGAAAGGAGATGAGTGGAAGACCGCCATGTTCACCCCTCTGGGCACATACGAATACAGAGTCATGCCTTTCGGCCTCCAAAATGGCAGCCACGTTTTTCAAGCATTTATGCACCACGTGCTAGCAGGTCTCCTCTACAAAAAGTGTGTCTGCTTTCTCGACGATATCCTGATTTTCTCGGAATCGCCGGAGGATCACGATAAGGACGTGAGGGAGGTCCTGCAGAGGCTGAAGGAACACAGGCTGTACGCCAAGTTGGAAAAGTGCCAGTTTGATGTCAGAGAGGTTGATTTCCTTGGCTACAAGTTGTCCGACGAGGGACTGGCCATGGACAGGGCTAAGGTTCAAGCGCTGTTGGACTGGAAAAGCCCTCGAAATCGGAAAGAGGTCCAGAGGTTCATCGGCTTTGCCAATTTTTACCGCAAGTTTATTAAAGGTTTTGCGAACGCGACGGCGGCGATCACTGACACCCTCAGTTCCAAGAAGAAGAAGTTCGTCTGGACCGAACAAGCGGAGCGGTCTTTCCGGACGCTTAAGGGTCTTTTCGCCTCCGAAGAGCAGCTGCTCCACGTGAATCCCGGCAGACCCATGCGGGTAGAGACCGATGCGTCAGACAGAGCGGTTGGGGCCGTTCTTTTGCAAGAGGATTCACAAGGCAACTGGAGACCGGGTGCGTTCTACTCCCGGAAGCTCAGCAAGACGGAGCGCAATTATACCATATGGGACAGGGAGTTGTTGGCCATTCATGCAGCTTTCAAAGCGTGGCGACACTTCTTAATAGGAGCCAAGCACACGGTGCAGGTCCGCACGGATCACAAGAACTTAGAGTATTGGCGGACGGCTAAGTTGCAGACCCAGCGACACATGCGCTGGGCGGAGTTCTTTGCGGACTTCGACTTCAAAATAGAATACATCCCAGGAGACTCCAATGTTATTGCAGACGCGCTGTCCCGAAAGCCGCAATACTTGGAGGAAGCAGCTCCAATCGCAGCAAAGCACATTTTCGCACCGCAGGCGTGGACGTGCGCTACCATCGCAGTCGACCTGGACGCGGTGCGACGCGCGTTGCAAAGGGATCAGTTTGCACAGTCTAAGATGGAGGAGCTACGCGGAGGGTCGCGACACAACGATGAGTTTCAATTACAAGATGGACTTTTGACTCGTAAGGGTGCCCTTTACGTGCCCACCGACGATCTTCGAGCCAAGGTTCTGCAACAGTTGCATGACGCCCCTAGTGCAGGCCATTTCGGCAAAGAGAAGACGATGGAGTTGGTGGCTAGAGACTTTTGGTGGCCCCAGATGAGAGGAGAGGTGGCGGACTACGTCGCCAGGTGTGATATCTGCCAGAGGTCCAAACCAGTGCACCAGAAGCAGGCGGGATTGCTAGAACCGCTGGAGACACCGCAGCAACCATGGGAGAGGGTAGCGTTGGACTTTGTTACAGACCTGCCCAGCTCCAGAGGTAAGACGGCGGTGTTAGTGGTGGTGGACTTGTTCACCAAGATGGCGCACTTCATCCCTTGTGCCAAGGTGGCGACGGCAGAACAGACCGCAAAGCTCTTCATCGATCACGTCTTCAGAGTGCATGGACTTCCGCAGTCCGTCTTGTCCGACAGGGGGCGCCAGTTTGTTTCCACTTTCTGGCGAAAGCTTCTGGGCATCTTGCACGTCAAAATCAACCTGACATCGGCGAGGCATCCACAAACCAACGGTCAAGCGGAGAGGGTCAACGCGATCATGCAGCAGTACCTGCGGTGCTACGCCAACCAGCGACCTGCGGCGTGGGTGGACTATCTGCCGATGGCTGAATTCGCCTACAACAACACGAAACACGCTTCCACCGGGGTGACGCCTTTCTTCGCGAACAATGGCCGTCATCCCAGAACCTTCCCGAGATTTGCGGCACCAGGAGGGGGGGGGCCTCAAGATGCCGACCAGTTTGCAGCGGAGTTGCAAGAGGTGCACGAGGAGCTGCGGAGACATTTGGAGCTGGCAAAACAGGCGTATAAGGTGCAGGCCGATAAGCACAGGAGGGCGGGAGAGGACATCCAGGTTGGGGACTGGGTGTGGTTAGCAGCCCACGCGATGCCGGCCAGGTCATTGGCCAAGAAGAAGTTAGGACACAGGCAGCTAGGGCCATATCAAGTTGAGACTAAGATCAATCCGGTGGCTTTTCGTCTAGCCCTTCCGGAAGGTTCCAGGGTGCACCCGGTCTTTCATAGGTCGGTGCTCACTCCCTACAAAACCCCACACAGGTTTCAAGAGTCAGGAGCACCCCCAGAGCCACGTAGGAGGGCGCCTGAGAGGGGGGAATCGCCAAGACCAGAACCTCTTAACGAGGTCACAGAGATACTGGACTCGAGATGGGGGGAGGAGGGAGTTGAATATTTTCTCGCCAGGGAGGGCACACCAGCCGCTGCTAATAGTTGGGTGCCAGGCTACGAGTTAGACGAACCCCTTTTGAAAGAAGAGTTCCATGCACTTTTCCCACATAGACCCATGCCAGCTGAGTACTTTGATGACTGGCTTTTCACACCCACATTGTCAGATAGCACGTTCAGGGGTTTCTCTTCCCCCGAGGAAAGAACACCAGAATCAAGCCCGCCCAGGGGATCGTGCTCGGGGGTGGACACGGAAACCCCTTATTGGTGGGAGGAGCAGCCAGAGGAGGAATGGCGTAAGAGGTGGCTGATAGGTCCTTGGCGGGCAGCACCGGAGGAAGTAGCGATGGAAGCAGAGACTGAGAAGCATTTGGGGGAAGAACCCGACTTCGAATACACTTACACAGAACTGCCAGCAGAGAACATTGACGTAGACGACCTGTATCCTGAGCCTACCCCCGAAGAGCCGCAGTTTCCACAACCGGTCCCCGGCGAGCGGGAGGGGGGAAGGGGGGGCTTCGAGGGGGGGATGGATGTCAGGGTTTCTGGGAGAGAGGAGGAGATGACAGAGGAGACGGAGAGCGAGTGGGAGGAGGGGCAGAAGGATGAGGAAGAAGATGACGGAATTCTGAGGGAATCCACGAGTCTGAGCAGCGAGTCAGAGGATTCTCAAAAGGGGGTTACCTTAATCAAGCAAAGGGGAGGAGAAGGGAGAAGCGGAGAGGAGCCCAGTGGAAGACAGAGGAAGCAAGAGACGTCTCAGCCGGAACGGAGAAAAGGGGGTGGAGTCGTCAGCCTCTCGGAGGGAGCAGGATTAGGAGAGAACAGAGAGAGGGGGTTGGAGCAGGGTGTTCAGCCGGAAAGGGTGGAGAGCAGAGCAGGGGGTGGTGTAGCGGTCGAAAGAAAGGTCAGCAGCAACGTACGCGCGCCAAGTTCAAACGTAGAGGCGCGCGGAAGTGGAGAGAGCTCAGGGGAGGAGCCCGGCCCTAAAGCCAGAAAGAGGGGGGAAGAGGCGGCAGAGGATTCAGCCTCAGGCGAGTCACGGAGAGAGGGAACCCAGGGGGGCAGGAAGACCCTGCGGAAAAGAAAGGAGAGGAAGAGGTGGTCTAGAGCCAGGCTATTAAGTTGGTGCGGAAGAGGGGAGGAGTCAGAGGGGACTTCAGCGGTCTAACGTGGCAGACGTACGGCCACAATGCTGAACTGTATGAGAAGCAGAAATCTTCAATAAACTTTTCCTGTAAATAAGCTGCAACGGAGTGAGGTCTCTTGTGAGCTGGGACCAGACCTGGGTGGCCGTGACAGCAGCAAAAAGAAAATATTTTACTAACATCTATGAACAATTTATTCAGTAATGATAAGCTTGATAAGCCTGATCCAACTCTTTAGACTGCAATGCATCGCAAAGTTTTAAATTTAATTCTTAATCATATCTGACCACAGCGAGGAGTCATTTAAAGATGTGAATGAATCTTTTTATAAGTATAAATATCACCCAATTCAGATTGGAATGACAGTATGTATGAAGGAGGCCTTAACCTCTTCCGCCTCCATTGTGGTCCCAATGAAAACCCTTCCTTAACCTGCTGGTTGGCCATTGTATAACTTGGAGGTGGGGAAGGAAGACTAATCCTTTCCTCCTGTGCAATGGTCCTGGTGACAACCCCCTCTGGCACCAAAGAGAACTTCCCTCACATATGAAATAGAAACCAGATAGGGTAGTGTAGCGATCACACACAGGGCCCCCGGACGTTTGATGGTCTATTGACCCTGTGCCGCCACTGCAATTGTTTTTTCCCGCTGCCACTACCCCGTATCTCACGGGGACACACAGAGTCCAGTCAGTTGTTAACATAAACAAATAATCAAGTTTATTTTTAAATGCAGGAACAAGCTTATGGTTTCAGTTAATTTTTCTCTTGTCAGTTTCTTATTCTTATTTCCTAACAACTCTAAACTGATTATTCCCAACTATCTATCTGACTCCACCTCACAATTCCTCTCACTCTCTCACAATACAACTCAACCAACCCACACCTAAACCTCCCTCTTCCTTCTTCAACTCCCAAACCTCAAACCTCAACCCAACTCAACTGACTTTCAAAACCTCCCACTCCAACTTTTATTCCCCCCTTGCATTCTCACTTGCCAATCACATCACACCTATTTTAACCCTTTCCTTATGACCCATCCTAGGAGGCAAACACCACAGGGAGCGTGGGGGATTTTCATCACGGCAAAAGGGGGAAAAATGATAAAGCCACTATGTGTATTGTGGTTCCAGACATGATATGGGGATCAGCTAGGTGCTATTTACATTTTACAAGGGATGCATGCAACCTTATGCAGCATGGCCAATGTCATGTGAACTTTAGCTCTTAGTTCCACAGGACATACCAAATTAGAGTTGAAATCGGGGCAGATAGGGGAGAGGAAGGGGAAAGGAGATTAACACACATGCTTAAGTCATGTCATTTTCCTAAAGCAAAACCTCAAACTGAGGTTGGGGATAACTATATCACATACTTAATCTAAAGGAGGAGGGAGGAGCTAAGGATTCTCTAAGGGGAATTCTAAAGCTGACTACATTTCCCTGTGAATCTTTGGGACAAAAGCCATTCTCACCTGGTTTAACTGAGTCATATCTAGCACCTGGGCATCCTTCCTGGGATGAAGAAAAATGAATAATGAGAACAATATCATTTTCTGTGTAATCTATTCCGTGCATTTGCATGCAACACATTTATTATTGCTATTTTGTTGATGGTTTTAGTATTGTGACTTCTGCAAAGTTTGGGGGGTCAAATTGGAGGTCAGTTCTAATGTGGTGCATGGACTTGCTTTCGTAACAAAACTTCTTCCAATGCACATGAAAAGGTAGGTTCTTTCTTTCTTTCTTTCTTTCTTTCTTTCTTTCTTTCTTTCTTTCTTTCTTTCTTTCTTTCTTTCTTTCTTTCTTTCTTAGAATGGCTAATGCCCAGATTATGATTCTGTGGAATGAAGTTGAAGTTTTCTAAAACACTAGTCCAGCTGGGAGCATTAGCTGTAGGTTGGTTGAGTACATTGTTTGTGTCTCAATTCCCAGAACCTTGAGCAGCAGGAGGGAACAAATGATCAGGAACACTGGAGGGCTTCAGACAGTTAGGGCTCAAGAGTAGGGAGGTTCACACAACCCCCTCAATGCACTAAGAGCATACAGGAGGGGGTCCCTGCCCCACACCACCCACAGTGAAGGAGTCCTAAATGCAAAAGTGCATGGCCACCAAAGGTTCTGGCTGCCCCTCATGCCATTGGTAGGGACAGGTTTAGTTAGTAAGGCTGTGCACTGCATCCGGCTAGAAACAATATGTTGAATGAAATTTGGGTCAACCTGAGTTTCAGGCAGATTGGGTTGAGGCAGCCATGGATTTCCCCAGGTTGAATTGTGCCCACCTGCAGCAATCCAGGGCTGTTGAAAGAAGTGAGGATGCTTAACCAGAATATTAAACCCTGATTAAACATGTAGTTGGCAGAGAAAAGATACACAACTCCCCCCCCCCCCCCCCGTTGCAGATTTAATTGGCATTTCAAACCCTAACTTAACCTATGGTTGGAAGGTGAGAAAAGAAGGGGCATGTCTCCTTCTCTCCCATTCACCCGCCGCACCGCATTGCATGACTTTGCAAATTCCCCATTCTGTTTAGGGTCTGGATCTGAGTCACATTGGGTCAACCCCAAATCATCTTAGGGTGGATCACCAGATCAGATTGTAAATAGGATCAGGGCAAGGGAGCACACACAGCTCTACTAGCTAGCAGATTCCCCTTATATTTGCTTTCTTATGCTTATTAAAGCTGATTCTGACAATATCTTCAATATTAAAGTGGGAGGAGCACAGAATATGCTCTGTTGAATTAATTCAGAAAATGTGTAGCAAACACCATAAGCCAAAATACCTGCATTTGGGAGAAAAAATGAAAATGGTTTTAAGAAGTTGTATGTATGCTAAGTAGATCCTTAATGGCAGTAAGTGCATACAGGCTAAACATCAAACAGGATTTTGATACTTGAAATAAAACAGCACTTAAGCCACAAGCACTTATTCTAAGCTCATAAACTAAATTCATAATAAAGTCCCAAGCACATCCAAGAGAGGGGTCTAGATGTCTCCAGTCTCATCTATCCCATAATTGCACTAATGGTTTGTACTTTGAAACCAGGCCAATTCTGTCATCTGCACAGCATTTCAATGCATTGCATTCTAAAATGTGAAAACAGTACATCAAGAACCTCCTGGGTTTTTCTCATTCAAACTTGATTCTCACTTCCTAATTGTTGTTCAGTGCATGCCGTGTAAACTTAATTAAATCTCACTTTAATGCATCAATTAAAACAGCAAATTACAATGGACAGCAATGATTTCAGGAATGGCTAGCAATACCCCAGTTGCAGATATCCGGATCTTCCAAAACAACCTATGCCCTACCCATGTTTCCCCTAAAAATGGCAAGCACTGTTATATCGATTGCACTAGTTCCACCACCTTTATATACAAAACTAAGTTTTCAGCATATGGATGTACAGAGTCAAGAACCATGAAAACCTCAGATTCAGGTTGCTATCTCTCATGGCTGTGGGCAAGGAGAGTCTATCAAAGGTTCAGAAAACACTCTTTGTAATAATGATGGGAGTGCAAGGATAAGTTCAGGCCATCCTTTAAAGCACAATGTGAGAGGAGACCCATTAAAAAGAAAATGTAGCAGCATCTTATACTGACCCAGTTTTAACACCCCCTTCACAGTAGATGTCAACGATTTGGGATTGTACCATAGTCTTCTACTAAGGCACAGGATTCATGCTGCGATGCCATCTGGCTTCCCTGGAGCAGATTCAAAATCAATTTTCCACTGCCTCAGAAAAAAAAGTACTACTTGGAAGCATGCACCTTAAAACATATCTATATACACCAATGGCACATATCTGTTTTCACTACCAATCTGTAGTGCTAATCCTCAGAATAGAATCTAGAATTCACACACACCCATTTTAAAAAGTATCATTTTGCCAGTGGCTTCTGTTTAAAGACTATTTGCAGGCAATTTTTTGCTTCTCAGGACACACAGCGCAAAAACCATTTTTCCTTCTTCTGGTGTGATGGGGTTCTGCCAAGATTTGGAGCTTGCGCATTTCCTTCTCCAAATAGGGGAATCATGAAAAGCAAATAGGCAGATATAACACGCATCCAAGCTTCATTTCCTATAGCACCTGAATCATGTCTGAAGATGGAGAGCAGCTCCTTATGTTTGTTATCTGCTGAACACTCAAAGCCAATTCTGACATGCTATTTTTCCTCTATTTTATGAACGACCCCTTAGACAAATTGAGGCATTTATTTAATTCCTTATCTTGTATACCGCCCTTCATCTGATGATCACAGGATGGTTCATGACATAAAAACACAAAATGAGAACACAAAATATGTAACATATGCAAACCAACCAAAATTCCTCCCTCCAAACGAATGGTAATGGCCTGGAGCTGTGAATTTGTGCTTTCCAGGCCCCCATTCACATGTCTTGTGCCTTCCTGTGATGTTGATGTTTTGCTACTTAATAATAATAATAATAAATGATATCAATCAGTTCTGTTATTAGTCCAAACTAAAATGGCTTACTGACAGTGATGGTCGGTGCCCATTGGGACTAGTAGGGTGGAAGGAGGGTATGAAAAGACAATGGTGGGCAGAATCAACTATTTCTTCTTCCTTGTTGAGTTCTTCAATGAAACCAAGGTCACTGTATTTGGCAAGAGAACTACCAAGTCCAGTTGGACTCTAGACGGTCACACCTTAGAGGAAGTACTGATATATAAATATCTAGGATTATTGATAGAAAGTCATCGTGGAAACCCCATCTGGAAGCAAGCTAATATCTGGGCAGCTATATATGTTCTTCCATTCAAAGGGCGGGCAACTAATCAACCCAGCTATTGAGATCTTTGTCTCTAAAATCAAATGCTCTACAGGGCTGAGATATGGGAAATTGGTGTTAAATCTGAAATGGAGAGTTCTACAAGGGCAGCACTGTTTAGGAGGAGGAGGAAGGCAAGCAAGCAGGTGTGGGTTGGCAGACTGAACTTAGTGGGACAATAAGTCGACTAGACTGCTCATTCATCTGAATTGGTGATATGCAACTGACATTTTCTGGTGCATTTAATGTAGCCCTATCTAACCTGATACCCTCCCAGCCACATGGCCCAATAGCCAGGGAGGATGCGAGTTGCAGTACCAGCTATCTAAAACAGGGGCAGGCAACCTAAGGCTCTGGGGGCTAGATGCAGCCCAATCGCCTTCTCAATCCATCCCACGGACAGTCCATTAATCAGCGTGTTTCTACATGAGTAGAATGTGTCCTTTTATTTAAAATGCATCTCTGGGTTATTTGTGGGGCCTGCCTAGTGTTTTTACATGAGTAGAATGTGTCCTTTTACAGTGGTACCTAGGGTTACAGACGCTTCAGGTTACAGACTCTACTAACCCAGAAATAGTACCTCAGGTTAAGAACTTTGCTTCAGGGTGAGAACAAAAATTGCACGGTGACAGCGGGAGGCCCCATTAGCCAAAGTGGTACCTTAGGTTAAGAACAGTTTCAGGTTAAGAACGGACCTCCAGAACGAATTAAGTACTTAACCCAAAGTATCACTGTATTTAAAATGCATCCCTGGGTTATTTGTGGAGCCTAGGAATTCATTCATTATTATTTTTTTCAAAATATAGTCAGGCTCCCCACATGGTCTGAGGGACAGTAAACCGGCCCACGGCTGAAAAAAGGTTGCTGACCCCTGATCTAAAGGCCCTAAGTTGTGGAATGCTGTTTCAGTGGAAGCAGGCTGAATAAATTGTGGAACAAAATACATCATCCGCTACCATATTACTGATAGAACTAGTCTGAAAGGGTAAAAGTTGCTTGTAGTCTAAGCACAATACACACATGCAAATATATGGCTACCTCAAGGCTAAAAAGGGAGAAAACAGGTGCAGTTCCCCGAGAATGTTAAACTGTTTTTATACCCTGTTTTCATCCCTATGATAGTGGTTATCTTTCAGACTCAGAGAATTAGTCCAGTGGCAGGTTATTTTGCCCTTGGAATTTATCTGCTTGGTGCCGGGGCAGGCAATTTAAGGGAGCTCCAACACTGCTATTAATGCAGTCTGAATTGACATGTCAAGGCAGGGAATCCCAGCTTAATGGCAAAGCAGGGAGCATGTGGTGAGGGGGTAGATTGACATCACTGACAGCCACGCTCCACTCGGCTTGACATTCACCGCCAATGACTAGCCTATTATCATTTGCCTCCTTAATAGCGTGGAATATTTAGGGCCCTATTCAAGCATGATAAATCGTGTGGGGAGTTGCAACTCTTAAAGGAGGGAGTCCAGGATAGCTGACAGGAGCTGCTCAAACTTCACCTTCCTGACCCCTTAGCTTGTAAGATCAGTTGTAGGGGGAGTGTAAAACAGCATGACGTTGATTGGCAAGGGGATCGAGAGAGCATCTTTGCATGCTTTAGCATGCCTTCTGGCTGCTCATACTCAGTGCCTCTCCAGTGCTTGGTTGTTTGTGGGAAAGAGATCTAATTCAGGGCTGGAACATGGAGAAAATCTCAGGTTCTATCTCCAGTTAAAATGCCTTTGCCCATGTGCCTGTCAAATTAGTCCAGCCTGCCTGAACCTGGTGGTCCGCCAGATGCCATTAGACTGTAATTCCTACCAATCTCTGACCATCAGCTAGTTAAGTGTAGTGACTTCATTGACTGAAATTGGGAATGTTCAAATGCATTACTGTGTTTAATTCTGGAATGTTCCCCAGTATCTCTCATGTGATTGGTTAATTTGGGTCACATGAGGGGTATCACATTAAATTCTCCATATTGTTTTTGCGTGAGGGACTTCACTGCAGTGGCTGCATCTCCAGGAACACTGAAGAAGAGAAAGTGTTAGATAACTCTCTCTCTAAACAATAGAGGAGAGGTGAGCTAATGATTCTCTGTGAATGTGAGTGGCAGAAAGAAGTACAGTGGTACCTCAGGTCAAGTACTTAATTCGTTCTGGAGGTCTGTTCTTAACCTGAAACTGTTCTTAACCTGAAGCACCACTGTAGCTAATGGGGCCTTCTGCTGCTGCTGCATCGCCGGAGCCTGATTTCTGTTCTTATCCTGAAGCAAAGTTCTTAACCTGAAGCACTATTTCTGGGTTAGCGGAGTCTGTAATCTGAAGCGTATTTAACCTGAAGCATATGTAACCCAAAGTACCACTGTATAGAAGTTGATGTTCTCCCAAAGAAGCAGTAAGGAGAAGTCTGCCAGAAGGAGGAAGTGGAAACATCTCAGAAGGAGCTGCATGGCCTGGCTGGGTCATGTACAGATGGCTGAGAGCGAGGACTGGAAAGAGAGAAAGACACAGTTTGTTTGAATGTTTAAGGAAGAAGCTAGAACAAAGTAGAGACATCACCTTGCCAACAAAGGTCCGTATAGTAAAAGCTATGGTTTTCCCAGTAGTGATGTATGGAAGTGAGAGCTGGACCATAAAGAAGGCTGATCGCTGAAGAATTGATTCTTTTGAATTATGGTGCTGGAGGAAACTCTTGAGAGTTCCATGGACTGCAAGAAGATCAAATCTATCCATTCTGAAGGAAATCAGCCCTGAGTGCTCACTGGAAGGACAGATTGTGAAGCTGAGGCTCCAATACTTTGGCCACCTCATGAGAAGAGAAGACTCCCTGGAAAAGACCCTGATGTTGGGAAAGGTGGAGGGCACAAGGAGAAGAGGACGACAAGGACAGATGGTTGGATAGCTACAAACATGACTTTGGCCAAACTGCGGGAGGCAGTAGAAGACAGAAGTGCCTGGCGTGCTCTGGTCCATGGGGTCACGAAGAGTCGGACACGACTAAACGACTAAACAACAACAACAAGGAAGAAGCTGTAGCCATCAAATAAGTAAAACAAAGCCCATGCGATGAACCCCTGCCATCCCGCAATGCCGCCACACCCGAAAGGGTGAGCGGACTTGTGCTGAGGGACCAAGTCATCATCTTTTTACGACACACAATTTTAAAGACTCAGCAGATCCCACAGACAACCAGCTGGTGATTCATTGCTGGTGGCAAGCTACTCTTAGAGGCGAAGGGGCCCGCCTGAGCCAAGTTACTGTATTTATATTCCAAAATCTACTTTAATATGCCACAACTACATTTGTCAAAACAGACATAGTCACGATTCATCTGTGAGAGACCAGCAGGTAAGTGCAATGGAAATACAAGTGTAGAGAGCCATGTGAGATGGAAGCATATAAATCAATTACAAGAGCATATATGCATAGCTATATTATTTTTACAAATGCCTGCCTTGATTGATGTTCTGGCTGAGCTGATGAATACCATTGGTTTTTGCAAATGTTTGTATGCTAGTTCCCCTCCCACACCTCGCCAGAAATCCAGAATGAGAAACTAGCTTTAGCAATATTTTTACCAAGGTAGAAATAACTCAAGGAAATGGTGGGCACCCAACAGGAAAAAATATATTCTAAAATTCTGGAAAGTATAGGCAAACAGTCAGGATTGAAATAAAATATGAGCACCTCTTCCCCTACCAAACCTTACTTATTTTTTTAATATATTCTGTTCCTTGGCAAAATATCTAAACTTCAAAAAAAGTTCAAAACCTTGAAGCCATCCAATCAAAATTATCCATTCAGTCACATGACCATTTAAAAGTCATTGAGCACAGCCTTATTTATTTATAATTTAGCAGAAAAAGGAACCAATCCACCTAAATTAGTAGGAAACCAACCTATTGTATTGTATAGGGCCTGTTAGATCACTCACTTGGGACTTTCTGAGAATGAGATTCAGAATGTCCCATGTAGCTGAAACTCTTTACACTGTGATTTCAGACCCTGGTTTGCCCCAATTCTCATAACCATAGTTTCCTCATTTGACTGTAATGAGAAACCATGGTTAATTAGCCCTATAAATCTTCAGCCACAGCACGCCAAGAAATGAGAAGTGAAATGGTTGCACAAGGCATAACGCTTGTGCATTTCTCAGCTTAATAAACTGAGATAAGTTACGCTGGTCAGGAAGGTGTATAAAATATAAAATTGAAGGGAACAGAACAAAGTATGCCAACTAATTAATTATTCACTTGCACAATTTTCCCACTTTCTAATATAAAATGGACCGGAGAGAAGGGCACAATTATCACTTATGCATACTCCTGGATGAATCACTTTAGCTTTAAAAGATAATACGTCAGGGCACTCTTACAAACATTGCTTGTAATGGACAGCTATTCCCCAGAGTAAACAGAATGATTTCTATTTATTCATTCATTTTGCAATTCAGGAGCCAGGCATAAAATCCTAGGAAGCCCCAAGAAGCTTATGAGGCACTTACCTCTGCCATAGACCGTAGCCCAATTAATATTACCATGTCACTCTGCTAAGCTATGTATCCCCCTTCATGTGATTGAAGGCATTGTGTTCTCTGCCTTACCTTTGTTCCACCCTTGATGTCCACACATTAGGCATGGAGGCTAGAACTGGAGAATATGTGCATGAACCTCTGCATGCATACCCTGGAGTAGGGACCCTGGATAATCAAGGTTCCATCTCCTGGACAAGTTTATACTTGGAGGCCACTGCAGCTCAAACAGGAACACCTTATGCATGGATGCTGGAGGTGAAGAAAACCACATGACCTCAAGGATGGTGCCAGAGGTGTGCTCCCACTGTCCCTTTAATCCCACGATGTCTCTTTGCATGCAAACATTATGAAGGGGGCTTCAATGCACAGGTCAAGGAACAGTGCATCACCTTGCAAATACCATATTCTTCGCTCTATAGGACGCACTTTTCCCCCTCCAAAAATTAAAGGGAAGTGTGTGTGCATCCTAAGGAGCAGATGCAGGCTCCTTGGCTTCAGCGATAGCAATGCGAAGCCTCCGAAGCACAGAGGGAGCACTCCCTCCATGCTCCAGAGGCTTTGCGTTGCTTTCGCTGAAGCCTGGAGAGTGAGAGGGGTCGGTGCACACCGAACCCTCTCACTCTCCTGGCTTCAGGGATAGCCACCTGAAGCCTTTGGAGCGCAGCGGGAACTTGTGCTACGCTCCGAAGGTTTTGGGTTCCTTTCGCTGAAGCTGGGAGAGCAAGACTCTCCCGGCTTCAGCAGAGAGGGAGAGCTGCGCAGCGCCCCTTCAGCAAAGCGGGAGGAGAAATGGAAGGGGTTCTGCTTCTCCTGCTGCTTCGCTGAAGGGGCGCTGAACAGAGAGGGGGGATTCCCCCCCCCCCCGTTCTCCCCTCCTATGGTCCGGTGCATCCTATGGT
This sequence comes from Podarcis melisellensis, assembly GCF_964234715.1. Taxonomy (NCBI): domain Eukaryota; kingdom Metazoa; phylum Chordata; class Lepidosauria; order Squamata; family Lacertidae; genus Podarcis; species Podarcis melisellensis. The sequence goes on from NC_138539.1 coordinate 70,892,132, forward strand.
CCGATGCGTCCTATAGAGCGAAAAATACGGTAATATGTGCTGCTTTGTGCATTATCGCCGATCCATAGTTAAGTTTACCTAATCCCATAGAAATCAATAAGTGTGAAACCCAGTTCGCTTTATGTTGCAGGTATGAAGTGCAGTGCAAGTGCTTGCTTTGCTTAAAGAGCACACATTAAGCAGCCATATGTGTGTACATTGCACCATTGTCTCAGAGAGAGGAATGCAATACAGTGCATTCCTGGGTCTTAACTCTCCCAAGTGAGTGTACATTGCACTGCAGCCTTAGGATGCAATCCTGGTCACACTTAACTGAAAGTAACAACCAATGAACTCAGTTCAATCATAGGAGCCAACTCCTGTGTCTGAGGTCTCTTCAACCCCTCAACAAAATAGGCCTACCCCCCACTAATTTGCCATTCAAATGGGGTGTGTCTTGTGATTGATTGTGTGGGGTGGGACTTATTCCCCCCCCCAATATTTCATTCAAGTTGGCACCTCTGAGCGCCATTGACTTCTGAGTAGATGTGTGCAGAATTGCATGGTCAGTTTTCAAATTCATAGGGCCCATAATTAGAGCTGGTGGTCCCAGTGCAATCATTTTCAGGGACTATATGCAGAACTCTCAGTGAGCTCTCAGTCTGGTGCAGCATGATGTACTACAATGAGAAAATACGTGTGATTGCAACAATGCCATCCTCTCCATTTATGGGGAAGGAGGGATAGATGAATTTCACACACCTCTTCTTCTTTGGAAGTCGAGGAAAGATGGTATCTCCCTAAAAGAGAACGCTATGGCCTGAGGGTGATTTCATCCAAGGCAGAGACATGGTGACAGGCTATTTAAGCCGACTCTACCCCTTTATTTGGCTCCAAACTCTTTCACAGTATGGGCCTACAAGCTAGTTGTCAGTTTTCAAGGGGCTGAGTAGGCATTCTTTTGGGAGACCCTGCTTGGTGTTGGATTTTTTCCTCCTACTGTACGCAGTTGGGTGATGTTTGTCTGTCTGAGTGCTGTTCCTTCAGTCTGGCTAACCAGCATGTAGTCTAGGGAGGTGAGAAGATTGCAGGAAGAATGGAACCCTTATCTGAAGCAGTGGGCATCCCTTAGTCACTGTCTTCAGTCATGGTCTGCAGGAGCTAGGGGTACCCTTTAGCCTAATGGACACATTGGGATGAACGTTGACTAAAGGGGCCACAGCATATCTGTTGGACTCTTACACCCAATGTGTATGCAGAGGGGTCGAGGGAATTTTAGGAAACCCTGTTGCATGCACACAGTGTGTGGCTGTTAACTCGCCCAAATGACTGGGATATAAATTACCCCATGTATTATGAACACTTGCCCAAACTAAATTGGATTTGGTTACATTGTTGAATCTGACTAGTTAATTTGTTTTGCTGATCCTCAAGTTGTTACACTTAATCAATATAATCTGTTTATCTACATTTGGTGGTCTTGACTATTCTTCCTGCCAAACAGAAAAAAAGCCAGCTGTTCAAAATAAGAGAATCTCCATGGATTTTTATGCAGGTATAATCCTCTTAGGGCTCAGGGCATCATTATTGCACTTCCCACCTATGCAAAACTGAAGACCATGATCTTTTTGCTTGCTGTTTGTTATAGAAAAGAAATGAGGATTTTATTTTATTTTTTTAAGAAAGAGAGATTAGCTTTCTGCAAGTCAAAGGAACATGTTTGAAGTCACAGTTTGTTGGCATTATGCTGAATATTCCAAGAGTTCCTGTAACCTTTAGTTCTTGCCTATAATCTGTGTGTCAGAGGTCTTTCCTTTTCTCCCTGCATGATTTAGAATACTTCTAATGCGCAATTCACTTCCTAGATCACAAGCTTCCTTACAATTGATGTCCCCAACCCCAAGTTGGTTTAGATGTTTTATTTCAGCACTCCAACTTGGGGGTGGGGGACAAGAAGCAAAATGTGGCTGAATATTAAACTCTTTGGGACAGAGTGGGTTGCTCATGCTGTACAACATTAAAATGCTGAGGCGTAGAATGGGCAAGGTGAGGGGGGCCATTGCCCCGGGCACAGTTTTTCCAAGGGCACATTTTGTTCCTCACGCCACCCCTGCCAGCCCTAAGCTGCATTGTGAATCCAGTCCCACATCCCAGCCTCACCAAGCAGCATGGGGCTGGCAGAGCATGAGGAGGCCACAACAGGCATAAATGCTTCCACTCAGACTGATTGGAAGGGCATATGTCTGCCATGCTGCCTCCTCATGTGACTTTTCCAGCCCATGCTGGCAGGGCAGCATCAGGAGGAAGCAACAGTCATGCGACTGGACCAATTGGAAGGGCGTTTGTCCACCCTATTGCATCCTATGCAAGACTCCCTCCATGCCTAATAATAATAATAATAATAATAATAAGAAGAAGAAGAAGAAGAAGAAGAAGAAGAAGAAGAAGAAGAAGAAGAAGAAGAAGAAGAAGAATTTGTTGTTTATACCCTGCCTATCTGGCTGGGCTTCTCCAGCCACTCTGGGCAGCTTCCAACAAAATATTAAAATACAGTAGTCAAACATTAAAAGGTTCCCTAAACAGGGCTGCCTTCAGATGTCTTCTAAAAGTCTGGTAGTTGTTGTTCTCTTTGACATCTGGTGGGAGAGTGTTCCACAGGGCGGGTGCCACTACCGAGAAGGCCCTCTGCCTGGTTCCCTGTATCTTGGCTTCTCGCAGTGAGGGAACTGCCAGAAGGTCTTCGGCGCTGGATCTCAGTGTCCGGGTAGAACAATGGGGGTGGAGACGCTCCTTCAGATATGCACATCCACCCCACCAGCATGTCACAAAGACTGTGTGGCCAACTCCTAAATCCTGTTGGAAAGGTGCTATCACGGACAATAAATATTAATAATTATTTTAAGGTGGTGTTTTAATGTATGTAAGGCAGGTATAGGGAGCATTTTTCAGACAAAGGGCCACATTGCCTTCTGGGAAACCTTCTTGGGGGGGCATAACAGTGGTGGACATGGAAAGAGGTGAGAATGGATGCAGCGATGAATATGCAGGTTGCCTTTGTACAGAGTAGGCTAGTGTCTTCAACACACGCTCACACACCCCTCCCCAGTGAGCCAAACAAGAGTAGTGGTAGCTGCAAATTTATTTTCTTAGCTATAAGCCATGACAAAGGTAGAAGACCATCAGAGCTGAGCTACAAATTTGGCTCTTAACTTTCTAGCTGCCTGTGCAAATAGAGAAACATGCAGGTGACATAATTCTCCTTGTCTAATAGCAAAAAGCACACAAAACTCATTTCGTTTAAACAAAATTATTCCTGTGCTAAACTCAAGTAGGTATTTTCATGAGGATCTTTATATAAAGGACACTGGTTAATAATGTGGACAATATTCTCTATAGCTATTTTACTAAACACACAGAAATGCTGTTGCAAGGATAGTTGGGTTTTTTTTAATAACAGTCACCCAGAAAGGCAGAGGGCATAACATTAAGTCTTTATTTTTTAAGAGCAATTCTATGTGCAGCCAAAATAACTGACTAGATAGCTTTCTGATGGGCTGTCCTAATAAGTGGGTACAACCTAGGAAATCTTGTAAAATGGATACTTAACATGTTGGTCACAGAAGCTGTCTCAGACGCAGGAAATTTTGACTGCGATTAAGACATTGATTGGATCACAGTCAGCTACTATCACATTCTCTAAGAGGTGTATATAAATCAGTGAGTTGCTATGGAAAAGTGAGCCATAAGCTATAGGAACCAAACATGAAGATGGCAGAGTTAGCATTCCATTATGTAATTTTAAGAGCTGGAATTGTATCCTCAGTGCTTCCCCCCCCCCTTAAAAAAATGCTTTGGGGTACTAGCATTTTGACTCAATAAAATCACCATTTTATAGTTCAAATCAGGAAGAATAAATACAGTAACTGGACAAAAGTACAAAGATTCAGAAAATGTTTAGGGGTACGTGTTCCCCTGCGTCCCCCTAGAAAAAAGCACTGTGTATTCTATTTGGACAGAAGACCAACATATTTCGGCACAGACATACGCAGTAGGAATAATAGCAAACAAGGCACAATTATTTATTTAGAGAGGAATTCTGAACCCTCATCAATTTCTGAACTAATGATCAGCTGAGACCCCAAAGCTCTATACCATATAGCAGGGGTCCCTAGTCCATTGATCACTCATCACTGTCTGAAATATTGGGAGGGGACCAGACCACTTGTCATCCCTACAACAGCACTCAGATTTTGGAAATCCCTTCCTCTGCTTTTCTCCTTCCAACTTATTTCTGCAATCCTGAGAAAGTGAACTTTGGCTTTCTGTACAATACGCATGATTCGTCATAGCACGTCCCACTGAAACTTTCTTGAACCTGAAGAATCTTTGATGGTCATAGAATCATAGAATCATAGAATCAGAGTTGGAAGAGACCACAAGGGCCATCGAGTCCAACCCCCTGCCAAGCAGGAAACACCATCAGAGCACTCCTGACATATGGTTGTCAAGCCTCTGCTTAAAGACCTCCAAAGAAGGAGACTCCACCACACTCCTTGGCAGCAAATTCCACTGTCAAACACCTCTTACTGTCAGGAAGTTCTTCCTAATGTTTAGGTGGAATCTTCTTTCTTGTAGTTTGGATCCATTGCTCCGTGTCCACTTCTCTGGAGCAGCAGAAAACAACCTTTCTCCCTCCTCTATGTGACATCCTTTTATATATTTGAACATGGCTATCATATCACCCCTTAACCTCCTCTTCTCCAGGCTAAACATGCCCAGCTCCCTTAGCCGTTCCTCATAAGGCATCGTTTCCAGGCCTTTGACCATTTTGGTTGCCCTCCTCTGGACACGTTCCAGTTTGTCAGTGTCCTTCTTGAACTGTGGTGCCCAGAACTGGACACAATACTCCAGGTGAGGTCTGACCAGAGCAGAATACAGTGGCACTATTACTTCCCTTGATCTAGATGCTATACTCCTATTGATAGGAGTGGTCCTGATTGAGCAGGTGATTCGTCCTGCATTGCAGCTTCATGAACATATCCTCCCCAAAACATTCAACTTGCAACAGATTACCTGAACAAATAATTGATTGCAGGGGTGTCCAAAAAGTTGACTGTGATCGACAGGTCGATCCCTGGATGATTGCGGTCGATCGCAGTTGCCTTATTGCTCTCATTGTTCATTGTTCATGTTTCCACTCCCCTCTGTCTTTCCCTGCATCACGTTCATTGTGTGTTCCATTGTTGTCTGCTGTAGCGCTGCGTCCATCCGTTAGCCATAGCGTTGTTGGTGAGCGATTTAAAATTATTCTGCACACTTACTGTTTAAAAAAGGTAAACAACTTCTAAAAGTTCTTAAAAAAGCTCAACAACTTCGGTCTGCCCCTCCCCCCCATGGGTAGATCACTGCCAGTTCTTTTTCCCGTGAGTAGATTGCAGTCTCTTGGGAGCTGGACGTCCCTGCATGGAGGGAACAACCTTCGCCTGCAAAAAATTAAGGGTTGGAGCAACCAGTTTCCTACCCTTTGCAGAGAAAAATAAACAAAAAACTTCAGGATAGCGCTTACAAATCGTCATCATCAGAGAGGGATTTTTGGCTGCCTTGAAGACTGTCCAGTACAGAATTGACTCATTTACTCCGGCAAGATATCCATTTCAGTTTGAACAGGTAAAGAAACCTTTAAAAAAGCAGCAATTCAAGCTACATCACTACACTAGAAGCAGATGGAGTCACAAGATAACTAAAGTGTAATTTCCCCAAGCCTAAAGAACCATAGATGGAGAATGAAGAGAGCTAGATGTTACTGCCGTATACTATTCATTTCTTTCTTTTATCTGCACTAACGGCAAATTAGCAAAGGATGCACCTTACCAAAGATTTTCCTGAGCGCTGCAGAATACAGCTTTTACAAAAAGCCTGATGTTGTAGAATCCATCTACAACGAAAGGAAAGATGGATGCTCATTTAGAATGGCAGTACCGTACCCATCTGTACTGCTGAAAATTACTTGTTTCTCTGCAGTTTTGCTCATTTTATGCAATATTGTGGTGCGCACACAAACATAATGTTTTTAGGTGTTCGGGGAGGGGCAATACTCAGTGTCTCACTCTGTGCTCAGCTCTCATTTTTGGCTCCTAGAAGCTGTCAGCATTCAACAGTAGCCACACCCTGGGAAACAGCTTTGACTGACCAGCTAAACCAGCTAAAGGTAGTTGATGAGTCTCAAACTCTTGATGACTTAGGGACTTCCCCTAACTCACCCTGCAGGCTGGCAAGACATTGTGAGGAATGTGCCCCCTCAAAAAAAAAACCTGTGTCCAGGGTAACAGCCCCTCCATGCTACACCTCTGGCTAGATCCACTTTCATATAGAAGAGATTCCACAAATCGGGGTCTGCCACAGATGAATCAAATTAAAATATGTACTATGTACAGTGTACCTCGGGTTAAGAACTTAATTCGTTCCGAAGGTCCGTTCTTAACCTGAAACTGTTCTTAACCTGAGGTACCACTTTAGCTAATGGGGCCTCCCACTGCTGCCGCGCCGCTGCTGCACGATTTCTGTTCTCATCCTGAAGCAAAGTTCTTAACCTGAGGTACTATTTCTGGGTTAGCAGAGTCTGTAACCTGAGGCATCTGTAACCTGAAACTGTTCTTAACCTGAGGTACCACTGTACTTGGAAATTGCAAAAATGACTGGGGGAGTAAGAGGAAACATAATCAGAAAGTGAGTAAAGAATGGATAGTATTTAAGGAATATATAAAACAATATTGTGAAAATGCAGATCTCCTGACAGGTTTAGATCAAATCTTGACTATTAAGGAATGCTAGAAACTTAAAAATTTCTTTGTGATATGCAATAGATATAACAGGAAGTGCATATAGGCTAAGAATATGTAGAAAGCACAATAAGGTGAATCGGAAGTCAAAAGGGTGTGTGAAGTTAGAAGATTTGTTGTTAGAGTGTGTGTAGTTGTTACTGATGTGCTGTCCTTTTTTTTTTGGTCTGTGCTGTAAACTGTTTTGCAATAAAAATAAAAAAATAAATATGTCCTATGTAGATAGGCAGAAGAACTTAGTTCAAAAGTCAAATAAATATATGAGAGAAGTGATTTGAGCTAAATACAGTCTGCATTCTTGGAAGCTTCTATATCAATTGGTTATCAGCGCTCTCTCTTCTGTCTTATGCAGTGAACCCTCCCTAGCCACTGGCTCAGCTGCTGAGGTGCTATGGAATGTTTGCAAACATTGCTGTCGCTCATACATTTTTAGAGAAATCTGCCAACACATTAGATTTAGAAACCAGATGGAGTTGTTTGAGGAAGGTTTGCAAAGAAGGGAGTAGCCTGCAACATCACACTGAAATTGCTTGCCTTAATGTGTGAAGGGTGTGCACAGTGCCATATTTACGTATAAACTAAACAAGCTATAGCTTAGGGCCCCACTCTCTCGGAGGCCCCCCAAAAAAACTAAAGGAAAAAACTGGATCTACATTTCCAAAATATAAAATAAAAAACAAATAAAATAAAACCTACATACGGCAACAGTGTTTTATGTGGTGTAGGCTCCTATGATGTAAGTAATGGGCCCCGCCTGCTACCCTGCTCCCTAAAATATCACTGGTTTGCTCATTTCTATATATAGGGTGCCTACATTCTGCATGGACTGGTTGCATGGCAACATGTGCAAATGGCTTTAGATACCTATTAGGTCCATAAATTACCATATAGCATATATTTAACACAAAAAACAGTGACAATTTGTTGTTGATAAAGGACAGCTGGACATATAAAAGGCCCCATTACCTTCAGGAGCTTAGGGCCTCATCAAACCTAAATCTGACCCGTGTGCATGAAAGAGAGATACATGCGGGAGAGGTGAAAGTGAGAGGAGGAAAAAAGGGGGTGAGCACAGGAAATTTTACAAGCAAACAAAAGGAAAGGGACTGAGTAGTTATGGATCTTCAGTTCTCAAATTACACATGTGCTAATGTAGCCGGATTATAGCAGAAACAACATTTGCAAAGTTGGTTATCCGATCGATAAAATATTTATCTTGAGGCTTTAATTCATCGCTGATTTTATACACAGGAGAAGCACAAGATACAAACACAGTATGGGCATCATTCATTATTCTAACAGAAACAAAAATAGCTATATTTTGGCTTATTAGTTTTGCTGGCTCATTTGGATACAGGCACAATTTGGAGACAGCACTTATTGGTCATGGGAAATTTATTTTAGATTATAGTTAGGCTTGCACAAAGCTTGAGACAGTTTATGGCCCTATAGCACTTGATGATTGCTGGCTTTTTTCCTGAGCTCTCCATAGGGATATGAACGTTTCATAAACAAACCCCAATTCATGCTATTAGCAACAAGGAAGAATAAATAGGTAGGCGCTTGCTATCTTTCCCCTTTATTCCTGAGATCCGCACATATTGAAAAAAAAAGGGAAAAAAACCCTCTCTCTTACTCATTCCAGAAAAGTTTTAAAAAACAAAAAAGCTTTTAAATACTCAGCCAATATATTCTAACAGTTGACCCAGTTATTTAAAAGTCAAACATTGTTAGGCTTGCCATATTTCCTTTTTCACCAGGATACATTCTCTTTCTCATGGGTATGTAAAATGAGAGTCAACATAGTGATCCATAGTTAAAAGGTAAAGGTAAAGGGATCCGTGACCATTAGGTCCAGTCGTGGCTGACTCTGGGGTTGTGGTGCTCATCTCGCTTTATTGGCTGAGGGAGCCGGCGTACAGCTTCCGGGTCATGTGGCCAACATGACTAAGTCGCTTCCGGAGAACCAGAGCAGTGCACGGAAACACTGTTTACCTTCCCGACAGCGTGGTACCTATTTATCTGCTTGCACTTTGGCGTGTTTTCAAACTGCTATGTTGGCAGGAGCAGGGACCGAGCAACGGGAGCTCACACGTCACGGGGATTCGAACCGCCAACCTTCTGATCGGCAAGCCCTAGGCTCAGTGGTTTAACCCACAGCGCCACCCGCATCCCTATAGTTAAAAGTAGAAGTGGGCAAATGTGTCCTCTTTTTTGCTCTTTAAAATATGGCAACCCTAAACTTTATCTTAAAACAAGATGTTATTTCCTGTTAATTAAATATTTTCTTCTACAAGAAAAATCTACATTGGCTTTTGCTTTCTGTTAGAATATACTGTACCGAATTCCACCACATTCTGCTTTTCTTTTCAATTTGCAGTATTTGTCAGGGCATTTTGTATCATAACATATCACCATCTGGAGAAACGTTTCTCCCATAGGTGAACTACCCTATTCAACAGTTGCAGCCTCTCTGTTTGCTTTTACAGTGAATTTGACACCTCAAAACATTATCTTGAAGTATTTGTCCAGTGTCTGACTCCCTAGATGGATGGACCACATAAATCAAATCATTTTTTTTCTCATGCTTGCCAAATAATATTTGAACCCACCTTCTGCCATCTAGAATATATAAATGTCATTTGCTCCAGTGTCCTGTGGTGAAGAAATAAGTAGGATAGATAATCTCTTCTGAGCGGAAAATTAAATTCTGAAGGCTTCTTCAAAACACCCAATCTGATTTGCAGCAAAACCTGATTGGCAACCTTGCAGAGAAATGTGAAGACAACTTTGCAACTGGCCACACTCTTGCTCATTTGTAACATTCAACTGCAGATAGTCAGGGTACCATTAGCCAGACATGGGACTGACTACCACCATACAATATTAATTCTGTGTCATCTATCACTGGCTAATGGTCATGAGAGATATCTTCCGCCTCTTGAGCCCAGGTCCTGCTTACAGTCTTCCCATTGAGATCTGGTTGGCCACTGTGAGTACAGGGTGTTTGCATCTCATACAAAAGAGCTCTTCTTGCACTCTTATCAACCAATATTTTATTAGTTGTTACTGAGGAAAGAGGAAGTGTGAGAAATTGGGCTGTCATTTTTAATGGCAGCTGTGTTTCCACTTGTTAGGCGTGGAGAGTCCTCCCCTCCCTTCAGTAACTTCACAGATAAGAATTAACGAGTGGTTGATAGATTTATAGTCCTTTTATTACAGCATCATGTTGTGAGCACAAATACACAGCTCTCCGCAAGGAGGACAGTTGGCCAGTCTAATCCGACCTCCGACTTCCGCAATATTTTGGGAAGCTCCTTCTGACTCCTTTGCTCTCTGATACGTTTAGACCTCCAAGTCTGTGGTGAGGGGGGGGGTCCCCCACGCTCTCAAGAGACATCTCAACTAGCTGTCCCCTCCCTTCTGGTTCTCTTGTCATTATCTCAAAACTGGGTAACTCCTCCCTAAGCTGTTCAACTTCTGTCTCTCTCTCTGCTTCTGAACACGCTGTGGACAAGGTGGGTGATTCTTCCCCATCCAGCTCTCCATCAGAGAGAAGCTGGCCGACCATAGAATGCATTCCCCAGTCCTCATCTTCAGACCATTCCCTAACACCACTATGATGTCTAGTTTCATCACAGTGTCAATAACTATTGAGGCACAGTGGACAAAAGGAATCCATTTCAAGACCAGAGACGCTGGGTTGCACCAAAGACTTCCCCTCCCTTAAAATGAAATTCTGCTCAAGATGCTTTCAGTGGCAGAAGGGGGGGGGGGAATAAATGCTTGCCAGTTTCCCCCTACAACCCCTTGAACCCATGCTGTTCTGAAAGGTCTCCTGAACCTCAGGAGCAGACATACTGAGGTCATAGAGGATGGAGGAAGGAATCAACAAATATCTCTTCTTCCCTCTTCTTCCCTCCTTTCACTACAAGGATTCCTCCAATGGATCAAAAACCTTTCACAGATGGAAATAGTCCCCACACATGGGAAGCAAAGTCAGGATCTAAACCAAACATGAATGTAACAGAGGACTGCTCTGCCACTTGGCAGATCAGACTATGAATAGGTCAGCCATCATATATAAAAATACAAGAAAGTGATAAAACAAGTTTGATACTGTTTGGTCTGCTCTTTCAGTGTATGTTAAAATTCTGTTGCATGGAGCAAAATAGAATAACCGGAAAAGAGATGATGCAAAAGAACAATGTTAGAAATTGTGTTTGTTATCCATTGCACCAAATGTGTGCATCTAGTGTTCATCACACGATTCATACCGGACATAATAATTACTGGGATGTTACTGTCTTCATTTTCTGGAAATCATTATTAATTTTTATTTGAAAGAAAGACCTGAACATTTCCCCTCTTTTGAATAATGGATGAGAAATACCTTCCGCAAGCACCACAATTAATGGAGCTGGAGCATGAGATCAGCATAAGATTCAGTTCAGTATGCATGTGCTGCTGGTTGAGACACAGTTCATTCTCAAGAACTGTGTCTTTCTCCTCCAACAGCATCCCGATCTAGATACTTAAGAAAGCATCGACGGGACTGAATACTAATCTAGCACTCAGTTTATCATTCACTCTGTGTCTCTACCGGTTACAAGTTAATTGACGGATTAACAATGAGGATGGATCATTCCAACTGTTTGAGCAAATTGATGTTGATAGTCTTGTCCTCCTTGAATTAGCCCAGTTCTTTGAAAATAACCATTAGCCCTCTTTTCTTCTGAAGGTAGGCTTTCCTCCTTGGCTCTATACTAAAGGAAATACATTTTAAAAGCCAGAAATATAAAGTGGTACCTTGGTTCTCAAATGCCTTGGTTCTCAAACGTCAAAAAACTGGAAGTAAGTGTTCTGATTTTCAAACGTTTTTCGGAAGCTGAACATCCGATGTGGTTGTTGGCTATTGTTGCCGGGGCACCGGCACCAATCAGAAGCTGTGCCTTGGTTTTTGAACATTTCAGAAGTCAAAGGGACTTTCGGAACAGATTACAGTACGTTTGGCACTTTTGTTTTTGCTATTTATTTTGTGTTTTTTTTTTTTAGGCTTTATCAGTTAATTTGTTTTTGTAACTGTGTGGAACCCAGTTTAGCTACTGATCGATTGATTGTATGACTGCGAAAATGGATAAAAGCCCCCCCCCAATCCAAACAATGACTATCATCAGTGCAGGGAAGAAAAAATAATAATTAGTATGGTATATTGATTATTGCTTTCATTTTATGGATCATTGGTCTCGTTAGATAGTAAAATTCATGTTAAATTGCTGTTTTAGGGTTTTTTTTAAAGTCTGGAACAGATTAATCCATTTTGCATTACTTTCTATGGGGAAGCATGCCTTGGTTTTGGAACGCTTTGGTTTTGGAATGGACTTCTGGAATGGATTAAGTTTGAGAATCTAGGTGCCACTGTAATGGGTGCCATGCATTCCCAGTTGCTGTTGGTTAAAAAACAACAACTGGAAGGTATCCCCCCCCCCAGTATTATTTGCAACATGACTTGCTTGTTTGAGTCATCCACAAGCACCTATTTAATCCTGTGTTCTGCTTGTGACACAGTATGCAAGTGAATGCCTAAGCCAACAGAACTGTTGTTCTAAATGTACAACCACACTATTAAAAATGTTAACTTTATTTTCTACAAAAACTGTACGTCAATTAAGTTCTAAAACAGCTAAATCATGAATCTATTCGCAACCTTTGTTTTAATGATCAATAAAAAATGAGCATGTGACAGACAGCAAGTCCTTTTTATTTAAATGATTGATTAAAAGAAGGAATTTGCATTTCTTCATAGACTTTTTTTAAAAAAAAATCGCAGCAGACTTTGATCAAAAACTTTACTTTTCATCTTGATCAAAACATATTTTTAAGAGGGAGGGGAAAAAAGGATATTGAGGAATTCATTAAGAAAAATATCCCCCAAACAATTCTGTCAGAGGAATAGTTCATCTTGCCAAAAAGGGCTCTTTTCCAACTTAATTTCAGACGGCAAAGGAATAGCAAGACAAACTCTAGGGAATAGTCCCATCCTAGATATAATTTGTTAGGAGAAGCGCTAATAGCCATGCCTTGGGTTGTACTCCATTCCTGTCAATAGGCTTTTCTGGGTTCCTGAATTATATCACACCACTGAAAACCTGTGTTTGTGGATTTTATATAACTTCCCATGAGACTCCCAGGCAGCTTGGGGGCTTGTTAACATGAAACACAGATGATAGAAATAGTAATAAGATTTGCATGCCGTACATGGAGTGATCTTTCTCAGGAATGTTGCAAGAAGTGTTATATGGGAAGGTAGGGAGAGACAAAGAAGCAACAAAACAGCATTCTGGTCATTATTAGTTGCTTAATAATAATAATAATAATAATAATAATAATAATATATTATTTATACCGCGCCCACCTGGCTGGGTTTCCCCAGCCACTCTGAGCAGCTTCCATCATCATCATCATCATCATCATCATCATCAAGCAACAACATCAAAGATTAAAAACTTCCATAAACAGGATTGCTTTCAGATGTCTTCTAAAAGTCAGATAGTTGTTTATTTCCTTGACATCTGATGGGAGGGAGTTCTACAGGGTGGGTGCCACTACCGAGAAGGCCCTCTGCCTGGTCCCTGTAACCTCACTTCTTGCAGTGAGGGAACCGCCAGAAGGCCCTCAGCGCTGGACCTCAGTGTCTGAGCTGTATGATGGGGGTGGAGGTGCTCCTTCAGGTATACTGGGCCGAGGCTGTTTAGGGCTTTAAAGGTCAGCACCAACACTTTGAATTGTGCTCAGAAATATAATGGGGGCTAATGTACGTCTTTCAGGACCGGAGTTATGTGGTCTTGGTGGTCTGCTATTAACCACCATTGTTAGTTTAGAGCTCCAACCCACCCCAGCCCACCCTCTCTTTGGGTTTCACAACTGTGGTTAAAATAGCAGTTCAGTAATGCACCCTATGGGACGCAGGTGGCGCTGTGGGTTAAAGCCTCAGCGCCTAGGACTTGCCGATTGAAAGGTCGGCGGTTCGAATCCCTGCGGCGGGGTGCGCTCCCGCTGCTCGGTCCCAGCGCCTGCCAACCTAGCAGTTCGAAAGCACCTCCGGGTGCAAGTAGATAAATAGGGACCGCTTACCAGTGGGAAGGTAAACGGCGTTTCCGTGTGCGGCTCTGGCTCGCCAGAGCAGCGATGTCACGCTGGCCACGTGACCCGGAAGTGTCTCCGGACAGCGCTGGCCCCTGGCCTCTTAAGTGAGATGGGCGCACAACCCCAGAGTCTGTCAAGACTGGCCCGTACGGGCAGGGGTACCTTTACCTTTAATGCACCCTATAATACCTTAAACTGACTGTTTCTGGTTAACTTCGGTCAGTAAAAGCCAGCTCACATAATATCTTAGTGTTTGGTTCTAGAAAATACTCAAGCTCTAACTTCCATGAACCTCCAAGAGGATCAATAACGCTAAGAACAATTCTCTCTTTGTTGTCATTGTGTGCCCTTGGCAAAGGTTTGCGTGGTCAAGAGGATCCTCAGGGTTGTGACGGAACTTAAGGAAGGATAGATTTTAGTGCAAATGTGAACTCTGGACCTGAAAGATAAAATGGAACCAGCATAGAGGAACTTTGCAATATGTTCTAGTAGATCACCTCTGCCAAAAGGCAGGTTGCCATTATTTTCTGCAGCAGCTAAAAAGCTGAGATCTCCAAACCACGCTAGACAAGGGCCAGATCTGTGATGTCCTCCACAACATACAAACAGCTAAATCAGGAATGAGGCATTCTAGGTCTTGAGACTTTTTAAAGCTGTCACATCCATACACGTCCGCCTCAGGCTGCAGAACTGACAGAACAACAACAAACAAACCTATGGTCACGTAAATCATCCTCAATAAACACACGAGATGTAACTGGCTGTGTTCTTAGATAAATAAGGTACACTATTCATTGTATCAAATTTCAACAGAAGTAACTCATAAAGTTCAACAAATGAACAAAGCAGAAGACCGAGTGGATCAGATCATTTTCTAGTCAGTTCATGCATAAGGTCCATCTGTGTAATGGTGTCATTCCACCTGGCTGTTCATAAAGTCCAAACAATCCACATGAAAGGTTGTTACAGTTCCATAAAATCCTTTTACAGAGTCTAGACAAGGATTTCCGGAATATTGGCCTTGTTTCGCTGTCCTGGGCTTCATCAGAAAAAAAAAGTGTTTAAAAAAATTATTTTGAATTTGCCATTAAGCTCCCCATCGCCATCTGGTGTCACATTTGCATAATGCACTTAAAACACAGTTTAAATGTTATATTTGCAGCTGTATAGCTGAGTCCCAGGACAGTGAAATATTGCACCCCTTTCCTGGGACATCAGAGAGCAGGTGGGTGTTCACACACCTGATAGTTTCCCCACATCTAAAACACCAAAGCTTCTGTATACAGAAAAGTTAACAGGAAGAAGTCCGCATTGAAAACCTAGTCACCCTATGCTTATTTTCTAGATAATAATAATAATAGGAGGGACTTATTCCCACTCCTGCAAATATGGTTCAGCTAGGATTGTACCTTGTGATTCAGTTGATAGTAGCTCAGCTCTTCGTGACATGAAAAGCATCAGTTACTGGAGGTCTATGTTGTGCATAGCTGTGAAAAGATATCATCACAGGAGACTTTCTGCATTTTTGTTGTATGATTGGATGCATTCACATCTAGCTAATTTTAATTGAAAAGCATCCACATTAAGCACACGAAGCAACATTACTTCTATTGCCAGATAGCAAATGCTCCAAAGCTCACATTCGTATTTCAATATTTAGGAATTCAAGGAAGCTGCGAGAGTCATTTGTGCAGCACATCAAGTTTGGTTCCCATGATATTCCTTTTGCGAAAGCTCTCTAACTATTGTTGTAGTGTGGCAGTTTTCATAATGACTATGTAGTTTCCTCTCCTGCTGTGCCCCAGCACCATCATTGCAAGACATTGCCGTATTTTTCATTATTGTGTAAACTTTTATCTGAAAACAATTGCAAATGTTTACTTGGAGGTCTGATGCCCCTGGCCATCAGTAAAATTACTGATCCTTGCACCTTCTTTCAGACTGATCTCACCCAGTGCCTGCTGGGATGAAGACCAGGGCATATGCAGCCTTGATTATTTTTCCACTTTTGAAATTGTCTAATAATAGAAGAAAGGACAATGCTTTTTTTAACCTCCCTTATTTATAACAGTTAATCTTATTTTACGTTCTCTTACCCTTTGTCTAATTCTATTGCTTTTTGCAGCCTGCTTTCCTTATTCACTCTGATACCTAATTTATGACGCAGATCTTCTTATTCAAGGCTGTGCATATTTTTTTTCTTTGCAAAAACTCAGAAAAATCTAAACATTGTGGGGAAAAGGTCTTCATCATTCTCTCCAAATAGGGCTGAATGAATCTGTCGATTTCGGATTCTCATTTTTCCTGCGATACATTCCACTTGCTTCATTTCCATATCAATTTGCATTTTAAAAAAAATAAAATAATTCCCAATGCAAACCCATCAGCATTTTAGTGTGCATTCTCCTGATATGCACACCAATATGTTTTATATGCAATTTGGTCTCATATGCATATTGTTGCAAGCAATCTAATCCAATGCTTTCTTGAATGTTATTTTCTTTATGTAAACACTTATGTAAAAACCCATTATATACTTTTTGTTGCACACATTTTGGGGTTGGAGAACTGCATTGCAAAATTCTGAAACACGTACATTTCCAAGGATCCCCATCTGTACAGCCTCCTGCTGCTTTAGCAGCTATGTGTGAAGGAACATGGTTCACCCTCCTTCATCCTCTGACACTTGGTCCCCCAAGCATACTTGAACGAGGCAATGTAATTTTCCCAAGACTACTTGTGCCTTGCACTGAATATTCGTCCCCAAGATGATAGCAAGGTCTCCCCCTTTCCTTCCTCTTACTACCGGAGCAACAGTAACAGTCAGATTAGGAAATGGGAGAGAAATTGACTGATAATGAGAGTAGAGAGACAGTTTTTGAGTGCATGGGGAGAATGGAGGAAAAATCTTATCTGACATGATCTAAGGAACTGCTAGAGCTTTGTGATTCTTCCTTCCTCTGCTGATTCTGCAAAACATTGGGGTAGGTGCAAGTACTGGCACCTGCTCCTGATATCACAAGTGGGCACTGAGAGTATGTGCATCTCCCTTCCCTCCAACACATGGCTAGAGTCTGAGGAAGCATTGAGTGAGGAGAGGCGTGTCATTGGCTGACCTCAGGCCTTGTAAACTTTGGAAGAAATTTACTGCCTGGAGAACAGAAAAAGGTTGGGTCTGCACCAAGGGAAAAGAAGCGTGGCTACAGACACTCAGCCTGGCTTGGTGACTCCCAGGTGAATGGCAAGTTGGAGGGTTCAAAGGAGAATCTCTCTTTCCCTTCACTGGAAGCAAGGGGCGCTTGGTCCTAACCCAGCAGCAGGAAGTTGGGGAAAAATTGGATAAGATAAATTTTGGATAAACATGAAGTCAAAGTTTAAGTTTTTAAGGTTTGGGTAAAATTATCTGAAATTAGGGATATAATATTGGGAAACTTTAATATAAGAGTTGATACAAGGTAACAATTTGCTGGGTAAAGCTTGAGAAATTTGGAACGCAGAAACGAGAGATATGAGGAAGTCCAAAGAAGTGAAGAAAATGTGTTATTGTAAAAGTATATGTTATTTTGTTTGTTTTTTATAATCTAATGAAAAAACTCTTAATAAATATTTATATATATATATATATATATATATATATATATATATATATACATATATATATATATATATATATATATATATATATATATATATATATATATATAAGGAAGTTGGGGAAACTGGAGGTTACCTAGTTCTGAGAGGAAACCTTAACTGTCAGCCAGCGGCTGCTTGTAATCTTATAGACCCAGTCACAAGCCAAGTGCTGTTTATAGATATTCAGCTCACCTTAAGAAATGGGAGATGAGCTCAGGGGAACATATACAGTGGTACCTCTGGTTATGTACTTAATTCGTTCCGGAGGTCCATTCTTAACCGTTCTTAACCTGAGGTACCACTTTAGCTAATGGGGCCTCCTGCTGCCGCTGCGCGATTTCTGTTCTCATTCTGAGGTAAAGTTCTTGACCCAAGGTACTACTTCTGGGTTAGCAGAGTCTGTAACCCGAAGTGTTTGTAACCGGAGGTACCGCTGTAATTATGAGGCCGCTTGTCCTCAGCTGTTCCTTAAGGCAGTGGTTTTCAACCAGTGTGCTGTGGCACCCTAGGGTGCCTTGAATGATGGTCAGGGGTGCTGTGGGCAACCCTGGCCTCTACCCCCCTTTCCTTCCCTTCCTCCTCTAATGCCCTCTTGTGTCTCTGCCTCCAAAGGCTTGCACAGCTGTTTGTTGCAGCAGCCCTGGCTACAAGCTCCGCAGGTGAATGGTGTCTCTGAGGCTGGCCAGGGGTTGCTTCCCAGGCCCCTGTGGGGCAGTGTGAGGAGGCACCTCTCTTTGGGGCAGGGGGGGCAGCTCAGAGACCAGGGGCAGCTGCTGCTGCTGCCCAAAGGACTTCCAAGGAGAGGGGAGAGGAAAGGAGGCTCCACAATGAGAGGAGAGGAAAGAAGAAGAATAGAAGAAGAGGTTGGATTTGATATCCTGCTTTATCACTACCCTAAGGAGTCTCAAAGCAGCTTACATTCTCCTTTCCCTTCCTCCCCCACAACAAACACACTGTGAGGTGAGTGGGGCTGAGAGACTTCAAAGAAGTGTGACTAGCCCAAGCTCACTCAGCAGCTGCATGTGGAGGAGCGGAGACGCGAACCCAGTTCACCAGATTACGAGACTACCTCTCTTAACCACTACACCACACTGGCTCCGCAAGGGAAGGTGTTAAGTTGTGGGTGAACATAGCAGACGACACAGCGATTTCTCCAGAGCAGCTCTTTATTTGTAAGCTGGCAGAACTGAACAGCAAACAAGCTCAGCCGGCCTGCTTTTATAGGCAGCCGGCTGTCAGTCAGCATTGTAGCAACAACAACCCAGGGTTTCCCGCCTAAAATAACTGACGTGGACCTGAGTGAAAACTATCTACAGTATCCCCCTGCTGGCCCAGGGTGAGAACTTCAGTACATAACAGAAGGTGTTCTAAAAAGGGTGAAGGGCTGCCAGCTCTGCAGACAAGGGTTGACATAACTGGAGTCCTGAGCCGCATAAAGGTGCCACAAAAAGAATGTAGTTGGTCAAGGGAGCCATGGACACAAAATGGCTGAAAACCTCTACCTTAAGGGCAGATGAAAGGAAGGAGATGGCTTTGATCTAGCACTGCCCAGGGAAGCAAAGACTTTAATCCAAGAAGGATTATAGGTTTGCAATATCTACTTTGTGAGACAAGCATGATCATCTGAAGCTTGCATAGTTGGGCCCAGGAAATAATATATTTGGCTCCTTTCCCACATATAATAGAACCATATATGGAATTCACTGCCAGAAGATGTAGTAATCACCACCAACTTGGATGGCTTAAAATGAGCATCAGACAAATTCATGGATAATAAAGTTATCAATGGTTGTGCTCTCTGAATATCAGTTGTTGGGAATTTCAGGTGCACAGAGTGCTGTTGTGCTCACATCCTGCTTTGAGGCTTCCCTTAGACATTTGGTCGGCCATAGTGAGTGCAGGATGCTGGACTAAATGGAGCACTGGTATGATCTAGCAGGCTCTTCGGATGTTCCTATAATTAAAATGAAAACGTTTTAAGAAATAAATGATCATGGGACAAGTTGTCAGCAGAGCAGCACCAGTACAGCAGAAGAATGCTCTACAGCACACCTAGGCATCTGAAATTGTGTGAGGTAGTCATGTAAGTGTGTGCTAATAATATCTGGAGAGGGCTGCAAAACTCTGCAGTGACTAATTCCATAGAAGTGTCTGTACAGAACAAAATATGAACATTTGAGTGAGGTTTCCAGGCTGTTCTCACTTATACTGGGCATGAGGCAACGCTCCAGATGGCCAGAGCATATGGGGAAATCAGATAAGACTTAAAGATATATGGTTTGTAGCACAAAACATCTGATATGCCCAGATGCTGAGTGTGAAATAAATGAACATCTCCATGGGGGGGGGGGGGAGATGAAATTTTGCTGGTAGACATTTTGACAAAATCAGAGCCTCGGATTACACTACATATGTTAAACTGAATTTCAGATCATGGTCCTCAATTTCAGTAGATTCCACTGGAAAACTAGAAATGCTAGCCAAGATCCATAGCTCATGTGCTGCATACAGAATGCCCAAGGTTCAGTCCCCAACATATCCATGTATGGCTGTGAAAGTCTGAATCCCTACAGGGCTGCTGAGAAATAGTGTTGATGGGGACATTACAGGGACTAGATGCAGTTGGCTCCCAGCCAAATTATAGTCAACATTATAGGTTCCTTCCCACCCATCAGCTGTTCACTAGGAGGAGCAAGGAATGGGGCACTGATGTTGTGCAAAGTGTGCAATTGCAGCTCCTTCATCTGCAGGTAGAATATAGATCAGAGGTGAAAGCAACGCGGCAGAGAGGTAGGTGTGTTCTACATATATATGCAAAAAGCTGTCTGTGTGTTTTCCAACTGCATGCACGCAATTCTTGGGATGCATTTTCATTTTGGAATTTGAGGGTTTGAATACCTATAAAACAGGGCTTGCAGTTCAGCTGAGCATTGACATTATTTGCATTCTTCTGCTGAGACATATAAAGGACGCTGGGCAACATTAATAAATGTTTACAGTTGTTTCTATGTGAAAAATGGAAGGTAAAACTTGAGCACAGCTACTAAGAATTAGATATATCCCTGTGTTTCCATGGGAAATCAGATTCTGTGAAAATGATATTGTCTTTGTGGGTGGGTGATTGGGTCTGGCCCTGCCCCCTACTGAAATGTGGCCTCCAATAGCTTGCCACCAAGCCCTTGACCCTAGGTTGACAGAATACCTAATCATTGGCCAATATTATTAATCAGATATTGGGCAAGATTTAAAAGCACATGCTTATAACAATAAGATTGACATCATGTTTTACTGACAGGTATCAAGTCGAACAGCGAGAGTTCACAAAGACTAATCTCCCTTAGTTTTAGATTCACAACAAGGCTAGTGAGTTTTGAAAACTGCTCTTTTCCATTAACCCTTAGTCCCAATTAAAGCAGAAGTCACAGTGGGTTCTTTAGCCCCCTGCTGCAAACCCATTTTTTGCAATTTACATAATAAATGTGTTGAAGGCACTTTCCAAATTACTCAAGATGTAGCTTATTCATTCGATTTTCTCTCCCTCCCTCCCTTCTTCTTCTTCTTTTTTAAAAAAATGTTGTGAATTTTTATCTTTGCAATCAAAGCCATCATGCTCAGTGGGAGGCCATAGACAAGACACTTGGTGGACTCAAATGATTCCTGTGAGGATAAAATGGGATAACTCACGTTGTAAGCAGCCCTGAGGACATTGAAAAATGAGAAGGATACATATGCAATATGCAAATAGGATTCAAATCCATAGGCCAGTTTACATTGAAAATAGACAGGATAACCTTTATACAGCAATAGAACCAATTGCGAGACATCTTTGGAACTGACAATGTTTAATTTAGACCTCTCTCTCCTCCAGTGTGGAGTTCAGCAGAATCTGGTCTTTGACTAGGACTGTGCACCAGATTCGGCTGAATCCCAAATCAAATCAGGCCAAATCTTGCGAGGGAGGGGGGCAAGGAGACACAGTGTCCCCTTCACTGCTCTGCTTCCATCCCAACTATAATCAAGACTTAAAACCCCTGTTTTAAATTTAGCACCACCCCAGAATTGATTCAGGGCTGAATTCGGGTGCAGGAGTCCTCTGGATCTGGACCCCAGGTTGGGTAGTGGGGCTGTGATTTGCCCTATTTTTGATAGTATTGATTGGCTAGTGACAACCACAAGCTAGTGACAACCACAACCTCAGCCTCCTTTCCAGACCCATGCATACACAACCTTCTTCCCTAACCCCCAGAGCAGTTTTGCATTGGTTCAACAACACCCCTTCTCCCACAAAAAAACACATGATGGGAAAGAGGTGTAGCCCAATGGTATAGTACTTGCCTTACATGTAGAGGGTCCCAGGTCCGACCCCTGGCATCTCCAGATAGGGCTAAAAGACTCATGTATGAAACCTGGGAAAGCACTCCCAGTCAGTGTTGAAAGAGGCATCCCTAGGGTGCCTTGCAAGAGGGCAAGGAGGCCCTCCCCAACCCCACTAAAAATATCAGTTTACCACAATAGCCACATTAGAAATTACAACATTTTACATGACACAAGGCTTCTGGAGTGAAGGCAAGGTGATGTCAGGGATGTGGCTCAACCGAGCACAGGGGAACAGTCAAACTCAGTAATTGAGCCAAGTGAGAGAGAGGCTGGCTCTTCAGACAAAAGCTGGCTAATAGAAATGGGAAGGGGGAGCTCATCCCCCATTCACGAAGAAGTCACAGACACAAGTAGCTCTCAAGCAGGGGGAGAGTTAGGAGGCAGTCAGAGTGTTACTAGGCAACCAGCAGAGAGGAGGAGGACAAAGACTGTGTATAGTGGAAGCGGGGAGGAGAAAGTCCAACCTCTCAGGCCCTGTTTTCAGAGACTGGATAAGATCAGAGGGCAATGGAAGGGCAAGAGGGGAAGTGCGAGAATCTGGTGTCCTTCCTGCTGTGAGAGGGGCGGAGGTTCAGACTGACCAACTCCTTCAATTCGAGCAGGCTAGAAGCTGCACTCTAGATGTGTTTTTATAAATAAAAGTACCATAAAACTGCCAGAGAGTAATTAATTATTATCAAGGCTTGCTTGCCTGCCTGAGATCATTACAGGTGAGGGGGAAGGGAGTAAAAAAATTGCGCACCTTTGTGCTGCAGTGTGAGGAGGACAGGAAGCTTATTCAGTGTTTGATCTTGTTGCGGCAACGCATGGCCACACACATAGATGTTACACACTCCATTGTCTGATGGGTGGTTTTGGGGCCTCCCCAGGTCTGTGCCCCAACACAGTTTTGCCAACCCCTACGTTATGCATCAAAGTGCTGGCAATACTGAGATAAAGTAATGATCTGAGTCAGCTTCAAAAGCCACTTTGTTCATTCCTATAATGACACTTCCAGCTCACAACTACCATAAGCAAGTACAGGGCAGTAAGCGTTAGGAAGAATGGAGGACACCCACATAAGCCACAATCAACGAGAAGTAGAAGTGTTGCTCTATTTTCATTTGGTTCATGATCCATTGACCGAACCACCAATTTAAATAGCAAAGTTAGGCCCATGGGTTTTCCCAGTAGTGATGTATGGAAGTGAGAGCTGGACCATAAAGAAGGCTGATCGCTGAATAATTGATGCTTTTGAATTATGGTGCTGGAGGAGACTCTTGAGAGTCCCATGGACTGCAAGAAGATCAAACCTCTCCATTCTGAAGGAAATCAGCCCTGAGTGCTCACTGGAAGGACAGATCGTGAAGCTGAGGCTCCAGTAATTTGGCCACCTCATGAGAAGAGAAGACTCCCTGGAAAAGACCCTAATGTTGGGAAAGATGGAGGGCACAAGGAGAAGGGGGTGACAGAGGACGAGATGGTTGGATAGTGTTTTCGAGGTTACCAGCATGAGTTTGACCAAACTGCGGGAGGCAGTGGAGGACAGAGGTGCCTGGCGTTCTCTGGCCCATGGGGTCACGAAGAGTCGGACACGACTAAACGACTAAAAAACAACAACAACAAGGCCCAGTTCACACTGGCAGAGTTCAAGAGGTAGGTGGAGGGAGGAAGCCCATATTCCTCATATTTCCTTCCTCTACCCTCACGCTTCGTCTAGATAAAAGCTTAAAGCAATTCTGCATTTCTACTTGGTGCAGCCTTGGGCTATCAATTTAATATCAAATAACAATAGCACAGCTTAATCAGGACAGGGCATGTGGGCCAATTTAGATTTTGTAGGTGTGAAGGAGAATGTACGCCAAGGTTTAAAGGTCTGCTCTTAGATATAGCAAAGAGTAAGTTTTCATAAAGCAGAATGTTTTGTGGATATTTCTTATGGTTACTTTTTGTGTTTCCTGATAATGAGGGGTGCTCCTGAAAAACTTTTGCATGTGGTCTGAAATCAGTGGTGTGTGGTGATTTTTTTTCCGTAGGGGAACAGTTAGAACAAGAGATGCCAGCTTGCAAAGGGAGTGTGTGTGTGTGTGTGTGTGTGTGTGTGTGTCCCTCCCTAAGATGGGTAGAAGCTTCCTGGGCTTTGGAAAGGAGGTGCCAGGCTATAATACTTTAATTTACCAGGAACATTTAGAAGACTAGCCTAGTCCACTTAGTCCATTGACCACACATCACTGTCTGAAATATTGGGAGGGGACTAAAACCACTTGTCATCCCTACAACAGCACTCAGATTTCGGAAATCCCTTCCTCTACTTTTCTCCTTCCAACTTATTTCTGCAATCCTGAACTTTGGGTTTCTGTACAATAAGCATGATACGTCACAGCACGTCCCACTGAAACTTTCTTGAACCTGAAGAATCTTCGATGGTCCTGATTCAGCAGGTGATTCGTCCTGCATTGCAGCTTCATGAACTTAGGTAAAGGTAAAGGGACCCCTGACCATTAGGTCCAGTTGTGACCAACTCTGGGGTTGCAGCGCTCATCTCGCTTTATTGGCCGAGGGAGCCGGCGTACAACGTCCAGGTCATGTGGCCAGCATGACTAAGCCGCTTCTGGTGAACCAGAGCGGTACCTATTTATCTACCGTATTTTTCGCTCTATAAGACGCATCAGACCACAAGACGCACCTAGTTTTTGGAGGAGGAAAACAAGAAAAAAATATTCTGAATCTCAGAAGCCAGAACAGCAAGAGGAATCGCTGTGCAGAGAAAGCAGCAATCCCTCTTGCTGTTCTGGCTTCTGGGATAGCTGCGCAGCTTGCATTCGCTCCATAAGACGCACACACATTTCCCCTTACTTTTTAGGAGGGAAAAAGTGAGTCTTATAGAGCAAAAAATACGGTACTTGCACTTTGACGTGCTTTCGAACTGCTAGGTTGGCAGGAGCAGGAACCGAGCAAAGGGAGCTCACCCCGTCGCGGGGATTCGGACCACCGACCTTCTGATCGGCAAGCCCTAGGCTCTGTGGTTTAACCGCCCCCTTCATGAACTTACCCTCCCCAAAGCATCTAACATGCAACAGATTACCTGAACAAATAATCAAATAATATTGTTCATTTGCAAAATGTGCATCCAGCACCATCCTATCTGCCTGATTGATTGCAAACCTTTTTGGTGTGCAGATGAATAATCCAATGCAAATAAAAAAATGCTTTCATTATTTACTAACATGATGCAAGTCAAATGTGTAAAATCTAAGATGGTAAATACATAAATTGTCAGATATTCAATGCCGCTGAGTGGAAAGAATAATTAAATAGCTATTTGCTTTTTCCCAAAAAGTTTTTTCTCCACCCATAGAAGATCTCCTCAGTAGTATGCAAATTTGATTACATTCAATGTTTTCCTTTTGTTTGAAAGCATCTAAAGCATTTCTTCCTAAACAAAAAGCAATTATGTATTCTTTGCTCAACTATAATGTTGTTTCGTCTTTCCGAAATGCATTATACTGAAGCTGAAAGTCACAAATGCAATTAAACTTTGCAGAAGTGGTTAACTTCAAATGTTAATGGTAATAAACCTGCAGCAAAGCACACTTAATTACTATGTACTCACCATGTAATTACAGAGAAACAGCTACTCCATGGTAACATGAGCATGTAAAAAATGGGAGAGACTGCACTGATGTCCTCATCATTTTTTGTAAGAGAAATCCTGATCTTCAACTGAAATTCTCATTGCCCCATTACTTTTGTTCATGTATCATACGGGGTTGTATCCAAAGTAGTGCTACATTAACTTCTCATCAGTGCAAGGACTTCTGTTTAAGCAATGGAATGATCTCCCAACCTCCATCCCCCTCATGTTTTCCCCAAATTTCATCTAGGGTTCCCCCAACCCTCTGAAGCCGGTTGGGGGAGGGTACTACTATTCCCTCGAGGCAAATTTCCCACCTGTCCCTGGAAGAAGAAGAAAGGTTGTTTATCCCAATGGTGAGAAAATTGATTTTGCCCAATGGGGAGAGACAGTGGCAGGCAATTTAAGCCAGATCCACCAAACTCTCCCCCCCCATCCTTGATTTGGCATGCACCCTCCTGCCCTGGAGGACCATGTCCAGTTCTGGGTACCACAATTTAAGAAGGATATTGACAAGCTGGAATGTGCAGAAGAGAGCAACCAGGATTATCAGGAATCTGGAAACCGAGCCTTATGAGGAACAGTTGAAAGAATTGGGTATGTTTAGCTTCAAAAAGAGGAGACTGAGAGGAGATGGGATACTCATCTTCAAATATCTATAGGGCTGTTCCATGGAAGGTGGAGCAAGCTTCTTTCCTCCTGCTCAGAAAGGAAGGAACCTGAACCAATGGCTTCAAGTTACAAGAAAGTAGGTTCCAACTAAACATCAGGAAGAACTTTCAGGTGGTAAGAGTCTTTGTCTCTGATAGCTATCCCTACTCCCTTCACAGAACCATCCATCTATCCACAACATCCTCCCAGGGTTGTCTTAAGCATATGCAGCTCCGGGGTGCAAAGATCTGATGCCCCCCCCCCAGGTTGCCCAGTCCCAGGCATGCAGGAGGGCAGAGCCAGCTAGCCGCCTCAGCATCTTGCTGGCTCGGTCACCCCTGAACTTGCGGCACAGAGCTGCCTTCAGCAGAAGAGCCTACCTTGGTGCTCTGACAGACAGGTGGGCTCCTCCCCAGACTCAATTCTTGGGCCCCAGACTCTTGGCCTGGCACCCCTGAAAGCCCGTGCCCGGGTGCCCCACACCCCTAGCACCTATGGGTAAGATGACCCTGCATCCTCCCTTCACCCAGTCCTCCCTATTTCCTCCTTCCATCCAGATGCCCTGTCTTTTGAAATCGCATGCTAAGAAAGTTTTGTATTTTTCCTGCTGTTCTCTCCAGAGGATTCCCATGCCATTGTGAAATGGTCACATGAGAAAGTCATATGCTAGAGCAGCTAGACGGCACACATTCTTTGTTCACGACAGCGACAAAATATATCTTGATTGACACTAGGAAAGTGGTGTGATCTAAAAATATGGACGCTCCTATATTTCTGTTGTCAAATAACTCACACAAAAGGAGAAGTAGGTGCTAAGATTAGCATCTCAGATAGCATTTCAGCAGGTCGTCATGTGGAGTTTTGCATTGATGTAGAGAAAATCCCTCCAGTCTATGTAGTAAGCCATTACACATGAATCGTTCTCTACATGGGCAGTGATCTCACAAAGCACACAGCAATAAAGTGGATTATGCAGGGCAGCTGTACTGTGTGCCCCAGGAAGTACACTACAGGGAGTAAGGATCAGACGCTGCAATTGCACTTCACCTTGCTCTCATTAAAGATGCTTGAGGAAATAATTCTTTCCATTTTCTAATACAAAGTGACCCGATGTACACTTCCTGGACTAATGTTCAGGACTGGAATACAGTAACCCTTCACATTTCACTTTTCCTCTGAATTTTTCAATGCAGTCTGCAGCTCAGAAAATGTACTAAACTGAATATTAAACTGCACATCTCTCTTGCTCTCTCGCTCTCTCTATATTCAATATATGTATTTGGAAATGCATACTTTAGGATAAATGCACATTCTGAGAGAGAGAAAATGTTCCAAGTATTTAAATGTGAATTTTCAAACACTTAAAAAACAAATGCCTTGGCAGATGAATATGCAAATGCAATGCAATGGTCTCATGAATCAACACACGCAAAACTCATGCAGCCTGGAAATATACCTATCTATCTAGCTAGACAAGAAAAGGTGTGGATGAGCCCTAAGACTGCAGAACGGAAGCTGTGCTGTTCTGTAGAAGGGATGATGTTACCAAGGCCCTGCATATTTTCCTTGCTTCCTGCTTCTTTTGTGCCCAATCAAATCCCTTTGTTTGTTCAAGTATGAAAGGAATTGTGGGAAACCAGGCCATTTGTTCAAGGTAACAAGAAGTGAGCTTTTAATTTCTCCGATTGACTCATTTTTTTCTTTTTCTTTTTTTGTAGTGTAACTGAATTATAGCATTAATTTATTCAGCAGTTCAAGGTCGTTGCTACCAGAACTTCTTGACATCCATATTACACTGGGAGAGATTTCTTTTTAAAATAATGACAATGTCTCTATGTTCCATGAAAGCCCCACGGAGCTCATGCCAGAGACCTGAACATTTGGAGATGGGTTTTTTTCCGAGAGACAAAGGCACTGGCTTGTTTTACAGATGTAACTAAGAATGCCTTCTCTTTTATTTAAACTATAACTGAAGCGGAGCCCTTAGTGATTAGTATGAACCAGATGGAAATTGCTATCAGAAATTAAAAGCCCTTTGTAACTGTCAGAAACTATAAACATGCTTTGTGACAGAGAAGCTAAGTGACGCAAGGCACCTTTTGTTCATTATGATACCAGAGCATATGCAACAAATTACAGTCTCCCCACCCCTACCCCCGTCATGCAAACTTCCATTGTTATGGGGGCAAGGCGGGAGAAGGAGGGATGAAGAATGACTTGTGACAACCTGAGCAGTAATGACGCTCGTCCCAACAGATGAGCAGGAAATGGAAACAGCTGCTCTATTCAGATGAGAGGGAAGCTACGACTGGAAGAACACCCTTGGGGCTCTCATAATCTAGATGTTGGTATTACGGCAAAAGGTAAATTTAAATAGTTGAGGCATCTCATTTCAGCTCTTTTCTTTATATCTTCCACCCTGCCCTTCAGGGTAACATATAGATGCCAATCTTCCTTTCTTCAGGTGTAACAGAGGCACTTCTTTGTGAGGGTATGAAGGCTTTTCATTATGAATCACTCTGGTAGATTACAGATGGAGAACGTTTTCAGCCGGTGTTATATGGTCTCGGTGGCCACTCTCAGTCACCAGTCTAGCTTCCGCATTCTGGATTAGTTGTAGTTTCCGAGTCACCTTCAAAGGTAGCCCCACATATAGTGCATTGCAGTAGTCCAAGCGGGAGATAACTAGAGCATGCACCACTCTGGCAAGACAGTCTGCAGGCAGATAGGGTCTCAGTCAGTGTACCAGATGGAGCTGGTTGACAGCTGCCCTATTTACACCTTCAGTCTGCAAGGAGGGACTCCAGTTCTTACAGCGTGTTAATAATAATAATAATAATAATAATAATAATAATAATAATAATAATAATAATAATAATTTCTTATTTATACCCCACTGATCTGGCAGGGCTTCCCCAGCCATTCTGGGTGGCTTCCAACAAAATAATAAAATACAGTAATGCATCAAACATTAAAAGCTTCCCTAAACAGGGCTGCCTTCAGATGTTTTCTAAAAGTCAGGTAGTTGTTCTCTTTGACATCTGGTGGGAGGGCGTTTTACAGGGCGGGTGCCACTACCGAAAAGGCCCTCTGCCTGGTTCCCTGTAACTTGGCTTCTCGCAGTGAGTGAACCACCAGAAGGCCCTTGGCGCTGGACCTCAGTGTGCAGGTAGAACGATGGGGGTGGAGACGCTCCTTCAGATATACTGGACCGAGGCTGTTTAGGGCTTTAAAGGTCACCACCAACACTTTGAATTGTGCTCGGAATTGAATTGTGATCATTTCAAGGGGGGGTTGTATCCCTCAACAGTGCAGCCCTGGAGTCCAAGTCATCTCTTTCAGCTAGCTCTGCAGCCAGCCTGCCCAAGATTCCAGTCCTTCTTCTTTCCCCTCTTTTCCCCAGGATTCTCTTCCTGCCACCTCACACCCAGTTACCCTGGCAACCTTCTAAACACCCAGTCTCCATTCACATCTCAGGCTAAGGGGGGAGGACAGTTAAATTGACAGAATATTTCCAACCCACAATGCCAACTGAGAAGTTTGGGCAAAGGTTGTTATGTAAGAATGCTTATTTAGAAGCAAATTCCATTAGAATCAACATGCTATGATATGCCGATGCAACCACTTAAAACTTTTGACCCGAGACAGCAAGCTCAGTGCTGCTCAAATTGTCTTCTAAGTGTGATAGAACAAAGGTAAAAAAATTACTCCATAGAAGGAATGCATGGGATTGTTCTTTGCAGGATATGGAAGGCAAACGTGTCAGTTTTTAATTGCATTTCTCGTCAAAGAAAACTGGATGGAATTGCGCAAAGGAAAAAGAATGTCATTTTGTGACATTTCTAAGCATTTCTAAAGCACTCACTTGAACTTTGGGCTAGAGGGAAAACACAGGCTGAATTAAAACAAGTTTTCTAAAACTCTGTTTCTGAAACTTGACATCTAGGTCTTCCTTTTTTAAATAAAAGCCTATGTTTTTAATCAGCCACAACGAATGGATGTTCCCTTCCCCTTTCTCTAAGATGTCTTTTCATCTTGTTTACATTGTTCTCCTCGCTACCTTTTGCATCCTTCCTCCTTTGTTGGCCCTTCTTCTTCACACACACAAAAACACTTCTGTTCCCCCTCTGGCTCTGATTTGCCATGCTCCTCCCAGTCAACATTCCGTTGCCAACCATCTTCAGATCTACTGTCCAGGAAGCCGCCTTTCTGGCTGTTTTACCCTTCCTGCTGAGCTGCTGTTCCCCAGACAGCTAGATAGCCAAAGCTACATGTCACCCGATATGACTGCAGCAGGGCTAGAAAATGGCAGTTTACTGGCATCTAATAATATGAGATATCTTTTCCACTTTGTTTTTTATACATTTCCCCTTTGCTCAGACAGCTACCCATGTTTTTTATGTAGGCTGAATTCAAGAAAAAGAAGAGAGTTCAACTTTTAAGCCCTTGAGCCAATTCTTGCCATAAATTGGAGTGTATGTAAATGGTCGAGGGAGATCCAGAATGAAATCAACTTACTTTCCCGCCCCAGGATTGCAGACTCCTACAGAAAATATAACTGGCCCCATCAGATTTTGGCTCCTATGTGCTGCCATGCTTAATTTTATTCATATTTGGACTTCACACTCTTCAGACATGAGTCCCGCCATCATAGAACTCCAAGATGTTTTAGAGTACAACTCCCATCTTCATTGTTCCTGGTGTATTTCAAATTTAAGTTTGGGAAGAACAATCTGCGTCTGTGCATTTTTCTACTTTTAGCAATAGCTGAATGAGGGCAAATGTGTAGTTGTCTGAACCCAGTCTAGTTATCAGAATCAGATCATTAATGCAAACAAGAGAAGGCAGTGCCTAAAATCAGTGGAGAATTGGAGGAATTATGTTAAGGTCGGCTGTGCTAATTAAATTAGGATTTTAGCATTTCAGCTAAACTAATCCTTAGCTAATATTAGTATATAGTTTTCTTTTTTAAAAAAAGAAACCAAATTTCAAACCTGGGCACTGTAATTTAAATGTAACTTTTTGCTGCCCTGAACAAGGCAGCTGTTCTATCCTGCCCTGGATAGAAAGAGGTTGGTCACAGGAGTTAAAACTTGAATAAAATATTGGGGGGCTCAAGTAAGTCCCACCCTGTATAATTGGTCACATGATGTGGCACACACACCACTGGAATGGCAATGCCCATCAATTTGGGGGGGGGGTAGGGACCTCAGCCCCTGGGAATTGACTCCTGTGGTTGATAATCAGATAGCCCTATTGGTTGTGTTTCTGCTGGGAAGCTAAGAGGGATCTTCAAGGGTCTTATTTGCCTTATTCAATAGTATTTAGTTCTAATGATAAAGGAGAACTTTGCCAGGAGAGTGTCCTTTCAGTCTGATGAGTATGTAAAATCCACATATTCTGGGCTAGGTAAAGGTAAAGGGACCCCTGACCATTAGGTCCAGTCACGGACAACTCTGGGGTTGTGGTGCTCATTTCGCTACAGCTTCCGGGTCTTGTGGCCAGCATGACTAAGCCGCTTCTGGTGAACCAGAGCAGCACACGGAAACGCTGTTTACCTTTCTGCCAGAGCGGTACCTATTTATCAACTTGCACTTTGATGTGCTTTCGAATTGCTAGGTGGGCAGAAGCTGGGACCGAGCAATGGGAGCTCACCCTGTTGCAGGGATTCGAACCACCAACCTTCTGATCGGCAAGCCCTAATAGGGAGGTGGGGGAAGTGGCACCTCATCCTGGTTGTCCTCTGAAATTAAGTGGAGATCAAAGCCAATAACCATGACAGCAACCAGAAAAACCTGCAAAGGTGTCCTCTATATTATCTACCTAACATTTTTCACACTATATCCATAACACCTTTCTTAAATATATGTAGACCATGCAGACCTTCATTCTGCATGATATGGGGATGGGATCTATGCAGGAGAAAGATGAAATAATGAAATCAGTGTGACATTGACTTTTATACCTGCATTTCTTGACTCACACAAAACAAAAGGCTAGCATGTGCACCTTTGCCTGGAAGTCCCATTGTATCCATTAGGTATTACATCCAAGTAAATATGCATAGGACTGTCATCTATCTGCCTGCGGACTGTCTCGCCAGAGTGGTGCATGCTCTGGTTATCTCTCGCTTGGACTACTGCAATGCACTCTACGTGGGGCTACCTTTGAAGGTGACTCGGAAACTACAACTAATCCAGAATGTGGAAGCTAGACTGGTGACTGGGAGCGGCCGCCGAGACCATATAACACCGGTCTTGAAAGACCTACATTGGCTCCCAGTATGTTTCCGAGCACAATTCAAAGTGTTGGTGCTGACCTATAAAGCCCTAAATGGCCTCGGTCCAGTATACCTGAAGGAGCGTCTCCACCCCCATCATTCTGCCCGGACGCTGAGGTCCAGCGTTGAGGGCCTTCTGGCGGTTCCCTCATTGCGAGAAGCAAAGCTACAGGGGACCAGGCAGAGGGCCTTCTTGGTAGTGGCGCCCGCCCTGTGGAATGCCCTCCCAGCAGATGTCAAAGCGATAAACAACTACCTGGCATTCAGAAGACATCTTAAGGCAGCCCTGTTCAGGGAAGTTTTTAACGTGTGATATTTTACTGTATTTTTGGTTTTTATGGAAGCCGCCCAGAGTGGCTGGGGAGGCCCAGCCAGATGGGTGGGGTATAAATAATAATAAATAATAATAATAATAATAATAATAATAATAATAATAATTAATTATTATTATTGGCTTACATGGAAAATAAGCAGTTTTCCATGGATTAAACCCAAAGGAATAAAAGCAATAGAATGTAGAGTTACAAGAAGCTTGATAAATTGATTGCCCATAAAAGGATGATCCCAGGGAACCTCACTGAATGAGATCATTGAGCATGTTGCTGACGATTTCAGAGCTGTATGAGCAGACAATTATTTTTTTTGAAGTACTAGAAAAGGTCGTGATCAGTGTTCCTCAAAAATAAAGTTATTTTGGTCTTAGATGTGCTCACGTTTTTCAGTCAGTCATGCTCTGTCTTCATTCTGCCTTTCGGTCTTTCAGACTTCACAGTCTGTATGTATTTAACAAGGTGAAATGACCAAAGATGCTATAAGTGTAAGATTGATTCTTAATGATCATAGTTAGAAAACAAAACCTTGAGTTACTGATGTTCCAATTCCTTTAAACTGGGAACAGGGAACACGGAACCTGTGGTCCTCCAGATGTTAGACTCCATCTTCCAACAACCTTAGCCACGATGGCAAACAGTTTGGGATGATGAGAGTTCTAGTGCAACAGCAATTATAGGGACAGAAGCTCACCACCCCTAGTTTGCATCCAAACTATATGAGGGAACTGGGTTGGTAAATTCAAACCCCAATGTCCATCAGAAGAGCAAATTAGGATATTCTTTACCACCCTGTTGGGAGGTGGGAATTATTCACATTGAGAGAAATTTTCTGCAACCAGTAAAAAATCAAGTACATAATTAAGATGACCCTTGGTGTCTCTTCCAATACTACAATTATATGATGCTATGATAACACTTTGTTTCCACTTTCCCTTTGAATGAGGGACTTCTGAGCCACTGTCTGAACTCCAGTGGCTCCCATAACCATAGCCCTTTCTGAAAGTTGAGAGAGAATTACATTTACTTGCTGATATCCTCTGGGTATGCTTCTAAGATCCATGAATAAATAAACCTTTCCAATATTAATTCAATTCAGCTAACCACTTATGCCACTTCAGACCTGTCAATATTTCTCTTGTTATTTTTATTCTGCTGTAAGCAAATACAAAGCAACAACGATTATAGCCTTTGTGGCAAAGTGGGATGTATCTCCTGCTCCAGTTATACCCAGAAGGTATAGCCAGTGTTGTTTTTTTCTGGGGGGGGGGGAGCATTTCGTGAATCTAAGTTTGGCCTCATGGGGGGGCAGTATTTCAATACGAGTTCGAAAATGAGAGTATCCCTATACATTTTTTTAAAAGAAAAAAGCACTGGGTATAACCACAGCTTCTTCAAACCTCACAGGGTATAATAGCCATTTCTGTAAACAGAGTGGTATATTATGGTCTGATCCAGTACATGTTCTATGTAGAATATGTGCATAAATGTGGCATGGTTTGGCAGCAGACAGGTCATATTGCACTAATTACTGAAAGCATTTCTAATGATTTTGTGATAGTTTTGTCTTTGGAAGACCATGTATTTAACATTTAGCAGTGGAAAGCCACTGACTTCACAGCATCCTGGCTTCAGCAGTGTCCAAAAGTCACATCCTTTAGCTAAGACCACTTCAGGCATTCTAGCATTACACAATGAGCAAGGATGGCCCTATTAGCAAGGATGACAATAAACGCTATATCGTTGTCATTGTTGCCTTCAATATGTTGGGAAGTTAACTTCTCAAGTCGGGAGCATTCCTTATACTGGTTCAGATTGGGGCAGTGGATGATGGGACAGCATCCATTTAAAGAATGAGATATTTTGACAATGGGAACAATTCCGGCTTGTTGTTTTAGAAATATATATCGTGGCATTTGTTGCTTCCCCTTGTTGTTGTTTAGTCATTTAGTCGTGTTCGACTCTTCATGACCCCATGGCCAAGAGCACGCCAGGCACTCCTGTCTTCCACTGCCTCCCGCAGTTTGGTCAGACTCATGTTAGCAGCTTTGAAAACACTGTCAAACCATCTTGTCCTCTGTCGTCCCCTTCTCCTTGTGCCCTCAATCTTTCCCAACATCAGGGTCTTTTCCAGGGAGTCTTCTCTTCTCAAGAGGTGGCCAAAGTATTGGAGCCTCAAGCTTCAGGATCTGTCCTTCCAGTGAGCACTCAGGGCTGATTTCCTTCAGAATGGAGAGGTTTGATCTTCTTGCAGTCCATGGGACTCTCAAGAGTCTCCTCCAGCACCATAATTCAAAAGCATCAATTCTTCGGCGATCAGCCTTCTTTATGGTCCAGCTCTCACTTCCATACATCACTACTGGGAAAACCATAGCTTTAACTATATGTCGGCAAAGTGATGTCTCTGCTTTTTAAGATGCTGTCTAGGTTTGTCATCACTTCTCTCCCAAGAAGCGTCTTTTAATTTTGTGACTGCTGTCACCATCTGCAGTGATCATGGAGCCCAAGAAAGTAAAATCTCTCACTGCCTCCATTTCTTCCCCTTCTATTTGCCAGGAGGTGATGAGACCAGTGGCCATGATCTTAGGGGGTTTTTATGTTGAGCTTCAGACCCAACAGTCCTTCAAACTCCACCCTCCCGATTCGCACAGCTCTCCTCATTTAATCTTTCCCCAGCTTCAGGATGGAGAGACTCTCCTCCCTGAAAGAGAGGGGAGTGGTTGTGGACGGGAGCCCGAGCACCGCTCCTAGCAGGGGGCGTTGCCCCCTGCCTCCAGCTCACCTGGCTGGCACTCACGCCCCCCCCCGGTGGCCATCCAACCAGGTGCCATGGGGGGGCGTGTCCAGCAGCCTTTATGCTGCAGTGCCAGCCTCCCCCCCGGCCTCATTTCTCTTTGTCGTCCTGGGCAAGTCACCCACCCTCCACTCCCTTTGAGTTAGGGCTTAGGTCATTGGCCTTGCTATGGACCTTAGGTTGGTCGCCCCGGTTGCCCGGGGGGCCTGGTAGGAGTTTTTCCATTTGGCATTAGGCTTTTTGGTTTTTTCGCCTACCTCGTAGCAATCGTCACAACTTTTTGGTGGTATTGGTGGGTAGGTTAGGCATTGGAATAATGTGTTGTGGTGTGTTGAAGTGCTAGGTGTGGCCATCGCCTATGCCTTCAATTTCTAGGGGTATTCCGTTAATGGAATCTGGCGGTCGTGTATTCCGTCCGAAGCCTGCTTGGCGGGAGGCCATGGCACGACCCTCGGTGACATCAGGGGTGAGCCTATAGTTGGATTAGCATCAACTGGTGATGAACCCCTGGTGAATAAACCCACTTGTTTCGCGATCCAATGCCTAAGCCAATACCTTTTCATTGCTGTAATCAATAAAGTTGTGGCCTTTTCTAGCCCATTAACCTTATATCACGTGTCCCTGTGTCTTCATTTTACTTCGCGGGGGTCGGGTCCTCGAACCACAACTTTCATGCTCACAATACCTATTATGCTTAAATGAACCTGAGGGGAAGATACTCTTTAATCTAATAGAAAATAGTGCTTAAAGCTGGGGGTGAGGGCTTAAAATGACATTGAAAATATCTGTTTTAAGTTACCCAATGCTCTTTTAAAACATCCTGCTTTCCTCACAGTCATAGTGGATAAAGAAGGCTCTATTTATTGTTTCAGGAGCACTTAAGACTGATGAACAGTTCACTATGGAATTTGGAGCCAAATTATAAGTGCA
Source organism: Podarcis melisellensis (assembly GCF_964234715.1). NCBI lineage: Eukaryota > Metazoa > Chordata > Lepidosauria > Squamata > Lacertidae > Podarcis > Podarcis melisellensis. Next base: position 70,928,706 of record NC_138539.1, read on the forward strand.
TGGCTTCTCTTTCTGCAGCCTAGATATAACTGAGATGGTTAAACAAGTGTGGACTGTACCACTTCAGAGTGTAGGTGGGGTTCTCCTAACTGAATGCTCCTCCGTACAAAAATAAATAAATAAAATCTATTCACACATACAATTAGTTTGTCAGAAAGAAAGGCTTTAGGTATCCATAATGTGCAGCATTTTTGTGAACAGTGGTTGGGATTTGTTTGTTTGTTTTGAGAAAGAAAGAGTCCACATGGGAGCTCCTGACATGCATTCTAAAATGGCACAGCTTATAAGTTTATCACCTAAGGCTTGGGATGGATAAATGTGTCAATTTCACTTTTTCTCAGGTTCCCAGTCTTAAATTCCATCCTCCACATTCCTGTAGCAATCTGTGATTTATTTATTTATTTCTCAAAATATACACTTTTTTTGCAAGCAACCATTGCTCATATAATGCATTTTTCTGTTGTTTTCACTATTGCATATACTTTGCATACCCTTTCCCCCAAATACATGCATTTTTGTACACATTGGTTGGAGAACTCCATTGCAAAATTTGGAAAAGTGCAAATTTTAAAGGATCGTTGTGCTTCCCTTTGCATACTGCTCCAAGAAGTGCTAATTGGCTGTTTCTCATTAAAATGCAAATGAAATCAAAATTCTATCCAGAGAACTCAGAGGCAGCAATGGCTAACCACCTGATGGAATCTCCTCAATTAATTAATATAATATATTTACTGTATATCCAACTTCTTTTCTATCTTGTAACCCAAGGCAACATTCACAGGGTTCCCAGATGAAGTTGCAGCCAAGCACTGACCAGTTTTGGACCTGTTTAGCTTCAGCAAAATGGTAGCATCCTGTGTCTTCAGGCCAGGAGTGAAGGGACAAAATACAATGCATTCAATTTCCTCTTCTGTAAATCCTTCGTAATATAACTAAATCTCCTAGCAGTTATCCTTACAGTCCAACATTTCAGCATGAAAACAATTATGAGATATTAGCTTATGGTGTGAATCACACATAGCATGAAGTCTTATTTGAGTAAAGATATTATTCAGACTTCTCCATTGCCCAAACTGCCTGCTGTCCTCCACCCACTCCAATATGACTAAATATTCCCAATAGATTCATCACCATCATCTGAAGCCAGATTGTGGTGTACATAAATTAACTGTCATTGCTTGTGAGCCTGCAGAAAAGTCCAGTGGTTGTTTCTTACGGAGATGCCATCAGAGCCCTATCCTGAGTTTTTGGCAGACCTTTTTATCCCTTTCCATCGAGAATGCACATCCTTTTTCTTCTTCCTTGCCCGCCCACACTGCTGCACAGAAAATGTTGTCATAACTAAACATTTAATTAGCACAGCAGGGAGCAAAGTCCTGTTGAAGTGTCTGGCAATGTTCTTTCCATGGAGACAATGGCAGAAAATGGGGCAGTGCACCTCCCAAGCCATTCTGAGGAACCCAAATATGCAATTACTGCGCATCAAGCCATAGTTGAATAGTAGCAGGTGATGGAAACTCAAGAGAACAGCCAATTAAAAGAAGAGAGTGCCATTGGGACATAACATATGAAACAGGGAATAGGTGAACAGAACAGGATCAGAGGCAGCATCGGGCTGATGGCATACCATGAGAATTTTTTATTTTTATTTTTAAAGAGAAAGACAGAGAAGAGTGCTGAGGAGAGAGGAGAATCAGAGCACAACTGATTCACGAGTAGCTTTCTCTGCTGCAAGCACACCCATCGCAAAATTGATCGAGTGCAAATGCAACAACATATGTGGTCAATTGTCAGCAAGGGGAAACCAAATCTTGAAAGAATCAATGCATACCGTGGGAAGACATTAGAAAAATCCTGCAAAGAGGTCAACGCCCACCTCCGTAACCCGAACACCAATTAAATCAGCTATATTCATACAATAGGGACGCAGGTGGCGCTGTGGGTTAAACCACAGAGCCTAGGACTTGCCGATCAGAAGGTCAGCGGTTCGAATCCCCATGATGGGGTGAGCTCCCGTTGCTTGGTCCCTGCTCCTGCCAACCTAGCAGTTCGAAAGCATGTCAAAGTGCAAGTAGATAAATAGGTACTGCTCCAGCGGGAAGGTAAATGGCGTTTCCGTGAGCTGCTCTGGTTCGCCAGAAGCAGCTTAGTCATGCTGGCCACATGACCCGGAAGCTGTACGCCGGCTCCTTCGGCCAATAAAGCGAGATGAGTGCTGCAACCCCAGAGTTGGTCACGTCTGGACTTAATGGTCAGAGGTCCCTTTACCTTTACCTTTATATTCATACAATATTTAAATAATCCTAGGCCTGAACAGCTACAAAGGTCTTCACCTGTCACCAAAAAGACCCAAGAGTCAGCAGTAGATTAGCATTCCTGACTGTTGGGTACTGTGACCAAAAATAATGAGAGTTGCCTCATACCCATTGGGAACCTGGCTTCTCCGCCCAATTTCTTCTTGTTGCTGTTTTGCAATAAACATTTGCTTTTATTTTCTTCTTGCCAGAACGTGTCAGTGTGGCTCCCTCCTTGTAGTGGTACAGTAGCACATTGACACTCACTGTTGAAAGGCACCTGAAGCTTTCCATCTCATGCTGTGTGCTCATAACATGTATCTACTGGTTTCACAGCTATTTCCCCATGAATCTGTCATCATTTCCATTCCATCATCAAACAGTTTCGGCTGTTCATGGAGACCTTATGACGCAATGTACATTGTGTCCTGGCTGGAAGTAGTGTACATCGCACTAACTAAAACCATATACTCTCTGCAACATCAGCAGGATTAAGTTGGCACATGGTATAAGAGCCAACTTAAGATGCCTGCTTCTTGGGAGAAAAGCAATGATAAACCTAGACAGCATCTTAAAAAGCAGAGACATCACCTTGCCAACAAAGGCCCGTATAGTTAAAGCTATGGTTTCCCAGTAGCGATGTATGGAAGTGAGAGCTGGACCATAAAGAAGGTTGATCACCAAAGAATTGATGCTTTTGAATTATGGTGCTGGAGGAGATGCTTGAGAGTCACAAGAAGATCAAACCTATCCATTCTGAAGGAAATCAGCCTTGAGTGCTCACTGGAAGGACAGATCATGAAGCTGAGGCTCCAATACTTTGGCCACCTCATGAGAAAAGAAGACTCCCTGGAAAAGACCCTGATGCTGGGAAAGATGGAGGGCACAAGGAGAAGGGGACGACAGAGGACGAGATGGTTGGACAGTGTTCTCGAAGCTACCAGCATGAGTTTGACCAAACTGTGGGAGGCAGTGAAAGACAGGAGTGCCTGGCGTGCTCTGGTCCATGGGGTCACGAAGAGTCGGACATGACTAAATGACTCAACAACAACAAGAGCCAAAGCTTTAACCTCCCCTCCCTCAAATTACAGGTCTCAGCATCAAAAGGTCTGAAACATGAAAGCATTTCCCTGCTAATGAGGAATAGCAGTCAAGAATCTAACCACTCTACATTTCCAGCGCCAAGATGGCAGGATCCCCAAGGATGTGCTCTATGGGCAGCTGGCTTCAGGCACCAGGCCTGTTGGCACTACAAAGATGTCTGCAAACATGACATGGAGGCTGGGCAACATCAACCCTGTCATGTGAGAATCCCTTGCAGATAATTACAGTGCCTGGAGACAGATAAGATTGTGCATCCATAGCTGTGACCAGAGGAGGGATGGCTGCTTCCAGGAGCAGAGAGAGAAGAAACATCATGGTGAATCTGCAGCAGCACAACCAGATGCTTTCATCTTCCCCATCTTCAACAAAACATGTCTCTCCCGTATCATCCACAGCAGGCTCTGAAACCTTCCAACACTCTGACTTCACCCCAAAATATTCATTCCTCCATTCTCTCCCAAGACAGACAGATGCCAACCTCACCTATTCTTCAGGCATATTTTCAAGTGTATAAAGCTTTTAATGTTACAAGGTAGTTTCCACTGCAGGATTATAATATAGAAATGTAGGGTCCTGCAATAAAAAGTTGCAGTATGAAATGCCTCTTTTCACCACCCCAACCTTTCATTTCTTTCCAACAGCCAGCCAGTATTCTGCACCCACTGAGCATGGTCAGTCCTTGTTGGGCTTTGCAGGGGATGTTCCTCCATTTTCAGGGGAGTGGGTTGTGCCAGAGCCCAGTTCCATTAAATCTTGGTTTTTTTCCATTGCTTTCTGTGGATGGCTTTCAAGTAGGTCCCTGGGGACATTTCAAGGTGTCAGCCAGGGTATGGTTCCTGCCACAATTTATATGTACGTGTCTCCTCTGTTGTCCTCTTCCAGCCATTGCCATCCGTTCCCCAAGCTCCCATCCACCAAGTCAGTTAACATTAGGTAAAGGGACCCCTGACCATTAGGTCCTGTTGCGGACGACTCTGGAGTTGTGGCGCTCATCTCACTTTCCTGGCCAAAGGAGCCAGTGTACAGCTTCTGTGTCATGTGGCCAGCAGGACTAAGCTACTTCTGGTGAACCAGAGCAGCACACGGAAACGCCGTTTACCTTCCCGCCGGAGTGGTACCTATTTATCTACTTGCACTTCGTGCTTTCAAACTGCTAGGTTGGAAGGAGCACACAAAGATCTCATGGCTATTTTGGAAAGTTCACGACCCCACCGTCCTTTAGATTGTTTTCCCTAAAGGCTTTTTGAACCCCTGAAAATCTTAGGGTTACCACAAGTCTGCTACTTGTGGTACTTCCCTCTTGAGTGCATGGGTTGTGTGACTTTGGATACATCAGTATGGGCATCAGAGATCTTGAATTGGAAAAAGAAGGAACCCTGCTCCATCAATGATGACATGACTTGGTCCATTTCTGGGTAAGAATAGTCAAACTACCAGCGTTGATGATTAATTACTGTATTTTTTGCACCATAACACTCACTTTTTTCCTCCTAGAAAGTAAGGGGAAATGTCGGTGCGTGTTTTGGAGGGATTGCCTATGGGTGGCGGGGGGGGGGATCTGCTGCAGTCGTGAGCAGAGGATCCATGGTTCCCCTTCCTTCCCTCCTCCGTGGCTCGCTTTGAAACAGCAAAGCGGGAGAATAGCTGCTGAGTGGGGAGGAGAGAGGGACAGAGAGCCTGCTTCTTTAAAGGAGCAAAGCGGGAGAGGAGAGGAGCCGCTTACACGAGTGTAAGCAGCTCATGTCCGGTTGGTTCCTTTAAAGCAAGCAGGCTCTCTGTCCCTCTCTCCTCCCCACTCAGCTCGCTAAATAGCAGCAAAGTTTTTCAGCTCACTAAGCCGGGGATGAGCGGGGAGGAGGGAGAAAAGCAGAGCCTGCTTGCTTTAAAGTAGCAAAGCGGGAGAGGAGCCTTCTCCCCTTATATCCCTCTCCTGCATTATTAGCAGCATCCTTCCCCACCCACCCCACACATGTTCCTTCTCCCCTTATACCCCTCTCCTGCATTATTAGCAGCATCCTTGTCCACCCACCCCATGCGTGCTCCTTGTCCCTTGAATGCTTTTCCTTCCCTCCCCACTTAAAACGTGGCTACAAAGCACGGATCCACATGGATCCTCAGGATTTTTGCACTGGGTCACCCCAAATTCACCATCAGATCACATAGCATGTCCATGGCTACATCTTGCACCAAAAAAATCACGCACCCACCTCTCGCAGTCCACCTCTCCTCCACTCTCAGAACACATGGATCTCCTGAGGGTTGGGAGAACTAACCAAACTTTGGCAGTCCATTGACTCTTGGGGCAATTTTCCCTGCTCCCAGCAGCTCCACTATATTAACAGAGAAATGCCCGCTCCTCACTAGTGAAGTGTGAAAGGGATATGCACGTTGAAAACATATATATATATATATATATATCTCAGCATATATATACATATAATTTAAGTACATTAACTAAAAATATGGCTTCCATTGAGACAAGGACTTAAAGGGAAAGCACCCACAAATTGCCAGCTTTATGCACATTTAAGCAGCCAATGATCAAAATCACCAAGTATTATTATTATTTTACATACATAAAAAAATCCCAAGCAAACCTCTAGTGCACTTGTGTAGACTCATTCTGAGGCAAGTCCACTAAAGATTACTGAACTCTGAAAATTCCCTTGGATTTAATTATTTCTGCAAAATTAGTCCTATTCCAACTTTTGAGAAGCATCTCTGCCTTTGCTTAGCTTTAAATTTGCAGAACAGTAGGAGAAGGAAGCCACTGCCTAGACTTCAGTTGTCAGCAAAAAGAGATGTAAGTGATTCCTGCCTGTCAATGGCATAGTCAGCGGAACTGTGAGCGACTATTTAAAATTCAACGTTGGCCTTTATTTCTATTATGAAGTTCAGCGCTATTGAGGTCGTCATGAGTCTGAATGATTACATTATTCCTTGAGGACCTTGTGGTTGGATTGGCATGAGGCCTTTATGAAACAGGACCATCAGAAAGGCAGCAGAGGGAAGGAAAATAGCCCCATTCTACCTGCAAAACCTGTTTCACAATACAGCATGAGTGTGATTGACTGATAACCTTAACTGCCTTCATTAATATTAACTATGTAATTGGGTTTGCGCTATGTGGACAACGGCTTTTTTTTTTACCTGAGATAATGGAGATGGGAAGGGCCTTTTCTTATCTTTCTTTTGCTTTCAACAAGTGCCCATGCCCTTAATATTCTGCGGACTCTGTACAATGGAAAGGAAATTAATCAGAAAAGTAACCTCTCAGATATTAGTGGACAGAAGGCATAATGATGAGATGGGAAGGGAAATGAATCATAATGACTCTTCGCCAGGTAATATCTTCCACTGGAGTCTAATCGTCCATTTCATGTTAAAGGGTTATTTCAGAACCCGGGGGAGGGGGGCACATTCTAATGAGCAGTGATGAGGCTCACTTCATTAATGACCTTAGCAGATGAAACTTATATTTCAAGTTGAATTGTTATCATGAGAGATTGATTAAATTGATTCAAATTGCACCTGGTTATATGTTAATTTGAAACACTTTTGGGTGCGAACAGATTCAGTTTTAAGGACTCCAGTGGAAACAGTATCATCGAAAACCCATTTGCTTGATTTCTGATGCTTCTTTCTGCCCTGGTTGTAAAGATTTGGTAATATGCAAGAGAGAAAAAACATAGCTATGTGATCTCCCCCCCCCCTTTTCCTATGCCATGCACCATTGTACATTTAGGTAATTTTACATGTTGGGCTTACCAGGGTCGCACTCTGGATTTAATTGTCTTATGTAGGACCACTTTAGAGGGTAAACTGAATTACTTCACTTACCTCCTCTAACCAGAGGAGGGGGTTCTTTAAATAATAGTGTAAGCCAGATACACTGAATTTTGGGGGCCTCTTACTTATTCTGTTGAATTGAATACTTGACCTCTGCCTCAAAGTCTATTGCTGATGGGCCCACTGACCATGCAATCTCCTACAGCAATGTTTGTTGGGAAACTATGTACGTGCAGCTACTCACACAGAGTCAATTAAGGTTTGGCAGACAGCCAGAAGGCAATCTGAAGGAGTAAGTCTGCCTGGTGATAACAGAGACATGGAGACCGCTCCCTGATTGGTAAAGCTCTCTCAAAGGAGTGATAATTAATGGCCTACTAACTGTTCATTCGTGAGTTCAGAGTTCTGTGTCAGTGTAGGAGTTCTGAGTCGTGTCAGAGACAGCTAGCATAAGATCTGTGTTCTGTTTCTGTAAATAGTCCACTGCATATAATAAATACCTAACTACAAGTTCCTGGTTCCTGCTTCATCTATCCTGTCTGCAGCCAAGTTGCCAATTGCTTCTGTGGATTCTATGTGTACTCTTCTAGGTCTGGCTAAGGTCCTGCAACTAGTAAGAAGGTTGCAAAACTCCAAATAAGTTTTACCAATAATATTTATGAATTTTGACTTGGCTTAAGCAAATTTGTCTTCTTTAATTCAATCATTCATGAACCACCATGTTTTTCTCCAGGTTCATAAGGCTGTATTGAGCGTCTGCTTTCCCACTTTCAGGCAAAACATCCCTCTTCCACTTTATACATTACCCATGATGGAAATAACAAACTGGAGACCAATGTTGGGGAAAATGAGGCCACAACGTTATCGCTTAAACAGCAGTTAAGTGGGGTTGGCATGGCAGCAGGGCGAGGATTAATTCTTTATTCCTCTCAGCTCTTACCGATGAAATAACATTCTACTTGGGGTTGGGAAGCAACTGAGCCACCACGAGGGGATTTGGTCAGTGCTGAAGTCTGGTGTGATAAAGTCAAGCATTGACGATCACACTGGGGAACAGGGGGAAGATATTCCAGCCAGGCAGGGGCCCTACCTGAGGTGCATGGGGCGCAGGTGGAACTATGGTCTAAGCCACTGAGCCTCTTGGGATTACTGATCAGAAGGTCAGCTGTTTGAATCCCCTCAACGGGGTGAGCTCCCATTGCTCCTGCCAACCTAGCAGTTTGAAAGCACATTAGTGCAAGTAGCTAAATAAGTACCACTGCAGTGGGAAGGTGCTCTCGTTTCCATCATGGTGTTCCATTGCAGCAGAAGCAGTTGAGTCATGCTGGCCACATGACTCAGAAAACTGTCTGCGGACAAATGCCAGCTCCTTTGGCCTGAAAGTAGAGATGAGCACTGCAACCCCATAATTGCCTTTGACTGGACTTCACAATCCAGGGCTCCTTTACCTTTTTTACCTACTTGTGCCTTGAGCCAATCCTCCCTCCGGTCTCCTAATGGGGACCATGTTTACTATGCTGATCCTGCCCAATGCAATTTCAGCCCAACGTTGTGACAAAACTCTCGTAACGGCCTGAATAAATGAAGCATTTCACTGAGGGAAAGGTAACCCCCGTACCACCAACCAAGGGCCAATTGGGCCTATTAACCAGCAATCAAAGTAGCCCAGTGATGTACTTACAATGAGGGTGGGTGGGAAGTTTTTTTGGGGGGGCAAAATAGCCTTGAACCCTCATGTATAAGGCCTTTTAAGGCCTTAGCCCCCCCTTTCCTCTCACATTATCCCATGTGACAATCCACCTTCCTGTGGGATCCTGCAAGAACATAGTGAGGAAAGGTATAACCCCACCTCCATCAATGTGCTCTGTACCCTTGTGCCACTGGGCAAAGTTATCCCATGTGCAAGGAGTGCTCAGAGTAGGACTTCTCATGCTGTAATAAAAACAAGAAAAAGACATAGGGAGGAAGGTTTGACGGGAATCTAGCTCAAAAATCCAGTTCTTCTGTTTTGTTTTGTTTTTTTTCTACAGCAGAAGCAAGTAGACCCACTATATTGGGTTTCTAAATCTGTGAGACCATGTGGATCTGCTTCCCTTCCCTTCCTTGTTTAGAAAGCCATCTTCCCATCAAACTGGGTGAGGGACAGGTAGCTTTTAGCAGAGTTATTAATCTTTAACTTCCTTTGATAACCTTGGAGCAATTCTTAGTGCTTTTTTTGACACCCAGCAGAAAACACACTTAGTGGGAATTAACTACCATGGAAATCCATGGGACCTACTTCAATGTATTAGAGAGGCTTAACAGGACTGAGGGTTGGAATCTATTCTCCAGGAAACCATTTTCCATCTAAATTAACCACCTGTCATGTGTTTACCTTTATACTTATAGCACAGGTGTTTTCATAGCCTTAAGACACGCTTTCCAAAAATAACAGGCAAACAAGGTTGCTAACCAACATAATAAAGGCAGCTTCTTATCCTATCAAGATTACAATAGAGCGTATGAAGAAATATTTATTGCAGATGGCTTTTGAAATCAGTTTAAAGTATTTTGTGCAAACAAGGAGTTCATGATACCGTGACCACATTCAGAAGATCATACACTGACTTATTAAATGGAGGTATTAGCAGGACTTTTTGCCCACAAAGCAACACCTTCAATGCTCCTTTTGCAGTGCGCACCAACCAAACCAGGAAGTCTTTCTGTTTTGTCTGAACCAGGAAACTATATTTTCTAATATCAGAACAAGCCAAGATCTTACACCAGCTTCAAACAGCGAGTTAATATCGTGGCTTGTTCCAAAGCCAGTAACCATAGTTTCCTGGTTTAGAGGGACCAAGAAACTAGACTTAATTGGAGAGTTCATTTGATTATGACTTTCATGGAGAAGTGAACAAAAGGTCTGTTAATCTTTCAGCTAAGACATAATTGTCCAAACTAGGCAGTGGTCCATTTAGTTCCTGGTAAACTGTCCCCCTAGTTTTTCCTTGAGATGCTTCTACACAAACAAAAGTTAATCGAGGCTGTTCTAACATACTGTAGTTACAGAGAACACAAAAAACCCAGCTTGCTGATGGTGAATATTCTATATACAGAAATCCCAACAGAGACCAATGATTCCACGACAACCCAAAATGCCAACACATCTCTCTTCTTCATTGTATGTTGTTTTAATATCTAATTTGAACACACTGCTTCCCCCTCTGGTGAATTTTGCAGCATCATTAAAAATAAGTCTAAAGTAGGACAGAACAGCTTTTGACTGGACAGTCATGAACAACCATATGTCATCTGAAATTCATATTTGCGCTGCCTCACAACTGATGGCTCAAGGTCCCACTATTTTTAGAAGGTGCTTACAAATGTCTTTGAGACCGATGAAAACAAACATACAGAAACAAACTTCTCATGGTGAGGCGTGTTGACTCAGTTGCCATCATTTCTGATACTGCGTTTATAGAATGCTTATGCTTGACTCCAGGGAAAATTAAATATAGCACACTCTTTTATTTTGATTTTTAAGCTGCTGTGGATCAGAAGCCTCAAGCCTGACCATAGGATTTCAGAACTATTTATCAACTTCTGGAATACATACAGTATGTCTATGTGCCTGTTCCTATGGTTGGGTGTGAAATAAGACGGGACCTGCTGGGACCATCTAACTCAGCAGTCGGTTTCACTCCGTGACAAACTAGATGCTTTTTAGACACCCACAAGCAGGACATGAGAACAATAGACCTTTCCTGCTGCTGTTTCCCAGCATCTTGTGTTCAAAGGCACAGTGCCTCTGATTCTGGATGTCATAGTACACAGTCATTGTGACTAATGGCCATTGGTAGCCTTATTCATGAGTTTGTTTAAAGCCATCCAGGCTAGTGATCATCACTACATGGCAGAGGGCCTTCTCGGTAGTGGCGCCCTGTTAGCATTCCACGCCTCCGTTGCTGGATGTGTGATTGTTACATCACATGTCAGTATTTACTTTCTAGGCTTGGAAAGTGTGAGAACGGAAGTCTTATCTCTCTTCCGCTGTACTATACTTTTATACTTTTCTTTCTCTTGGAGAAGATGTGAGAGGATGCCATGACTGCTTTGTCCTGTAAAGGTAAAGGTAAAGGGCCCCCTGACCATTAGGTCCAGTCATGACCGACTGTGGGGTTGTGGCACTCATCTCACTTTATTGGCCGAGGGAGCCGACGTACAGCTTCCGGGTCATGTGGCCAGCATGACTGAGCCGCTTCTGGTGAGCCAGAGCAGCACACAGAAACACCGTTTACCTTCCCGCCAGAGTGGTACCTATTTATCTACTTGCACTTTGACGTGCTTTCGAACTGCTAGGTGGGCAGGAGCAGGGACCGAGCAATGGGAGCTCACCCCATTGCGGGGATTCGAACTGCCGACCTTCTGATCGGCAAGTCCTAGGCTCTGTGGTTTAACCCACAGCGCCACCCGCGTCCCTAGCTTTGACCTGTATATATTGCTTTATAAATCACTTAGAATCCACACACTCATGCTCCACGATCATTTCTGCTATACTCTGCTGAGTGAGCATGCACATGTCTTTTGATACGTGTTGCTAGTGCGCACCGGGACTGAAGATTTGTGAATGTCCCGGGCTGCACTTCATCAGGAAGATGCCTGGAGAGGTATCTGTCTCATCCCGGGGGCTGTGCCCTCCATTCAGATATCAAGGAGATAAAGAATTGCACAACCCTTAGAAGACATCTGAAGGCAGCCCTGAGGTTTTTTGATGCTTGTTGTTTTTATTATGTTTTAAAATACGCTGTAAGCCACCCAAAATGGCTGGGGAAACCCAGACAGATTGGCGGGGTATAAATATTATTATTATTGCATCTTGTGGCAGTGAATTCCATAGATGATGTGATGTGCGAAGAAGGGCTCTTTTTCTTTCTTTCCTGAATCTACCACCAATTCTATTGGATGTCACAGATACTATTAAATACAAGAGGAGAAAAACCACTTCTGGTCCACGTACTCCATTCTACACCAAAAATAATATTACTCTCCATCATTGTTAAAACTTTTTCTTTTGTCAACTTTTGTGCTTAGAAACAAGCAACAGGGCTTCTTCAAAGGTACCTTCTGTCTCACCAACCTTTGCTAATTTTGTTGTTGTTTTTTTGAAAAAAAAAAACATTGGCAAGAGGGGTGATTCAGTAAACATTATATAATTGGATTTTTTTTTAAAGATTTCAATGCAGTTTTTGTTTTTGGTTAAGTCAAAAAGTCTAGCCTCTATTTTGCTTCCTGGGAACATTATAAGGACACTATCTAAGACCACTTTCTAACTTCACTAACAATATATTCTGCATGGAAAATTGGGACCCACAGCCAGGCAGTCTTTCATTAAAAATGCTTACCTATCCATATCCACTTATATTTACCTTCAGAGCTTTCCCTAAACTCATAAAACCCAAGGCATGCTCAAAGCAACTGTCAAACCAACGTCAACTCAATTCTCTACGTTGCTAGCATCCTCTCTCTGATAGCGGCCAATACTGGATGTTTCAGAGGAAATTGATTTGGCTGTGTACTGAGCAAAAGTCCTTAGCATTAAATCTCCTGGCACTCTCTCTTTCTTAGGAATATTTGGCAGTCAACGCTGGAAATGATACACAGCTGAGAGTATTTTAAATGGAATAAATTGTCTAAGACATCGATCTCCCATAAAGGCTGCTGAATCAGAGCCTCTGTTGAGATTGGACACAAATTAAAAATTTGTTTCACATATTCTATTAGACTCCTTTGTACCACTTAGGAGAGGGACAACTCTCTGTAAACAAAAGCTGCATAGCAGAAAGAGATGCTTCTCAAAGGGGATTCCATGATGAAGCCAGCCAATTATTAATAGCATGAGGTCATGCAAATGTAGCAATTAACAAAACATAGCAGATCTTTCTCTGTGAGGGTACCACTTGTCTCTGCAGAAGTGCTCTTTCCCATTCAAGCAGCATATTAGGAGATTGTAGAGATGTAACAATTTGAAAGCATCAAACAATCACAGATACTAACAGCAGACTTGACCTGATGATTGTTTCAAATTATAATTTAAGCAAACATGGAGCTTGCATCATCCTTGGAGACAACATGAAATCTTGAAGGAACAATCCTAACCTCCATATCTGTTGGTTAGAGGGGTCTAAGATGTGTTGGCAGTGCCCATCTACTGGCAGGGAAGACCAAGTGTGTGGAGGGAGGGTACCTATATTCTGGCTGGTATGCACATGGTAATCTCCGTGGGCATTTATTTACAATGGAAATAGACCCTGAAATGGGGTATTTCAGATTGGGGTACAGGTACTTTATGATCTGATGGATTAAAAGTCGCTTTGTTGCACTGAGAAGTTACATAATGGGGGACCCCCAACTACACTAGTCTAGAGTGAGTGGGCAAAATTAAAACACACAAACAAACAAATACACACCAATAACTGCTAGAACGAAGAAACCACTCCCTGCCCTGGTGAATGCAAGCCTGCAGCCTTCATCAGATCACCCACTGCATCCCTCGCCCTCCATCCCATTTAAGATTGCTCTGTGAAAGCAACCTGAGAAGATTAATGTAAGTCCTCAGGAAAGTTTCCTTCAGGAGAGGTCAGTGGGTTTATAAGTAGGGGGAGGCAGCAGGGAGGTTAGCACAATGCAGAGGGCCTTCTTGGCATTGGCACCCTCCCTATGGAACACCCTTCCATCAGATGTCAGGGAGATAAAGAATTACACAACTTTAATTAATGAAAGGTGTGATGGGGAAAGGACCAAGATAACTCTTAATGAGGGATTCTGAAGCACATTGACAACCTTTGCAAAGTTTTTGTAGTAATTTTGTAGTAAAATAGTTTCTTTCAATATTCAATTTGTTAGAATTTAACCAGTTAAAAAGAACCTTCATTTCCCTAGAGGTGTTCCAAGGAATTAGAATTAAATATTTCCTTCAACTTTAAGCTGTAAGTAATAGTTGCTTTTCATCTTGGAATGAAAGGAAGATAGGCATATCAGTGCAATAAAAGGCAATCCTTTTCCTGGAATCAGAAAAAGAAAGAAAGAATTACACAACTTTTAGAAAACATCTGAAAGCAGTCCTGTTCAGGGAAGTTTTTAATGTCTGCTATGCTGTGCTGTGCTTATTATTAATTGAATTTATATTCTGCCCTATAACTGGAGGTCTCAGGGCAATTTTACTTTGCTGGAAGAGGCCCGGAGTGGCTGGGGAAACCCAGCCAGATGGGAGGGGTATAAATAATAAAATTATTATTATTGATGCAAGCATCCCAGCAGAACTAATTGGTACATCTGCACCATGCTAGCCTCTCTGCCTCTTCACAGTGACACCAGTGCCAGGAGGCTATGTAAGGACCACCACTCTCACATGCTGATCACTGCTGGTTTCCTGCCTATGTACATGGGTTGCCGCTGAGTTCTGTCTAAATGAAAGCCTGATTCAAAATTGATGAGGGAAATCTCTCAGGAGAGCTTCCTGCACCTTAGGCGACACCTTGAAATGTGTTACAAAATCCACACTTCCAGTATACATCAGCAGCATTCACAGGTGTTAAAGCGGGGGAGGGGCAGATAGTGTGAGAGACAGGTGTTCCTTTTGTGAAAGCACGCTAGCCTGCACAAAACAGATCACTTTAATTTTATTTTCAGAACTGAGCTAC